>NC_057807.1:169518519-169836703 GCF_018294505.1 Triticum aestivum | reverse complement strand
GATGAGGCCGTGCCTGAGGAAGCTCCTTGTCGTCCGCCTCGCGAGGCTTGGCCCCTCGCGAGGGTCTTGAGTTTGTGTTGATGAAGATGGGCTGTGCTGGGCCTCCTTTGAGCCACGCCGCAGGCAGGCAAGTCTGGGGACCCCCGTTCCCAGAACACCGACAATAGGTGCCAACCTCGACCCCGACCAAGAGGAGGCGCTCGAGAAATTTTTGCGCTCGAACAAGGAGGTGTTCGGGGGTCCCAAGGGAGGTGATTGAGCATCACCTGAACGTGTGCCCCAATGTACGCCGCATGAAGCAGAAAGCGAGGCGGCAGTCCACCGAGAAGCAGACCTTCATCGTCCAAGAGACCCGCAGGCTATAGGCAGCAGGTGTTATCCACGACGTTCGCTACCCCGAATGGCTGCCAAACCCCGTTGTCGTGCCAAAAAAGGGAGGTAAGGAGCGCATGTGCGTTGACTTCACCAAACTCAACAATGCCTGCCCTCAAGATCCGTTCCCGCTCCCCTGCATCGATCAGATTGTTGACTCCACATCCGAGTGTGACCTGCTGTGTTTCCTGGATGCATTTTTGGGTTATCACCAAATCAAGATGGCGGTGGAAGACATGGAGAAGATGGCCTTCCTCACCCCATGTGGAATGTAGTGCTACACTTCCATACCGTTCGGGTTGCGCAACGTGGGCACGACCTTCCAACAGCTGATGCACATTTCCTTGGGCCAGCAGCTCAGGAAAAACACTGAGGCTTACGCTGACGACATTGTGGTGAAATCTCGGGAGGCAAGGACCTTGATCCAGTATTTAGAGGAGACCTTCGCGAGCCTCTGCCAGGTGGACCTACGACTTAACCTAGAGAAGTGCGTGTTTGGCGTCCCTTCCGGTAAGCTACTGGGCTTCCTCATGTCCCACAGGGGGATCGAGGCCAGCCCGGGGAAGGTCAAGGCAATCGAAGACATGAGTCAACCGCAAACCCTCAGAGAAATGCAGAAGCTCGCCGGTCGTGCGCTTGCGTTAGGATGCTTCATCTCCAAGCTGGGGGAGCGTGCCCTGCCGTTCTTCAAGCTGATGAGCAAGAAAGGCTCGTTTGAGTGGACACAGGAGGCCAACCAAGCGTTTCAAGACCTCAAGAAATATCTGACTAGCCCTTCGGTAATGGTGGAACCGCGCCCTCTCGAGTCCTTGGTGCTCTACCTCGCTGCCACTCCCTACTCCGCCAGCGCAGCCCTGGTGGGGGTTCGAGAGGAACGCCAGGCTAAGGCCACGTCACGCCCAGCCACGGCTTCAGCCATGGCAGCTCAAGACCAAGAGGGCCTCGCGAGGACCACAATCACGGCAGCCAGAGACCAACCTCAGCAGGAAGACGCCCCCAGGGCTAAAGAGGCCGCACCAAGCAACCGAGCACTGGGGACTGCATCATCTTAGGAAGCGCCTCACCCTCCGGAGGACACATGCTTTGTCAACACACCCACCCTCGTCGAGCATCCGGTGTACTTCGTCAGCACGGTGTTGCGGGATGCAAGGGCATGATACCCCATGCCTCAGAAGCTCTTACTCGCGCTCTTGGTGGCCTCACGTAAGCTGCAGCACTACTTGCAAGGTCACCCCATCAAGGTCGTCTCGGTCTACCCATTGGAAAGGGTACTCAAGAGCCCCAACTCTACTGGAAGGGTTGCTGAATGGACATTGAGCTGCAAGCGTTTCAGTTGGAGTTCAGCACAACTAGGTTCGTCAAGGGAGCCGCACTTGCTGATTTTTTGGCAGAATGGACAGAGGCGCCAGGGCTCAAGGCAGGCGAGGATCGGTCTCTCTCGCCAGGAAGTGAGGCACCAGATGGCTGGGTCATGTACTTCGATGGAGCATTCTTGCAGCAGGGCGCGGGGGCTGGTGCAGTGCTTATATCCCCCACTCAGGACAAGCTCTATTACGCCATACAACTATGTTTCCAGCAGGGCGAGAAGATCTCCAACAACATAGTAGAATATGAGGGCCTCATAGCAGGCCTGAAGGCTACAGCGGCACTGGGAGTGAAGCGCCTCATCTCAAGGGAGATTCACAACTCCTCGTCAACTTCTCCAACAAGGTGTACGAGCCGAAGGACAAGCACATGGAGGCATATCTTGTGGAAGTACGCAAGATGGAGAAGCAGTTCTGGGGGCTAGAGCTTCAGCATGTGCCCCACGGCACCAACCAAGTGGCTGATGACATCGCTAAGAGGGCGTCTAGGAGACTGCCTCAGGAACCTAGCGTTTTCGAGGAGAGACTCTTCAAGCCGTCAGCGGCACCAACATTTCCAAGCACGGCGCAGCCTCGGGAAGAGCTCCCTCAGCCACCTGCCACAGGAGCCCCGACCTGTGGCCCTACCTCGGGAGCACGCCTACTCTTGGCGCTGGAGCCTGAGGAGGGATACTGGAGCAGGGAAATCAAGGACTACTTGATGCAAGGGACGCTACCAGAGAAAGAGGAGGACACGAAACGTGTGGCCCTGCAGGCCACGGCCTACTGCATCCAAGACGGTGAGTTGTACTAGAAGCGGCCAAATGACGTTTCCCTATGTTGCGTCTCCAGGGAACAGGGGAAGGAGCTGCTGGCCGACATACACGGTGGAGATTGCGGACACCACTCATCATCACGGACCCTCGTCGGCAAGGCGTTTCACAGTGGGTTCTACTGGCCTACGGCACTCAATGACATGACCGAGCTGGTGAAGTCCTGTGAAGCCTGCCAATTCCACGCCAAGCAGATCCATCAGCCAGCTCAGGGCCTGCAGAGCCATGTCCCTTGTGTTGGGAGTTCATCGATCTAGCTTAGGGATCACGGTGAGGCCGAGAGAGAGATTCGGTCGGAGGAGATCTTCATGCGCACCCTAGTGTTCGAACCTTAAGGGTTTTGCCGGAACCCGATATCTGACAAACACCTCTCCTCAGGAGGCTTGTCCTCCCTTGTACTGTTCATCATCAGCCCAAGAGGCAATCCACCACCACACGCAGGAGTAGGGTATTACACCACAACGGTGGCCCGAACCTGTATAAAGCTTGTGTCTCTTGTGTTGTGAGTTCATCGAGCTGGCTAAGAGATTGCGGCGAGGCTGAGAGCGAGATTCGGTAGGGGGAAATCTTCGTGCGTACCCCAGTGTTCGAACCTCAAGGGTTTTGCTGAGCACCGGTACCCCTGTCGAGCCCGCGCTGAGCACTGGCCCGCTCTCGCCGCACGCGTCGCCCAGATGGCTCCTGTCGGCGGACCTCCCCGTCGTTCTCGGTTGCCTGCCGCCAACGCCGCCAACGGCCCGGCGGAGAACGAGCATGTCACGTCCCTAGTCTGGTATGACCTAGACTAGCTAGTCATTTGTCCATCATGTTTAAATTTCATTTAAATTTGAAATGAGGATTGGTGGAACCCTCAGAATCATTTTTGAAAATGACCCAAATAAAAAAATTGCTCCAAAAAGGTCCAAGGAAATGTTCATGTTGCTCTCTGAAAATATTGGTCAGAGGCAAAAATCAAACAAATATTTTAGGAGCTCATGGATATTTAATTTTGGCCATTTGGATTAATCCGATAATTATTTGCCTTGGATATATATTGTTACATATATAAAATATTGTCCAAAAATTATGCCATTTATAAAGGAGCTCTGGAATAATATAGTTAGCTCCTGCAAAAATTGGCATAAGGTAATAAAATGATTTAATATTTTAATTAAATCAAAACAAATGTCAAAAAAAAATTAGAAAACAAAAATAAAAGAGGGAGAATTACCTGGGCCTCCTCCCTGTGCAGCCCAGCAGCAGCAGGCCGGCCCAGCCAGCAGGCGGCCCAGCCGCCTCCTCCTCTGTCGTCTTCTCCCCCTTGCCAAGCAGCTGCGTGCCGCACGCACCGCCGCGCCGCGCCACCTCCTCCCTCCCTGCCTGCCTGTTCCCCCCCCCCCCTCGTCGCTCTGGACGATCCCGCGCGACGCCACGCACGCCCCGCACCTCTTCTCTCCTCTCCCTCGCATTCGCTCTCTCTTCTTCCCCCCTCGTTCTCTCCCGAAACCGAACGCCATCGCCGCCGACAAGTACCCTAGCCGTAGCCACTGCCTCCCCCTCGCCTCCCCGACACGCTCCCCAGATCCGCCGCGACCCCCTCTACCTCCTCGTATAGCCACGCAAGACGGAGCACCCCGTGGAGCCGTCGCCGTCGCCAACTTCGCCTCCGGCCGCCGTGGATCCTCGCCGTCGATTCGGGAGCTACCGGGCATCCCCGACCTCGCCCTCGCGCTCGCTGGTCTCGCTGTGAGCCCCCCGCACCGAACCTCCCCCTCCCCGATGTCGATTTCTTCCTCCAACCGCGGGCTCCGTTGAGCCCAAGAGCTCATCGCCGCCGGCCACGAGGTCGCCGCAGCTAGAGCCCCACACGTCGCGTCCGAGCACGTTGTCGTCCTTGGCGTGTTCCCAGGAACACAGAGCACCTACCCACTCTTCCTCCCGTGCACCATAGCGCTCCGTCCCTCTTCACCGAACTCCGGCCGCCGCCCCGAGCTTTGCTCCGGCGAGCTCCGGCGCCCCCGCAGGCCCCCACCAGCTCCCTTGGTTGCGGACGACGACGAGCTACGCCCCGGTTGTCTTCGCGCGACCAAACGCCGCTTGTAGCGCAAGTCCGGCGAGTCGCCGCCGCGCTATTGGTCGCCGCCGGCCAGAACTCCGGCGGGCTGACGTGGCTTTGTTAATTAGGCACTAATCCCCACCAACCGACGCTGACCAGTGGGCCCCAGGGCTTAGTCAAAGCTAATCATCCCAGGTTTGACTCGGGGTTAACCCCAGTGTCACTGACGTGTGGACCCCACACGTCAGATTCGACCTGGTCAGCACCGTTGACCGCTGACGTCGTGCTGACGTCATGCTGACGCAATATATATTTTTTGGAATTATAATAAATCAGGAAATTCCAGAAATTGGTTTAAACTTCAAAAATTCATATCAATTCAACCGTAGCTCCGATTAAAATAATTTATATATGAAAAATTATCAGAAAAATGTAATCTATCCATCTGTACTAGTTTCATGCATGACAAACCAACTTATACATGCTGAATATGAGAAAACACATTATGACATATTAAGAGACTTAATTTAGAATTGCATTTGAGCTTTTGGTTCAAATGGACTTCAAACCAAATGAATACTAGTTGCATTAGCTCAAACAACATCACATCTTCATGCCATGTTCATGCATCATATTGTTGAATATATTTGTGTATTGATTGCCGACACTGTTCCTTCTCGATAGGTCCTGCTCCGGAGTCTGTTCCAGAGTGCCTGTCTATGAAGCAGTGCCTCCCTTGTTGATTTACGAGGCAAGCAAACCCCCTTGTTCATTCCGATACGATCCTACTCTCTCGCTCCTGCTCTCAGTTATTGCATTAGGACAACAACGATTCATCTTCTACTTTGTGATGCGGTAGTTGAACCCATTCCTCTGCATGACCTGTCATTGCCACAGTAAATAGTTGAAACCCACTAGCATGTGTAGGAGTTGATTGAGCCATGTTGTGTTCCTACCATGCTATGCCTGCTATTGCTTAGAGTTGTGTCAGGTCTGGTTCATTGGGAATGAATCTGAGTGTTACGATATGTTCTGATGTTGAGAGTGAAGTGTGTGAACACGATTTGGTAAAGGTAGCGGTGAGAGGCCATGTAGGAGTACATGGTGGGTTGTCTCACTGGAACCGTCCTTAAGCACCGAGTTCTATGTATGTTGTCCAATGACTCGATACTACCACACATTGGGCTCCGGGCGCTCCAAGCCCTCTCGACTTATTAACCGACTTGATCTATGTCCAGGAGTCGCAACTAGTTTCTGGTGTTTGTAGGTAGTGCTATTTTTCTACCAAGTGGCACCCGGCAGGGTGGGCTTGGGACAGACTAGGCACAGGTGGCACGGTGTACCAAGTGGCACCCGGATGGTGGGCTTGGGAACCCTGCTCACATCGTTTGGGGCCGTGAGCGACACCCCGGCTGGATCTCCTTGCGGGTGGAACCCGAATAGGCGATAAACCTGGACTAGAGTCTTGTGTGGTTAGTTAGGTCATGGCCGACACCCTCACCAGGCTTCCGCTTGAAGGTTGCCGAGATACATGACGTGTACATGGCGGTAAGTGGCGAGAGCGTGTGTGAAGAAGTACACCCCTGCAGGGTTAACATGATCTATTCGAATAGCCGGGTCCGCGGTTATGGACTTCTTGGATGCTTACATGGTACATAGACAACTTGAAGTGGATACTATAAAATGCTCAAGACAAGTGTGAGTGCTATGGATGGCCTTCTCATAGGGAGACGGGGATGAATCCATAGTAGTGTATTGTGTGGTGATTAGTGGACTCGTGTGCGCCATATCACCTCAAGAGTTTCTGGTAGTCGTAGAACAGGATAGCCACAGAGTCAAAGCTGGCTTGCTGCAACTAAACCCCACATTACCCTCTTGATACAAATGCATGTATGATAGGATCTGATGTAAGTCTTGCTGAGTACCTTTGTACTCATGTTGCTTTATTTATGTTTTTGCAGTGGAGACTTCAGTCTTAGTAGTGTTCTCGTGGACTTCGACTAGTAGCTTGTACCTCAGCTACGATCTTGATCGGACGTTGTAGATAGTCAGGCTTTCAGCCTTTTTCATTTATAGATGTCTGTACTCAGACATGTAATGCTTCCGCTTGTTGCTTGATTGCTCTGAATGTTGGGTCATGTGACCCCTGTTTGTAATAAATGCTATGATGGCTCTTCTGAGCCTTTATCTATATAAGTTGTTGAGTTATGCTGTGATGCCATGTTGAACAACACATACTTGCATGTTATGCGTACGTGTAATGTGTATTGCTATGTGTGGGATCTGACTATCTAGTTGTTTACCCTTAGTAGTCTTTCTTACCGGGAAATGTCTCCTAGTGCTTCCACTGAGCCCTGGTAGCTTGCTACTGCTCCGGAACACTTAGGCTAGCCGGCATGTGTCCTTCTTCGATCCTGTGTCTGTCCCTTCGGGGAAATGTCACGCGATGAATACCGGAGTCCTGCTAGCCCGCTACAGCCTGGTTCACCGGAGTCCTGTTAGCCCAGTGCTACAACCTGGATTCACTCGCTGATGACCGACACGTTCGATGCTGGGTCATGGATGCCTGTCCCTGTAAGTTAGTGCCACTTTGGGTTTACGACTAGCCATGTCAGCCCGGGCTCTTTATCATATGGATGCTAGCGACACCATCATATACGTGTGCCAAAAGGCGCAAACGGTCCGGGCAAAGGTAAGGCGACACCCGTGGGGATACCGTGCGTGAGGCCGCAAAGTGATATGAGGTGTTACATGCTAGATCGATGTGGCATTGAGTCGGGGTCCTGACAGCGTTGGTATCAGAGCCTGACTGCCTGTAGGATTACCAAGCCAAACTGGTCGAAGTTGAGTCTAGAAATTCTTTAGTTATATAAGGGAATTGATTGTGGGAAGGAACGTAAGGCTCTTTTTACTCCTTATAC
The DNA here is from genome assembly GCF_018294505.1 of Triticum aestivum. Lineage (NCBI taxonomy): Eukaryota > Viridiplantae > Streptophyta > Magnoliopsida > Poales > Poaceae > Triticum > Triticum aestivum. Next base: position 169,829,199 of record NC_057807.1, on the reverse strand, counting down.
CTCATGGCCTTCTGATCTGAGTCATCCTATCTTTCCTACGGGGTTAAGGAACTAGGCTTTCTCTTCCGTCTATCAGGATCACGTGTTACTACTCTGTAGTCCCATAGGATCGGTTGGTCAGAGTCATACCCCAGTTTCGAGTACTTCCGGTGTAGTCTGTTAGTACTATCCCAGAACCTTGAGTGGTGATCTTGAGTTGTTGTACTACCCCATTTTTAGCAGGATGTCTCATTCTGAGCATTTTACTGCCATTATGCTGCCGGAATTTCCCTAGGAGTTCGAGAGATACTAATTCCTTGTCCTACATTCTACAGTCTATAGTTGATGCTGACTCCGTCCCTGGTTTCGTTTCTCAGGATGTCATCAAGTTCTATTGTTCGTAGTCAGAACCACGGAGATGGTAGGGATGAGGATCCTCCCGACCCGCCTTCGTTGACAGAGTTCATGTTAGAAATGGAGAGGAACAAGCGTGAGTCTAACCGTTTGTTGGCACGTATCGAGGAGAACACCGCACATCAGTCCAATAAGTCTGCGACCATTCATGACTTCATTCGCTTGCACCCACCTACCTTTCATCATTCCATCGAGCCACTCGATGCAGATGACTGGCTCCGTAGCATCACTCATAAGCTGCGTTCCACGAGCGTAGCTGAAGATGACAAGGTCACCTATGCTGCATACCACCTAGAAGGTCCTGCTAGTCTTTGGTGGCAGAACTATGAGGCTTTGCTTCCAGCTGGCCAGATTCCTACCTGGAGGGATTTCACTGAGGCTTTTCGCGCACATCACATTCCTGAAGCCCTCATCGATCGCAAGAGAGAAGAGTTCTGTAGTCTCACCCAGAGTAAGATGGCTGTTGATGCTTACAGTAGAGAGTTTGAGAACCTCGCCCGCTATGCCACAGAAGAAGTGTCCACGGACGCCAAGAAGCAGGCTAGGTTCCGGAAGGGTCTCAATCCCAAGTTGCGTTGTGATCTCCACCTGCATCTTTGTGATACATTCCAAGCCCTTGTGAACAAGGCCATCAATGCAGAGACAGCTCAGCTCACTTACGAGGAGTCTCGTAAGCACACCCGTGATTTGGGATCTTCCTCTGGCTCTAGTTCCCAAAAGCGCCGGATTTGGGTTCCAAACTCCGCTCTTCCTTCTGGATATACACCGAGGCCATCCTATGTGGTGCCTTTCCCAGCTCAGTCGTATGTTCCACCCAGGCCTACTGGTAGACCGTTTGTCAGCGCGGGTCCACGTCCAACCTCAGGGACTTGCTTCACATGTGGGAAGCCAGGACACTATGCACGTGACTGCTCTCAGACTAGTTATGCTCCACCCCAGCCCGAGAAGACTGTTGGCTGTATTAAGCCATCACGCAAGATGATCAGTGTCAAGTCAGCCCCCACTGAACGTGGACGTGTGCATCACGTCTTAGCTAAAGACGCTCATGATGATCCGGATGTCGTTCTTGGTACACTCCTTGTCAATTGTCACCCAGCATCAGTTCTATTCGATACTGGAGCATCTCACTCCTTCATTTCCGAAAGCTATGCTAACTTGCACAATCTGTCATTTTGTGATATGCCAACTCCGCTAGTCATCCAAACTCCTGGATCCAAATGGCAAACCTCTAGTGTAAGCCATGGTAACGAAATCCTTGTTGACAGACTTGTATTCCTTGCATCACTTGTAGCCCTCAAGTCCTCAGATATTAACATCATCTTGGGTATGGACTGGATGACAGCCCATCATGCCAAGATTGATTGTTACACCAGATCTGTTCAGCTTACACACCCATATGGCAAGATAGTCACCGTCTCCACTAGAGTTGCAAAGCGTCAGCTCTATTCTCTTAATGCCAGCCCTCTTCCAGACCTTGAAGATATCCCGGTAGTCCGTGACTTTCCGGATGTCTTTCCAGAGGAACTGCCAGGTGTTCCACCTGACAGAGATGTAGAGTTCGTCATAGATCTTATCCCAGGAACAGCTCCAATCTCTAGGAGACCTTACAAGATGGCACCCTTAGAACTAGCCGAGCTTAAGAAACAACTTGATGAGTCCTTGCAAAAGGGTTTCATCCATCCTAGTTCTTCTCCTTGGGCTTGCCCCGTCCTCTTTGTTAAGAAGAAGGATGGTACGGACCGGATGGTTGTAGATTATCGTCCCGTTAATTTGGTCACGATAAAGAACAAATATCCGCTCCCCAGGATCAACGATCTGTATGATCAGCTCGCTGGATCCTCAGTCTTCTCCAAGATGGATTTGAGGTTAGGCTACCACCAAATCAAAATCAGAAACGGGGACATTCCCAAGACAGCCTTTGTTACTCGTTATGGTCAGTATGAGTACACCGTCATGTCCTTTGGTCTAACCAATGCTCCAACTACTTTCTCCCGCTTGATGAACTCGATCTTCATGGAGTACTTAGATAAGTTCATCGTGGTTTACCTCGATGATATTCTGATTTACTCGAAGAACGAGGAAGAGCATGCCGAACATCTTAGACTTGTGTTAGAAAAACTCAGAGAGCACCGCCTTTATGCCAAGTTCTCCAAGTGTGAATTTTGGTTGCCAGAAGTGACCTACCTAGGCCACGTAATCTCTGGTAAGGGCATTGCTGTCAATCCCGAGAGAGTTCAGGCTGTTCTCGATTGGACTCCACCTGAAACCGTTAAACAAGTTAGGAGCTTCCTTGGTCTAGCCAGCTATTGTCGCCGCTTTGTTGAAAACTTCTCCAAAGTTGCCAAACCCCTCACGGAACTTCTCAAGAAAGATAAAAAGTTCGAGTGGTCCCCACAGTGTGAGCACAGTTTTCAGGAACTGAAAAGACGCCTGACTTCTGCTCCCATACTTGTGCCACCGGATTTCATAAAGGACTTTGTTATCTATTGTGACGCCTCACGACAGGGACTAGGTTGCATTCTTATGCAGGATCGTCATGTGATTGCCTATGCATCTCGACAGTTGCATCCACATGAGGATAATTATCCTACACATGATCTAGAGCTTGCAGCCGTAGTCTATGCACTCAAGACCTGGCGACATAACCTCCTTGGTAAACGTTGCGAGATCTACACCGATCACTAGAGTCTCAAGTATATCTTGACCCAACCGGATCTGAACCTTAGGCAACGACGTTGGTTGGAGTTGATCACAGATTATGATCTAGGGATTACCTACACCCCAGGCAAAGCCAATGTCATGGCTGATGCTCTAAGCCGTAAATCCTATTGCAACAATCTCATGTTGCAGCAAGGCCAACCACTTCTCCATGAGGAATTCTGTAAGCTTAATCTTCACATTGCTCCTCACGGATTCCTTTCTACCTTGGTGGCGAAACCTGATCTTGAGATCGGATTGTCGCTGCTCAAAAGCAAGACACAGGAATTTCTCGGATCAAGAGAAACATTAAGAAGGGAGTTGGTGGATGTTTCTCTATGGATGATCGTGGTGTTGTTTTCTTTGGGAATCCCTTGGTGGTTCCCAAGAATCAACATCTGCAACAATTGATTCTGAAGGAGGCGCATGAATCTCCTCTCACGATTCATCCCGGTAGCACTAAGATGTATCAGGACCTACGCCAGAGGTTCTGGTGGACTAGGATGAAGAGAGAAATCGCTGAGTTCATTGCTAAATGTGACGTTTGTCGTCGCGTTAAGGCAGAGCATCAAAGACCTGCTGGCACCCTTCAGCCTTTAGCTATTCCTGAATGGAAATGGGATAAAGTTGGTATGGACTTCATCACCGGCTTTCCCAGGACCAAAAGAGGGAATAACGCTATCTTCGTAGTCGTTGATCGTCTTTCCAAAGTGGCTCACTTCCTTCCTGTTCGAGAGAGTATCACTGCTAGTCAGCTTGCTGACTTATACATTTCTCGAATAGTATCACTCCATGGTGTTCCACTGGAGATCAATTCAGACCGTGGCAGTCTTTTCACTTCTCATTTCTGGGAGAGTTTCCAAACTGCCATGGGAACCCATCTTTCCTTCAGTACCGCTTTCCACCCTCAGTCGAGTGGTCAGGTGGAACGGGTCAATCAAATTCTCGAAGACATGCTCAAAGCTTGCATTATCTCATTCGGTATGGATTGGGAGAAATGTCTTCCTTTCGCCAAGTTTGCTTATAACAATAGCTATCAATCCAGCCTCGAGAAAGCTCCTTTTGAGGTTCTCTATGGACGAAGATGTCGAACACCTTTGAACTGGTCAGAAACCGGTGAAAGAAAATTCTTTGGACCGGACATGATCCAGGAGGCAGAAGAGCAAGTTCTTATCATTCGTGAGAATTTGAAAACAGCCCAGTCTCGTCAAAAGAGCCAGTACGATCGTCATCATAAGGATATGACCTATGAAATTGGCGACAAAGCTTACCTTCGGGTTACTCCTTTGAAGGGTACCCATCGCTTCGGTATCAAGGGCAAGTTGGCTCCTCGTTACATTGGTCCTTTTCGTATTCTCGCTAAATGAGGAGAGGTTGCCTACCAGTTGGAACTACCCCCACACCTTTCTCGAGTTCATGATGTCTTCCACGTCTCTCAACTCAGGCGTTGCTTCTCGGATCCCATCCGCGGAGTGGACCACGAAACGCTTGATCTCCAAGATAACCTCACATACCGAGAGTACCCGGTCCGCATTCTTGATCAAGCAGAGCGTGCTACCCGACGTCAGAACATCAAGTTTCTCAAAGTTCAGTGGTCTCATCATTCCGAGAGAGAAGCTACTTGGGAGTGAGAAGATCGTCTTTGACTAGAGTACCCCGCTTTCTTTCCGTCGACCCCTGAATCTCGGGATGAGATTCTTTCAAGTGGGGGCGAGTTGTCACGTCCCTAGTCTGGTATGACCTAGACTAGCTAGTCATTTGTGCATCATGTTTGAATTTCATTTAAATTTGAAATGAGGATTGGTGGAACCCTCAGAATCATTTTTGAAAATGACCCAAATAAAAAAATTGCTCCAAAAAGGTCCAAGGAAATGTTCATGTTGCTCTCTGAAAATATTGGTCAGAGGAAAAAATCAAAAAAATATTTTAGGAGCTCATGGATATTTAATTTTGGCCATTTGGATTAATCCGATAATTATTTGCCTTGGATATATATTGTTACATATATAAAATATTGTCCAAAAATTATGCCATTTATAAAGGAGCTCTGGAATAATATAGTTAGCTCCTGCAAAAATTGGCATAATGTAATAAAATGATTTAATATTTTAATTAAATCAAAACAAATGTCAAAAAAAATTAGAAAACAAAAATAAAAGAGGGAGACTTACCTGGGCCTCCTCCCTGTGCAGCCCAGCAGCAGCAGGCGGGCCCAGCCAGCAGGCGGCCCAGCCGCCTCCTCCTCTGTCACCTTCTCCCCCTTGCCAAGCAGCTGCGTGCCGCGCGCACCACCGCGCCGCGCCACCTCCTCCCTCCCTCCTTGCCTGTTCCTCCCCCCCCCCTTGTCGCTCTGGACGATCCCGTGCGACACCACGCACGCCCCGCACATCTTCTCTCCTCTCCCTCACATTCGCTCTCTCTTCTTCCCCCCTGGTTCTCTCCTGAAACCGAACGCCGTCGCCGCCGACATGTACCGTAGCCGTAGCCACCGCCTCCCCCTCGCCTCCCCGACACGCTCCCCAGATCCGCCGTGACCCCCTCTACCTCCTCGTCGAGCCACGCAAGACGGAGCACCCCGTGGAGCCGTCGCCGTCGCCAACTTCGCCTCCGGCCGCCGTGGATCCTCGCCGTCGATTCGGGAGCTACCGGGCATCCCCGACCTCGCCCTCGCGCTCGCTGGTCTCGCTGTGAGCCCCCCCGCACCGAACCACCCCCTCCCCGATGCCGATTTCTACCTCCAACCGCGGGCTCCGTTGAGCCCGAGAGCTCATCGCCGCCGGCCACGAGGTCGCCGCGGCTAGAGCCCCACACGTCGCGTCCGAGCATGCTGTCGTCCTCGGCGCATTCCCAGGAACACAGAGCACCTACCCACTCTTCCTCCCGTGCACCATAGCGCTCCGTCCCTCTTCACCGAACTCCGGCCGCCGCCCCGAGCTTTGCTCCGGCGAGCTCCGGCGCCCCCGCAGCCCCCCACCAGCTCCCCTGGTTGTGGACGACGACGGGCTACGCCCCGGTGGTCTTCGCGCGACCAAACGCCGCTTGTAGCGCAAGTCCGAGGAGTCGCCGCCACGCTATTGGTCGCCGCCGGCCAGAACTCCGGGGGGCTGACATGGCTTTGTTAATTAGGCACTAATCCCCACCTACTGATGCTGACCAGTGGGCCCCAGGGCTTAGTCAAAGCTAATCAGCCCAGGTTTGACTCGGGGTTAACCCCAGTGTCACTGACGTGTGGAACCCACACGTCAGATTTGACCTGGTTAGCACCGTTGACCGCTGACGTCGTGCTGACGTCATGCTGACGCAATATATATTTTCTGGAATTATAATAAATCAGGAAATTCAAGAAATTGGTTTAAACTTCAAAAATTCATATCAATTCAACCGTAGCTCAGATTAAAATAATTTATATATGAAAAATTATCAGAAAAATGTAATCTATCCATCTGTACTAGTTTTATGCATGACAAACCAACTTATACATGCTGAATATGAGAAAACACATTATGACATATTAAGAGACTTAATTTAGAATTGCATTTGAGCTTTTCGTTCAACTGGACTTCAAACCAAATGAATACTAGTTGCATTAGCTCAAACAACATCACATCTTCAAGCCATGTTCATGCATCATAATGTTGCATATGTTTGTGTATTGATTGCCGACACTGTTCCTTCTCAATAGGTCCTGCTCCGGAGTCCGTTCCAGAGTGCCTGTCTATGAAGCAGTGCCTCCCTTGTTGATTTACCAGGCAAGCAAACCCCCTTGTTCATTCCGATACGATCCTACTATCTCGCTCCTGCTCTCTGTTATTGCATTAGGACAACAACGATTCATCTGCTACTTTGTGCTGCGGTAGTTGAACCCATTCCTCTGCATGACCTGTCATTGCCACAGTAAATAGTTGAAACCCACTAGCATGTGTAGGAGTTGATTGAGCCATGTTGTGTTCCTACCATGCTATGCCTGCTATTGCTTAGAGTTGTGTCAGGTCTGGTTCATTGGGAATGAATTGGAGTGTTACGATATGTTCTGATGTTGAGAGTGAAGTGTGTGAACACGATTTGGTAAAGGTAGCGTTGAGAGGCCATGTAGGAGTACATGGTGGGTTGTCTCACTGGAACCGTCCTTAAGCACCGAGTTCTATGTATGTTGTCCAATGAATCGATACTACCACACATTGGGCTCCGGGCGCTCCAAGCCCTCTCGACTTATTAACCGACTTGATCTCTGTCCAGGAGTCGCAACTAGTTTCTGGTGTTTGTAGGTAGTGCTATTTTTCTACCAAGTGGCACCCGGCAGGGTGGGCTTGGGACAGACTAGGCACAGGTGGCACGGTGTACCAAGTGGCATCCGGATGGTGGGCTTGGGAACCCTACTCACATCGTTTGGGGCCGTGAGCGACACCCCGGCCGGATCTCCTTGCGGGTGGAACCCGAATAGGCGATAAACCTGGACTAGAGTCTTGTGTGGTTAGTCAGGTCGTGGCCGACACCCTCGCCAGGCTTCCGCTTGAAGGTTGCCGAGATACATGACGTGTACATGGTGGTAAGTGGCGAGAGCGTGTGTGAAGAAGTACACCCCTGCAGGGTTAACATGATCTATTCGAATAGCCGGGTCCACGGTTATGCACTTCTTGGATGCTTACATGGTACATAGACAACTTGAAGTGGATACTATAAAATGCTCGAGACAAGTGTGAGTTCTATGGATGGCCTTCTCGTAGGGAGACGGGGATGAATCCATAGTAGTGTATTGTGTGGTGATTAGTGGACTCGTGTGCGCCATATCACCTCAAGAGTTTCTGGTAGTCGTAGAACAGGATAGCCACAGAGTCAAAGCTGGCTTGTTTCAACTAAACCCCACATTACCCTCTTGATACCAATGCATGTATGATAGGATCTGATGTAAGTCTTGCTGAGTACCTTTGTACTCATGTTGCTTTATTTATGTTTTTGCAGCGGAGACTTCGGTCTTAGTAGTGTTCTCGTGGACTTCGACTAGTAGCTTGTACCTCAGCTACGATCTTGATCGGACGTTGTAGATAGTCAGGCTTTTAGCCTTTTTCATTTATAGATGTCTGTACTCAGACATGTAATGCTTCCGCTTGTTGCTTGATTGCTCTGAATGTTGGGTCATGTGACCCCTATTTGTAATAAATGCTATGATGGCTCTTCTGAGCCTTTATCTATATAAGTTGTTGAGTTATGCTGTGATGCCATGTTGAACAACACATACTTGCATGTTATGCGTACGTGTAATGTGTATTGCTATGTGTGGGATCTGACTATCTACTTGTTTATCCTTAGTAGTCTTTCTTACCGGGAAATGTCTCCTAGCGCTTCCACTGAGCCCTGGTAGCTTGCTACTGCTCCGGAACACTTAGACTGGCCGGCATGTGTCCTTCTTCGATCCTGTGCCTGTCCCTTCAGGGAAATGTCATGCGATGAATACCGGAGTCCTGCTAGCCCGCTATAGCCCGGTTCACCGGAGTCCTGTTAGCCCAGTGCTACAGCCTGGATTCACTCGCTGATGACCGACACGTTCGATGCTGGGTCATGGATGCCTGTCCCTGTAAGTTAGTGCCACTTTGGGTTTACGACTAGCCATGTCAGCCCGGGCTCTTTATCATATGGATGCTAGCGACACCATCATATACGTGTGCCAAAAGGCGCAAACGGTCCCGGGCAGAGGTAAGGCGACACCCGTGGGGATACCGTGCGTGAGGCCGCAAAGTGATATGAGGTGTTACATGCTAGATCGATGTGGCATTGAGTCGGGGTCCTGACAGAGCAGCAAGCAACCTCGCTGCACCCCGTGGTGCGGCGGGACGGCCGCACCGCCACTCCGTCGCTGACCCTACCTGGCTCGTCGTCCCATGCTCGTCGCGCTCCCACGGATGCGCAGGCTGTGCTACTTATGGCACGCGAGCTCCTGCGTTACTGCCCCGTCAACGACCTCTATGAGGAATGGCTCGCTCGCATCACCGAGCTTGTCAGCGCCGCAGGGGCTCTCCCGCGCCGTCCCACTCGTTGCCTCGCCCTCCGACAGGTGCGGGCCACATGGCTCAAGGAGCGCCTCCACCACCTCTGCCCCAAGACGCCGCCTTGGCGCCAAGGCACGCGACCCCTGGGCGTGACCCACCGCGTCCACCGCCTGCGTGACAAGAAGGAAGCTGTCAAGAAATCCCTCAGCCTCAAGAAGGCTCCCCCATGCTCCCTGCAACGGCGTGACAAGACAGCATGTTGCCAGTGGCAGCGGTGCGCGGGTACCATCAAGAGCAAGCTCCGTGCCAACAAAGGGCCCCGGTGACCACAGCAGGCTGCCGCGCCTTCACCCCCGAGCTGCGTTGCATCGCCTGGCCGGGCAAGTTCAAGCCGGACGTGCCTCCATGCTATGACGGCACCCCCGACCCTGCAGAGTTCTTGGAGCTCTACAAGCTGAGCATCGAGGCGGCCAACGACGACAAGAAAGTCATGGCAAATTGGTTTCCCATGGCACTCAATGACGGTGCCCGCTCATGGTTCCTGAACCTGCCTCCCGGCTCGATCTCCTCCTGGGACGAGATGCACAGCCGCTTCATCGCCAACTTCCAGGGCACTCGCGACCACCCCCCCGGCCGCTGGTGACCTGTGCCGCATCAAGCAACAGCCTGGGGAGACCCTGCAGAAATACATCCAGCGCTTCAACAGTGTCTGCCTCAAGATCCCCAAGGTGATGGACAAGGCCATCATCTCAGCGTTCTCTAATGGCGTCCATGATGTCAAGATGAAGGAGGAGCTCGCCATCCACGAGGAGTTGTGCACATCCCTGGAGTTGTTCAACCTGGCGATCAAGTGTGCAAAAGCTGAGGAAGGACGCCTCTCCCTCCTCGAGCTTCCAGCTGCTAACGAGGCCAAGGACGTGAAGCTCAAGGGAGCGGCCATGCTCGTAGCAGAACCAGACACGAAGTGCGACAGGGACCAAGGAGAGTCATCCAAGGTGAGCCGACCGTTCTACGCCTACCACAACCTCCACACCCACAACACCAACGATTGCCAGGAGCTTAGGGCCGTTCGAGAAGGACACTTCGGTCGATGCCCCGAGCACAACGGCCGGGGCTACGGCCAAGCAGGAGGACATGGCGGAGGACGATGGCACGACCGTGGCCCTTGTCAGTAGTGGGATGACCAACCTCGTGAGGATCGCTGGCAGGACCAGCCTTGCGAGGGCGCCTGGAGGGACCAGCCTCACGAGGGCGCCTGGAGGGATCAGCCGCACGAGGACAGCCCCTAGGGTAACGCAGGCCTTCCTCCGTTGCCGCCGCCTATATGGAATGACGACCATCATCAGGACGAGGGGGCTGTGGGCTTCCAGGAGCCACGTGCAATCGCTTGCATCTTGGGCGGAGCTCAGGCCCCAGCCTCTCAGCGTATCTTCAAGCAGTTTGCTCACGAGGTTAATGCGGCCTTCCCCAGGCTCGAGGCCACGCGCCCGCTTAGGTGGTCCTAGTGCGCCATCACCTTCAGCTTGGCAGATCAACTCAAGTGCGTGGCTACTGCTGGCGTTCTCCCGATGCTCTGCTCGCCAGTCATCAGCAATGTGCAAGTCACCAGGACCCTCATTGATGGTGGCACGGGGCTTAACGTCCTGTCCGTTGAGATGTTCGAGAACCATCAAGTGCCATATGATCAACTTCAGCCTACCAAGCCCTTCTCAGGAGTTACCGACGGTTCCACCACCCTGATAGGGCAGGTCCTCCTCCCTGTCACCTTTGGAAAGCACGACAACTACCGCACCGAGCTCATCGACTTCGACGTCACCCACATCCACCTGTCGTACAATGCCATCCTCGGGTATACAGCCCTGGCCAAGTTCATGGCAGTGACCCACCACGTCTACAACGCCTCAAGATGACAGGAAGCGGCGGAATCATCACGGTCCCCTGCAAAGAGAGAGATGCGGTGTGCTCCCTTGAGCGCGCCTTCCAAGCCGCAACAATCGAGGACCCGGATGGCAGGGGCGAAAACCCTCCTGAGGCCATCCCCAAGAAGAAGAAGCAACCACTCTGCACAGGGCCTCAGGAGGTCGGCACCTCGGGTGGTGCCGCGTTAGGATCAGCGCCCGTGCTTGGGGCACCTCCTTCCATCGCATAGGAAGGCACGCCCGACACCCTCCTCGAGCAGGGCTCGGGGTCTCTCTTCTAGAGGGCCTCAGACCTCGCCAACATCACGAGGGAGGCGCTCGGGCACCACTTGGAGGCATGCTTCGCGGCACGTTTCCCTCAGGAAGGCACAGGGCGTGGAAAGCCCAACGTTCGGGAGTTCATTGCCAAGACCATTCAGGAGCTTCAGGAAGCGAGAGCCGTGCGCGGCGACCGCTGCTTTCCTGGCGCGGCTCCCCATCAAGGCGAGGATAGTGGGCTGCGCATCTGCGTCGACATCCCAGGGCTCAACTGAGTCGCATCTCAGGAGCGCTTCTGTCCTTCGCGCGTGGGACGCTGCGAGGGTCCGCTGCACAACTACATTCGCATGCCTTTCGGCCTGCCAAACACGGCTGCCACCTACCAGCGTCACCCGCGGAGCATTCTGGCGGCTCAGGAGGCCAGGCATCATGCAGTCCTAGTGGAGATGGAGACCGTCCTCAAGGAAGCACCTGGACCCCTAGAGTCTCCCGAGGCTCAGGGCCCCGGTGGCTCGTGAGGGTCGGCCCTGTCACTGCCCATCTTCAGCTGCCCCAACACCCTCTCTACAACGGAACCAGGTGACATCTTCCAAGTTCATTTCAGCTGGGAGCACCCTCAGGGCTGCATCATTCCCAGGCCACGTGTGTCCATCCCTGCGGCATGTATCTATTTTTATGTATTTGGCTTACCTTGCTGGGGGCGCCCCTCGGGCTGCATCATCCCCAAGCCGCTTGGGTCTGACCTAGTGGCATGTATCCATTCTGCATTTACCTAAGCTGATTTGCCTTTCATGCCTAATCTACCTGTGATTATCTCCTGCTCGATTGACGTCTACCACGGGAGCCACTCGCGCTGGCACGGTGCTTGCGCACAGGTCCATCCCTACAACACCGACAAATCTGAGCGGTTGAGCTCTGGCCCGCGGCAGACCCACCCGCATCACCTAACCAGACCCTGAGTGCCCTAACCTCTCTCTCGAAGCACCCAATGGTCGTCCTGCAATCATAATGGCAACCCGTGCTTTTCTCCTGCTGATTTACAGGAACCTCCTGAGGACTTCAACGGGCAGCAGCACGAGCTCCCTCTCTTTTCCATACGATCCGCTTGTGCATAAAAAGAGGGGCTCCTGAGCATCGCGACTCAGGATCTCTTACTGGCTCTCCAGACCTCACCCCCTGGCCTTGACCACAGCATCACGACCTGGCATACCAGCGCCGGCTGAGCTCGCTCGACGGCCGGGACCTAAGGACGCAGAGCACGAAAGAGATTGCGGGGAAGAAGGGGGAGGCTCGCACAGGCCTAACCTAGCTGCACCATAGCTGCCGACGCACAAGTCTGGCACAACGTGAGGGAATGACTCTAGATTGTCGAGATAAGTTTCATGCCTAGAACAGGTAATCATTACAACGCAGAATCTCTCACTTGATGCGGCCCTGTGGCGGCAATGTTGCCTTCCTTTCTCACCTCTTGGCAGTTGCTTACGTGCTAAAGGAGACCTCCTGATCATCGCGCCTCAGGGCCTCTTACTGGACCTCGTGCTACTCACCTCCTGGCCTTGACCACGACATCGCGACCTGGCATACCAGCGATGGCTGCAGCCTGCCTGGGGACCGGGACTTGTCAGAGTAGAGCACCAAGTCATCGCGAGGTTAGAAAGGGGGACCCAAGCCGAGACAGGACAAGCACTCGCATGATTTCATGATAAGGATAACATCAACAAAAGACAATACAAACCCTTTACACGCCCCCATGGGGTGTTTCTTGATTCCTCGCAGGGAACCAAAGGAAATAACTTCGAGGAGCCCAAACTACACGCACCTTCGTGGCTGACGCCATCATCATCAGTGGGCCACGGGAGGTCGGCGCCAACCCCATCCAAATCGGCGGTGGGGATGGCCCGATGCTACCGCCTTGCCCCGAGTGCGGCGAGAGCTCGGGGGCGGGTAGCTGTCGTCGCTCATCTCCGGAGTCTCGAAGAGTTTAGGAGAATCGCTGGACTCCGGAGCGTTGCTACTGCTGCCGGAGGAGCCGTTGGGGAATCGGACCGCAGGCCCAGCCCCCGCCGCGTCGATCTCCTGACTGCCCCCTCCGGGGCAGCACTCTAGATGGCGGCCTTCTGTGTCGAAGACCTTGAAGAACAATGTGGAGGTGACGTCGTAGTCAAAATGGATCACGAGGGTACCCCCCGTTCGGCAGACCCTGGCGACTTTGCCCCAGCCTCGGGTCATGAAGATCTTCCCCGAGGAAATGACTTCAACATCCACCCTAGTCGCCGGAGCGCCACAGTCGGTGTGCTGCAGCCAAAGCTCGAGAGGCCCCCTCGACAGCATCTCGATGGAGAAGAACGAAGGAAGGTGGGTCCAGGTGCTTGGAGGCATCGCCGCATCCAGCACGAGCTCGCGAGAGGAGTCCGCGGCGTGGACTCCGGGGGCGACAGCGCGTGCCACCATGGCACGCCGACCTCGGCTGTGGTGTAGGCGGTGTCGCTCGCCACCCCTTTCTCCGGAGCCCCTGGTTGGGGCGCGTTGGAGTAGAGGGTACCCAGGAGGTGGCCGCTCGCACCAAGGCCTCGTCATCTCCAGCCTCACCACCTCGCCACGGTGGCGGTGGACCGGCCTCTTCTTAGGCAGGAGCGGATCTAGTCCGTCCCAGGGAGCCTTCCCCTTCTCTGCGGCCGATAATCTATGGATCAGCGCCATCGATGTCAAGACTGGAGGTGGAGTAGGGAAGAAGAAGCAAGCAGAACAGGAAGAGATGGGCGACGGGGGCTCTCGCCCCTCCTCATTTATAGCCCAAGGAAGGCCAACCGTCGACCTCCAAGATCGCAGGTAATGATAACCCTTTATGCAGGCAACATGGACTCGTCAAGTCGGGCAGTTGCTGAGGCAGCATGGGAAAGCGGAGACGCCCACGTCCAATCAGTCGCCATGCATCGACCAAGGCCACAGGTTGTTGGGGCCCGCGGCGCTCCGCACTTGCCCCTTGGCTTCGCCGCTAACCCAAGTCCGAGCGCGCCTTGGGCTCGGGGGCTACTGTCGGCGTTCTGGGAATGGGGGTCCCCAGACTTGCCTGCCTGCGGCCCACGGCGTGGCTCCACTAGTGGCCCAGCATGGCCCATCTTGATAAAAAACGCTCAATACCTTCGTGAGGGGCCAAGCCTCACGGGGCAGACGACACAAGGCCTCCTTAGGAGCGGCCTCACCAGGCAGGCTCGCGAGGGAGGTGGAGAGATCAAGGCGAGGGGTACCGCGCGAGGTTCCCGTGATGCAAGCCATGACGACCAAGGCCAGGTGGGTGCCAGCGCGCAGTGTCCTCGTTTCCCCTTTGGTGCTAAGGGGGCAAGCGCAGGCGCAGAGTACCGAGGCATCAGGGAAAGGTTTCCATATCAGTGCAACAAGACCAAGACCAGCAGGATGGCAAGATGGAGGTCATCGTGGAGCCCAAGACGGCGTCACCACCAGCGCCTTTGACAGGCGAAGACCACCTTTAGTCAGGATAGCTTGTACTAGCTGTCCCCTTTCAAATTGTCCATTGTTGGATCCCTTCCTGCTCAATATTTGGGGAGAGGACCAGGGCATCTATAAATAGGACTAGCCACCACGGTAGAATGGGACGGATCATTCAGATCATCCTCATCCACACAAGTTCGCCAAGCACAAGAACACCTCTCCTCAGGAGGTTGTTCTTACCTTGTACTGTTCATCATCAACCCAAGAGGCAATCCACCACCACACACAGGTGTAAGGTATTACACCACAACGGTGGCCCGAACCTGTATAAATCTTGTGTCTCTTGTGTTGTGAGTTTATCGAGCTAGCTTAGAGATCGCGGTGAGGCAGAGAGCGAGATTCGGTAGGGGGAAATCGTCTTTGTGCACCCAAGTGTTCGAACCTCAAGGGTTTTGCCGAAACCCGAAATCCGATAGAGCGGGATTGTCTGGAGGCTCTGGGTAGGCTGGTTAATTTGCTTGGCATGGAACTGGCACGCTTCGCAGGAACGCACCAACTCTGTGGTGTTGTTGAGTGCAGTGGGCCAGTAGAAGCCGCCGTGGAACTCCTTGCCCACTAGAGTGCGTGATGAGGAATGATGCCCGCAGTCTCCACCATGTATTTCCGCTAACAGCTCAAGTCCCTGCTCCCTGGAGATACATCGCAATGAAACGTCATTGGGCCTTTTGCAGTATAACTCACCATCACAAATGCAGTACGCGGTGGCCTGGCAAACCAAGCGCTCGGCATCCTCCTCCTTCTCTGGTAGGATCCCCTTAAGCAGGTACGTCTTGAACTCCTCAATCCAGCACCCCTCCTGAGGCTCGAGCATGAGCAGCAGGCGGGCCCCTGAGGGATGGCCGCATTCTGGGGCACCAGTCACCGACTCGTGAGGTAGATCCTCCTGAGGCGGTGCTGGAGTCGTGGTGAGGGGGCCGTAGATGGCTTGAAGTGCCGCTCCTCAAACACTCCCGGCTCCTGTGGGAGCCTTCAGGAGGTTCTCTTGGCAATATCGTCTGCCTCCTTGTTCGTTCCTCGGGGCATGTGCTGCAGTTCCAAGCCTAAGAACCGCTTCTCGATCTTGCGTACTTCTTATAGGTATGCTTCCATGTGCTCGTCCTTGGGCGTGTACTGCTTGTTGGAGAAGTTGACGAGGAGCTGGGAATCGCCCTCGATGGTGAGGCGCTTCACCCCCAGTGCTGCCGTGGCCCTGAGATCGGTGAGCTAGCCCTCAAATTCCGTGATGTTGTTGGAGACCTTCTTGCCCTACTGGAAACAGAGTTGTACCGCATAGTAGAGATTGTCCTTGGCAGGTGAGATGAGTGACGTGGTACTAAGACTGACAGTAGAATAGGGGGTAGGTATGGAGAGGCAAGATCCTAGCTATGGAGTAGTTGTATACGTAAGAGATTTACGAGTTCAGGCCCTTCTCGGAGGAAGTAACAGCTCTACGTCTTGGAGCCCGGAGGCGGTCGGCTGGATTATATGCGTATGAGTTACAGGGGTGCGAACCCTTCTACCTATGGAGGGGGGTGGCTTATATAGAGTGCGCCAGGACCCCAGCCAGCCCACGTAGCGGAGGGTTTAAGGTACATTAAGGCCTGGCGTTACTGGTAACGCCTTACATCAAGTGTCATCATAGCCATAAAGACTACTTAATTACAGACCGTTTGGATACAGAGTGGCTCTTGAACTCCTGGTGGTCGAGTGAGTCTTCATGGTCGAGTGTCTTTGAGTCTGTCGAGTGGAATCCTTCCGGGTCGACTGGAAGGCAGTTTCTTCTAAAGATGTCCTTGGGGAGGGTACCTTGGACAGGTCCATGACCCTACCCTAGGTACATGACTTCATAATTAGCCCCCGAATGGATCAAGGTTTGAGTGAGGAAGGAGTTGATAATCTTTCCGACCTGTTCTTTGTGCTGCGAGTGTGTCTTACTCCGGATCAATGACTCTCTAGTGATGGTGTCAACTTCTCTTTCAGTTGCCTTGATCCATTCTTTACATCTGTCTAGTGAACTTTATGAACCTGGGGATTTTCCGAGCGACGGATCGGAGGAAATCTGCCGTCTGACAAGTTGCCCTGCTATTAGCGGATTTAGCGGGATCCGAATTTTGGGAGGCGCGCGAAGCGGAGAAGACCGCGGTACTCGGATGGGATAAGGCAAAGACGCCTCGATTTCCGTGCCAGCTTTTTCGCCACGTATCGCGCGCGTGACTGTTGCGGGATTTGATAGGATCACCCGGGCCTACCAGTCAGCCACTCGGAAGCGACTTCATATAAGGCGCCGGATGAGGGTTTTTTGAACAGTGCACCCTCATTCTCCTCTCCCTCTTCCTCGAACTCACCCGCTACACTCGCTTCCATCCCTGCTCCACTGCTCCTTGTGCGCCTCGCCGACAACGATGGTGAAGGAGAAGACGGCGGCCTTGGAGCGGGCGAAGAAGGCGACGGCGAAGGCGAAAGCAAAGGGGAGCGCGACCAGTCGGGGCGGATCCTCATCTTGGTCCGGCCTGCCGCAAGGCTGGATACAGGGAGACCTCGACGATCTGGCCAACGAAGGTCTGATCTCCCATGGTTCAGCAAGGCTTCCAGGGACGGAGTGGCAGCCGCAGCCTGAGGAGGGTGAGTGTGTCCACTTAGCTACCCATGTTGATCGCGGGTTTTCTCTGTCGCCGAATCTTTTCTTTTGGGGGTTTCTGAACTACTTTGGGGCACAACTCCATCACTTCACACCCAACTCCATTGCCTATCTCGCCGCTTTCGTATCTTTGTGCGAAAACTTCTTGGGTTGTCGGCCGCACTGGGGCCTCTTCAAACACATATTCACTTGTCGCTCTCAGACGGTGAAAAAGGCTAGTCCGAATGACGAGAGAACCCAAGTAATCCAGATGTGTGGGGGTCTTGGGGTCCAGATGAGGAGTAAGAGTGCTTTTCCAGCCATGACCCTTCCCGAGTCAGTTAGAGGGTGGCAGTCGACCTGGTTCTACTGCCAAGACCAGTCGACGCCAGGGCAGTCGACTGGACTCCCTCCTTTCTCCATGGGTCGAGTGAACAAGCCGTCCTCTCTGAAGGTGCTTCCAGAGGAGAAGGCTCGGGTTAAAATGTTGATGGAGCATGTAGTCCAGCTCATTCGCGACGGAGTGAATGGCATGGATCTTCTGGAGGTTTTCCTTCGACGGCGCATTCAGCCACTCCAATACCGAGGCCACCCGATGTGGTTGTACTCTAGTACCGAAGACACCACTCGGGGCCACCCATAGGAGGTCGATGACGCCACACTGTAGAGGTGGATGACTGCCATCACAGGGAACAAAGATAACCCTCGTGGAGCTAGGAGGATCCCACCCCTCGACTAGTCTTACGAACCAGACAAGGTATGACCACTTATCTCCGACTTTGATCCTGTTTCATTCATTCTGTTTTGCTGCAAATCAGTCGATTGACTTTTGTCTTGTTTTGTTGTCTTCCAGATCACTACTGAGTTGTATTCGATGCCCAACGAGGTGCAAGCACAGACCGAAGAAAAAGAAGGGAGTGGAGGTGAAACTCAGGAGGAGTGGGAATCAGATGGCGATGAGGGTGATGAAGATGCTGGCTCTGATGAGGAAGAGGAGGAGGAAGAGGAGGAGGAAGTCGCACCTCCCCGCACTGAAAGGAGAACCAAGCTCGTTCATGATCCTGCAGCCGAGCACGGCAAGGAGGTAGTGCCCGTTGTGCAGTCGACCAAACATCCTTGGATGACCTCTCTGGCGCCGACTGAGAAAGCGCCGAAGCAACCCCGAGCGCATCAAAACCGACGAAGGCCCTGCCGAAGATGAGGATGGTGATTCCCACTATTTCCGGGTAATGGCTTAACTTGTGTTTTGTTGTTTAACACGGATATACTCTTCGTCGACTCGTTCGCTGACCAACTAATTTCTGAAATTGTAGTGCTGCTACTGCTGAGACTTCAATCAAACATGACGATCAAGAAATGGAGGATGCTGTCACTTCCAACCCTGGTATGATCTCTGTAGTTTTGCTTTCGGTCAATAGGATCTTCATCTTTAACTTTTGAATCTTTTCTGCAGCTCCACCTAATATCATCATTGATCTCCCTGATGATGTGGGGACCCCGACTCATAAGTCGTGATCACCGAATTCACGTGTACAGTGATCCCAGAGATCAATGCTCACTGAACACACAGAAGCTGAATAACAAGAGTCTTACATCCATACATACCGTATTACACAAGTAGGACCATTATGGTCGAGTCTTGAGTATAACATCGCAGCGGAAATCTTCATCGATAACTTGTACCCATGCCATCTGCCTTAACCCAACAGGCATTCTGACTGGGAATTGTCCTAGCTTGCATGTTCGTCGTTGAAGTATTCATCATCATATCATGTTCTTTCATGCCTGGCCAATAAAATAACTAGTGGCAAGCCAATGAGTACTTTGAATGTACTCGCAAGCAACCCATGTTTTGGTTCAAGATACAACAATGCATGCTATAGGTAAATTTTTGCAGAAAGCTAGTTTTGAGTGCAATGACATGTTCAACAACTTTGTAAGACATGAATCAAGAGAATTCAAGTAACCATGAGGACAGGTTACAGATATCAACATAAATAGAGTGGGCACCAACCCATCTCAATCACGTCAAGTCCCTTGACTTGACCCAAGTAGATCTTCCCGATTATCCAAACACACACTGGTTTGTAAACATGTGGACGTAGCCCAAGAGCGGTTACCCAACTGTCCTTGACCGTGGACACGGCTATTCGAATAGTTTTACACTCTGCAGAGGTTGCACACTGTACCCACAAGATCCGGGGAACTTCCGTGTCATCCACGACCCGCGATACCTCAAGTACCCGGGGTAAGCACCCGATCACTACCTTTCCCTAGACGACACTAACATGGAGTCCACTCGATTGGTAGTAACCCCCATGCCTAACATTTCACATCATAAAGTTGTGGAGCCTCACTCCCATATTCATCACATACCACAAGCACGGGGTACCAACGGTGTGTCCGGTGCCCTGTAAAAACAGTCATGGCCGCCCTACCTGGCACGACCCCGTCCCGAGAGAGAGCACCAACTCTCCCCCGTCACTAGTAATGTGGGCTCCAAGCTAGTATCGACCTAGGTAATCAATAATGCCCTTTCCCATATAAGGGTAGAGTGGTTGTGCATGTAAGGTTGGAATAATGGTCGCAACTTAAACCAATCCGTTTTGAAAACAACACACACTTGCCTCGGTACACCACTTCGTCATCAAGTGGCTACCCAACTCATCATCTCCCCCGGGCATAAGTGGCACCCGGTGGGGTTTTCGAAAAGTCTTTTGAAAATACTTTGTCTCCATCACCATGCATATTCCCGTCCCTTTTTGCGTAGCATCTACTTTAGCATACTATCTACTCCCACCGGCATAACCCTCATAAGAAGGTAGGGTCATGCACAATGCAAGTATCAACGAGGAAGTACGGTGGTAAACCATCAAAGTGGATACCACCTCATCATGATTCCGTTGCAAAAACAATATGGTGCTATATGACATGCATAAAAAGGGTTTCATAGACATGGTCAAAGGGCTGCTTGCCTGTTTTAACAAAGTCTTTGAGGTCTTCAAATATCTCCGGTCCAACTCCAAGCATTTCGTCTACTTTGTCAACTATCGTCGAAAGCAACCATAATAAGCAACACAACAAGGCAGGAAATAAAAGTGCTCTAAAAATATGGATTTGACTTTTATTGGATACCTCTGGTCATATGAGGAATGACCAAAGTGATTTCATTGGAAGTGGATCAATGGATATTTCTAAACATTTTGATATGATGGAATCAAGGGGTTTATGGATTTGCAAGAGGTGTACAGAAATATATTTTTGAAAAATGAGCAAAGGCACCCATTTAACAAAGGATGATTTTAGAAGCATCTAGGAATTGGTTTCACTGGATTTGGAGTTGAGATGATTTTCCTATGAACTTGCAAAGTTGGCTATATATAAAGAAATAGATCATTATTTGAGGTGATACAGAACGTATTAGTAAAAATGTTCAAAAACTAAGTTTTGAACTTATAAGCATCTAAGAATTTGAATCGTTGCATTTGGATCAAATATGAGCTCTCTATAATATTCTAAAGTTCATCACAGAAATGGAAAAATGGGACTTTATTTAATTTCTGTGAAGGAAGGTTTTCTAGAAAAATGTGCATGTTGCACCAGCAGGTAGAGCATGATTTATAGAGTCACTAGAAATTTGAATCATCAAATTTGGAGTTAATTTGAATAGTTTATGGATTTTAGAAACTCACTGGAAAAGAATAAAAAGAAATATAAGGCATTACCCTTATCCTGCGCACCGGCGAGAGATAGCCGTGGGCCGACCCAGCGGCTCGGCTGCGCGGGCAGAGGTGGTGACGCCGAAGGCGCCAAGGCGGAGTACGCCTTCGCTGCGGGGACGCGGGAGACGGCGAACACGCCTCCACTTAACCCGACCTGCAGGGCCGACTTGGTTGCCGATGCCGCCGACAGGCGGGGCCGGCGTGCTGACGCGGCGTCGTCCTCAACCTCCCGCCCGAACCAGGGGAGGCGAGGCAGAGGGACATCGACGGTAACTGACGACACTACCGGCGTGCTCAGGGGGCCCGGGCGCATCCAACCGTGGGTGGCACGATCGCCCCGGTGCACCGGGTTGAGCAGGGCATCGGCCACGGCGGACGAGGCTGACGGTGACGCTGGAACTCGACGACACGACCACGGGGAGGAGAGGGAGAAGAGTGGGAGGGCCCGCGGTGGTGCTGGAGATGCTCTAGTGCATCCCAGAGGGCAGGAAGAGTGGTGGTGGATGCGAATTTTGGCAGAGGCCGGCGGCATGGCTCCAGCCATGGGGGTGGTTGGAGAGCGCGAGGAGGGGAGTGGGTTGGTCCAGGGGATGCACGGGAGGGAGAGAGGGCCAAAGGAGTAGAGAGGGGGCTCGGGGGTGGCCTTAAATAGCCGACCCGTGGCTCACCGCGGACGCGGCGCACGGGTGGCCGCGGCAACGGCTCGGGAGGCCAGGAGAGAAGGCAAGGACTTGTTTGCGGCGTTTGTGGGGGTGGAGTAGGGCGCCAGGAAGAGAGAGAAGGAGAGGGGACGGGTCAGAGAGCATCGCGCGTGTGAGGCTGCCCATTGGAGCCCTCGGGCGGCCGGTGCGCGTGCGAGAGGAGGCAGCAGGAGGAAGAGAGAGAAGGGGGCCAGCTCGTTGGCCTGTTGCGGACGTCGAGGCACCTCGACTGGCGCGAGGGGGAGGCTCGAGGTGGACGGGAGCGCCATGTCAATGGTCGGGAGCACGGTAGCGTGCTCCAGAGCGCGTCTTTGGCCGGCATGCGCGGCTTTTCCGCGTGCACTCGCACGTCCACTTGTGTCTAGTGGCTGCAGGGGGAGTAAAAAATGTGTCAAGGGCATTGGATGCCTTGGGGAGCCAGTATAGGAGAGGAGGGGTGGAGAGAGAGTGAAAATGCTGCTGTCCAGAGAAGGAAACTGGATCCATGCCCCCCTTCATCATTGCCTCTAGGGCAGGGAAGCACACCACAGGTAGAGGGGGACTAGGAGAGGTTGTGGGAAGAAGTTCAGCTCATGGAGATGAGTGGAAGAGATCAAAAATGGCATTTTGGTAAAGTGTCAGAAGGTGTTTGATAATGGTTTGGGCAAGTAGATGATTTCCATTTGTCATGAGGATTGACAGGATCATATGGTATGATACAATAATAGGTTCCACCAATATTGAGTTCATTTGGGCAAAGTTGACAATGCAACTTTTGTGAACCCCAGAAATGAACAGAAATGGATTTTCCAAGATTTAGTCATGCAAATCTATTCTCCTTGATGCACCACTTGGTGTAGTGTCATCATTAGAGGCTCTGAACATGTCCACAAAAGTTTAGATCAAAAGGAGAAAGTTGCCCATGTAGAGTTGATCAAATTTGGTTCTGGACAGGAAGGGTTTTGGGCTACTTTGATCAAGTTAACTTGTTCTCCAACTTGTGCCATTTGGTATAGATTAATTATTAGACCATTTGAGCATGTTCACAAGGTTTGAGAACATTTGGACATGTTTGGCAATGTAAAGTTGCTCAAACTTCAAAATGGACAGAAATGGTTTTGAGGGGATTTCATGGAGTTATACTATTCTCCATGACATGATACTTGTCAAGATCATCAAACATGTCATATGTGACATGCTAGAATTTTCTTGGAATTTTTGGAGAATATTTCCTTTGTAAATATTTCAAAAGCTTGAAATATTCAGAAAGAGTTTTTGAGGGATTTTACCAATATTTTGAACATGACCATGTGTTGAAACTCTTATATATGGACACTATATGTCCACTGAGTTTCCCTGATGTTTGTCAAATATTTTAAAACAATAAAATAAATTTTCCCTATTAAAGACCATTTCTGGCCTTAAGAAAAAGCTTTTAAATAAAATAGGAAAATAAATTTTAAAATTATATTTTTGTGGTTCTGGGTATCCTATATCTAATAGGAGTCAAAAATATTTTTGGAAAGATTTTTCATACCCCAAATCAAGTACTTGCAGTGCAAACCTCAACTCAGGGGTTTTTGAAAAACTAATTTTTGAAAATACTATTTGGCCAAATTATTTTTGCAAGAAAATTCTATATTGTACTATACACATGGTATGATCATTGGGCAGAAGTTTTGGATCAAGGAGAAGGAGTTTAAGATTTCGAGGATTTATTTTATTTTTAGAGCACTTGCAAACAACAGACAAAATCCAATCAAGGCAAAGTCCAAAACACTCAAAAGTTTTTGTCAAACCACATTTTATCATGATTTATTGACTTAAGTGTTGTGGCATGAAAAGCAGGGTGTGACAGACCTACCCCCCTTACAAGAATCTCGTCCCCGAGATTCCCAGACTAGGCGCGAAAAGGGATACAGAAACTTGGATCTGGGGTAGTCTTCAAGTCCTCATGTTGCTTCTGTTTCCGTGTGGTGCTCCATTGAACCTTGCAATACTTGATGGTGTGGCTTCGTGTATGACGCTCTCCTTGATCCAGGTCGCTAATGGGTAGCTCGCGGTTGGTTAGATTGGGCTAGGGGTCGATGGCTCGGTGGTCAATGCCCTCGTAGAGATCGGGCAAGTTAGGAAGTTGGAAACACTCCCGGGGTTGTGATGCATGGAAAGCATTGTGCACACCAGGTAACTCAGGTGGTAAATCTAGCTGGTAGCCGTCTACTCTTCGTCTTGAAATGATCTCGGAGGGGGCCGATGAATCTTGGTGTGGGTTCCCTTGTCATGGAAATGCTTGGTTCCTTAGAGAGGAGTGGCTTGCAGATACACCTGGTCTTCGACGCGGATGTTTACTTCTTGATGATGGTGGTAGTTCTTCCTCCTTGGCATGGCGGTCTTCAAATGTTCCTGGACTAGCTGAACGGCTCTTCTTCCGTCTTCGGGTAGGCAAGCATGTCATCAAATAATGATGACGGCCAGCTTGTTCGAGTACTCCGTGAAGAGTTGCCCACGTGGTGCATAGGGTATAGGTTGGGGTATCAGTGGTGGTCACGGTTGAGTATTGGTAGGGTCTTCTCGACCTAGAGTCAAGGCCCAAGGTCAGGATCCGACCATGTTGTGGCTTGGTAGGGCGTAAGCGTTTCAAGGATTCTAGTGTGCGAGTGAATGTTTATCGTCCCATCCTTGAGCACAGTTTCTGAGATGCCAATACTTCTACCTAGTCTTCTCCTCATATTACCAAAGAATCATCTCGTATAGGTCAACTCCAATCATCACTCATGTTATTCATATCCTCATGGCTCTCGAGAGGAGGTCTAACAAAATCATATATGCCTAAAATCCCCAAACTCATATGTATGTCTACCCCTAAAAATCCATGGGTAGAACATACAAGCTACTAAGCTTCAATTAAACATGATAATCCAAGTGCTCGGCCCATTCTTCCAAGGTCCAAGGTAGTGCATCTCTATCCTAAGGAAACACGTCATAAGCCACTCCAAGATCTTGTTTCCTTCCTATGAATCAACTCCAACAGCCCATTAACTTCCATCAATCACTACGTATTCCATTTAATTCTACAAATCCAATGTTTATGGTGTTCCACATGATCTTCTAAAGTCCTTATAATCCCCAAATACTTGAAAGGGCTACCTTGCTATAGTCAGTCCACCAATTTCCATTACCATGGTCAAGTAAACTCCAAGGTCAAGCTTATATATAACTCTAAATCAACTCCGACAATTAATCCAATCTCCTAGTTTCTTGTCCACCGAGAAAACATGGTATCATGATCAAGATCATCAGTCTAAATCCAATTTACTCCGAACCATGTAAAATTACTCTGCATCCATACTCCACTAGGGTAACCTATTTAATCCAAATCTCATGTCCCGCGAGAGTTTCCACACTTTCCCCCAAGTCATTATCATAATATCAACTATCTCCTATCAATATCCCCTGGCTAAGTCAAATCCTTATACTTCCAAGAATTTCAGCTTGCGATCATAATTGTCCTATTAAATCCAATCTACTCAGGGCTAATGAAAGCTATGCTATTCTATAATCATGATCCCACCAAGTTGATCTATCAACATGGTAGCCTTATAATCCACCAAAGAGTCTCAGATAATTCCTCAAAGTCATTGATATAAACTCACCAAGTCATTTGTCCTCTATTCCTGTATCCTCAAATTGGTCTTCCCTATGGCATCGTCAGTTTTGGTGCTATCTTAGGATGATAATGTGCTCGTTCACTATGTCCACTAGTTCCCTAATGAACCCAGTGATAAGCAAGGTGATGGAGGCTTAACAGGTTCTCTTGCAATTCTGTGGGTTAAGCACATGGTTAAGGATTCGAGATGGGTATCTTATGAAGTCTCGAAGGGTCTAGGAATGGGTTTCAAACCTTGAGGGGCAACCATAACTCTAAGGGGCTGCACTTGGTCGAGGAGGTTGTAGCAAAAGTCTTCAGTGCTTGTTGGTCGCCGAGGTGGAATCCTTGGTGCATATTGTCTTGCTTGTCTTCAGTTGAGGAGAGAGATGAGAGGGAAAAGTAGCATAAAGGAGGGGAATGCCTAAAGGGGCTTCTATAGTGCTAGTGCAAACAAACAGGTTCAAAGAGGGCCAAACAAAAGAAACAAGGTGAGGAAGGTGATATAGTCGCATGCTTGTCGCCTAGGGCAAAAGTGCGACCTATATCAAAACACAAACAAATAAAAACAAGCAACACCCAATCATGGTTCTATTTGAACTATCATACGGACTCGACTGCGCATAGGGGGTACACGACTCATCCTACCCTAGGGGTTCTCGGACTCGGTAGTCGTGCCTTGTGCCTCATGCAGTCTTCTGAGTTTTCCTCAGGTGTTGCTACGTCTCTTGTAGTTGTTCGATGAAACAATCTGGGTTGAGCCTGAAGATTCTTCAACAACTTCTCGCCTATTGAAGTGATGGGGTGAAGGTGGTTCCTCGTAACTGGCATTGACTTGGTGTTCTATTGTCTTCTTAATCATGACGATCCCTTTTTGTCTTCTAAGCCGTAGATGGTACCAGGTAGGTAATACTTTATGCAATGACATTATCAAGGCGTAATAGAGGTCCATCATGTCGGTTATGTTGATGACAACATCGACACCAAGAGTGGGGGATGAGGAGAACTGTTTTCCTGCTCACTATGGTGAGGCGGACCAAATGGCTAGGTTCTCATCCATCGGTGGTTGCCGATACAACAACGGTAGTGACAGGGTTACTCTATTAGTGATGTATATCATTACCTTGCATATTCTATGCCCTGATAATCGTAGGCTAAGGTTGCATCATCTTGGGGCAATGTCAAGGGTGTCACCATCTCCTGGGTCTTCAGGTCCTCATTCCTCGAGGATGTACCTTCTATTGGTATCGTCTTATTCTGATGTCGCCTATCTTGTGTTCAGGAGATGTGGGTGAATGTCTGGCAAGGCATCTTCCTTCTAGATTATCCACGAGGATTACAAGGAATCCAGTGGTCAGGGGCATAAGGGTTCTAGCGACCAAAGGTTTTGAAGGGGAAGAGATCAATAAGGAAAGTATACCTTAGTTTTCGAAAAACTCAAAAGGGGAAGAGAAGTATAGATAGTTTTGAAAATTAGTAATAGTTTTGAAAATAACTTTACCCTAACTAACGACCATGCTAACTAAGGCTTCCTACAGTCAGGATGGCTCTGATACCAGCTCTGTGGGGACCCCGACTCATAAGTCGTGATCACCGAATGCACGTGTACAGTGATCCCAGAGATCAATGCTCACTGAACACACATAAGCTGAATAACAAGAGTCTTACATCCATACATACCGTATGACACAAGTAGGACCATTATGGTCGAGTCTTGAGTATAACATCGTAGCGGAAATCTTCATCGATAACTTGGACCCATGCCATCTGCCTTAACCCTACAGGCATTCTGACTGGGAAACGTCCTAGCTCGCATGTTCGTCGTCGAAGTATTCATCATCATATCCTGTTCTTTCATGCCTGGCCAATAAAATAACCAGTGGCAAGCCAATGAGTACTTTGAATGTACTCGCAAGCAACCCATGTTTTGGTTCAAGGTACAACAATGCATGATATAGGTAAATTTTTGCAGAAAGCTAGTTTTGAGTGCAATGACATGTTCAACAACTTTATAAGACATGCATCAAGAGAATTCAAGTAACCATGAGGACAAGTTACAGATATCAACATAAATAGAGTGGGCACCAACCCATCTC
Source organism: Triticum aestivum (assembly GCF_018294505.1). Classification (NCBI taxonomy): domain Eukaryota; kingdom Viridiplantae; phylum Streptophyta; class Magnoliopsida; order Poales; family Poaceae; genus Triticum; species Triticum aestivum. The sequence goes on along the minus strand of NC_057807.1, from coordinate 169,801,698 downwards.
AATCATGTCAAGTCCCTTGACTTGACCCAAGTAGATCTTCCCGATTATCCAAACACACACTAGTTTGTAAACATGTGGACGTAGCCCAAGAGCGGTTACCCAACTGTCCTTGACCGTGGACACGGCTATTCGGATAGTTTTACACTCTTCAGAGGTTGCACACCGTACCCACAAGATCCGGGGAACTTCCATGTCATCCACGACCCGCGATACCTCAAGTACCCGGGGTAAGCACCCGATCACTACCTTTCCCTAGACGACACTAACATGGAGTCCACTTGATTGGTAGTAACCCCCGTGCCTAACATTTCACATCATAAAGTTGTGGAGCCTCGCTCCCATATTCATCACATACCACAAGCACGGGGTACCAACGGTGTGTCCGGTGCCCTGTAAAAACAGTCATGGCCGCCCTACCTGGCACGACCCCATCCCGAGAGAGAGCACCAACTCTCCCCCGTCACTAGTAATGCGGGCTCCAAGCTAGTATCGACCTAGGTAATCAATAATGCCCTTTCCCATATAAGGGTAGAGTGGTTGCGCATGTAAGGTTGGAATAACGGTCGCAACTTAAACCAATCCGTTTTGAAAACAACACACACTTGCCTCGGTACACCACTTCGTCATCAAGTGGCTACCCAACTCATCATCTCCCCCGGGCATAAGTGGCACCCGGTGGGGTTTTCGAAAAGTCTTTTGAAAATACTTTGTCTCTATCACCATGCATATTCCCGTCCCTTTTTGCGTAGCATCTACTTTAGCATACTATCTACTCCCACCGGCATAACCCTCATAAGAAGGTAGGGTCATGCACAATGCAAGTATCAACGAGGAAGTACGGTGGCAAACCATCAAAGTGGATACCACCTCATCATGATTCCGTTGCAACAACAATATGGTGCTATATGACATGCATAAAAAGAGTTTCTTAGACATGGTCAAAGGGCTGCTTGCCTGTTTTAACAAAGTCTTCAAGGTCTTCAAATATCTCTGGTCCAACTCCGAGCATGTCGTCTACTTCGTCAACTATTGTCGAAAGCAACCATAATAAGCAACACAACAAGGTAGGAAAGAAACGTGCTCTAAAAATATGGATTTGACTTTTATTGGATACCTCTGGTGATATGAGGAATGACCAAAGTGATTTCATTGGAAGTGGATCAATGGATATTTCTAAACATTTTGATATGATGGAATCAAGGGATTTATGGATTTGCAAGAGGTGTACAGAAATATATTTTTGAAAAATGAGCAAAGGCACCCATTTAACAAAGGATTATTTTAGAAGCATCTAGGAATTGGTTTCACTGGATTTGGAGTTGAGATGATATTCCTATGAACTTGCAAAGTTGGCTATATATAAAGCAATAGACCATTATTTGAGGTGATACAGAAAGTATTAGTAAAAATGTTCAAAAACTAAGTTTTGAACTTAGAAGCATCTAAGAATTTGAATCGTTGCATTAGGATCAAATATGAGCTCTCTATAATATTCTAAAGTTCATCACATAAATGGAAAAATGGGACTTTATTTAATTTGTGTGAAGGAAGGTTTTCTGAAAAAATGTGCATGTTGCACCAGCAGGTAGAGCATGATTTATAGAGTCACTAGAAATTTGAATCATCAAATTTGGAGTTAATTTGAATAGTTTATGGATTTTAGAAACTCACTGGAAAAGAATAAAAAGAAATATAAGGCATTACCCTTATCCTGCGCACCGGCGAGAGATAGCCGTGGGCCGGCCCAGCGGCTTGGCTGCGCGGGCAGAGGTGGTGACGCCGAAGGCACCAAGGCGGAGTACGCCTTCGCTGCGGGGACGCGGGAGACGGCGAACCCGCCTCCACTTAACCCGACCTGCGGGGCCGACTTGGTTGCCGCTGCCGCCGACAGGCGGGGCCGGCGTGCTGACGCGGTGTCATCCTCAACCTCCCGCCCGAACCAGGGGAGGTGAGGCAGAGGGACGTCAACGGCAACTGCCGGCGCTACCAACCACCGTTTCCGGTGATCTGGCCACCGGCGTGCTCAGGGAGCCCGGACGCGTCCAACCGTGGGTGGCACGGTCGCCCCGGGGCACCGGGTTGAGCAGGGCGTCGGCCACGGCGGACGAGGCTGACGGTGACGATGGAACTCGACGGCACGACCACAGGGAGGAGAGGGAGAAGAGCGGGAGGGCCCGCGGTGGTGCTGGAGATGCTCTGGTGCATCCCAGAGGGGAGGGAGAGTGGTGGTGGATGCGAATTTTGGCAGAGGCCAACGGCATGGCTTCGGCCATGGGGGTGGTTGGAGAGCGCGAGGAGGGGAGTGGGTTGGTCCAGGGGATGCACGGAAGGGAGAGAGGGCCAAAGGAGTAGAGAGGGGGATCGGGGGTAGCCTTAAATAGCCGACCCGTGGCTCACCGCGGACGCGGCGCACGGGTGGCCGCGGCAATGGCTCGGGAGGCCAGGAGAGAAGGCAAGGACTTGTCTGCGGCGTTTGTGGGGGTGGAGTAGGGCGCCAGGAAGAGAGAGAAGGAGCGGGGACGGGTCAGAGGCATCGCGCGTGTGAGGCTACCCATTGGAGCCCTCGGGCGGCCGGTGCGCGTGCGAGAGGAGGCAGCAGGAGGAAGAGAGAGAAGGGGGCCAGCTCAGTGGCGTGTTGCGGACGTCGAGGCACCTCGACTGGCGCGAGGGGGAGGCTCGAGGTGGACGGGAGCGCCGTGTCAACGGTCGGGAGCACGGTAGCGTGCTCCAGAGCGCGTCTTTGGCCGGCATGCGCGGCTTTTCCGCGCGCACTCGCGCGTCCACTTGTGTCTAGTGGCTGCAGGGGGGAGTAAAAAATGTTTCAAGGGCATTGGATGCCTTGGGGAGCCAGTATAGGAGAGGAGGGGTGGAGAGAGAGTGAAAATGCTGATGTCCAGAGAAGGAAAGTGGATCCATGCCCCACTTCATCATTGCCTCTCGGGCAGGGAAGCACACCACATGTAGAGGGGGACTAGGAGAGGTTGTGGGAAGAAGTTCAGCTCATGGAGATGAGTGGAAGAGATCAAAAATGGCATTTTGGTAAAGTTTTAGAAGGTGTTTGATAATGGTTTGGGCAAGTAGATGATTTCCATTTGTCATGAGGATTGACAGGGTCATATGGTATGATACAATAATAGGTTCCACCTATATTGAGTCCATTTGGGCAAAGTTGACAATGCAACTTTTGTGAACCCTAGAAATGAACAGAAATGGATTTTCCAAGATTTAGTCATGCAAATCTATTCTCCTTGATTCACCACTTGGTGTAGTGTCATCATTAGAGGCTCTGAACATGTCCACAAAATTTGAGATCAAAAGGATAAAGTTGCCAATGTAGAGTTGATCAAATTTGGTTCTGGACAAGAAGGGTTTTGGGGTACTTTGATCAAGTTAACTTGTTCTCCAACTTGTGCCATTTGGTCTAGATTAATTATTAGACCATTTGAGCATGTTCACAAGGTTTGAGAACATTTGGACATGTTTGGCAATGTAAAGTTGCTCAAACTTCAAAATGGACAGAAATGCTTTTGAGGGGATTTCATGGAGTTATACTATTCTCCATGACATGATACTTGTCAAGATCATCAAACATGTCATATGTGACATGCTAGAATTTTCTTGGAATTTTTGGAGAATATTTCCTTTGTAAATATTTCAAATGCTTGAAATATTCAGTAAGGGTTTTCAAGGGATTTGACCAATATTTTGAACATGACCATGTGTTGAAACTCTTATATATGGACACTATATGTCCACTGAGTTTCCCTTATTTTTCTCAAATATTTTTAAAACAATAAAATAATTTTTCCCTATTAAAGACCATTTCTGGCCTTAAGAAAAAGCATTTAAATAAAATATGAAAACAACTTTTAAAATTATATTTTTGTGGTTTCTGGGTATCCTATATCTAATAGGAGTCAAATATATTTTTGGAAAGATTTTTCATACCCCAAATCAAGTACTTGCAGTGCAAACCTCAACTCAGGGGTTTTTGAAAAACTAATTTTTGAAAATACTATTTGGCCAAATTATTTTTGCCAGAAAATTCTATATTGTACTATACACATGGTATGATCATTGGGCAGAAGTTTTGGATCAAGGAGAAGGAGTTTAAGAGTTGGAGGAATTTATTTATTTTTAGAGCACTTGCAAACAACAGACAAAATCCAATCAAGGCAAAGTCCAAAACACTCAAAAGTTTTTGTCAAACTACATTTTATCATGATTTATTGACTTAAGTGTTGTGGCATGAAAAACAGGGTGTCACAGATGATGACGATGAGGAGCCACTGAGGCAGAGGAGGAACAGGAAGGCGTCTGCTGGCAAGACTGCTCGGGTTATATCAGCACGTGATGCGCTGGTTTCGGAGTGGGGCAATGCCACTCGGACTACTGTGTCCTTTGCTGTGCCGCTGACGAGTGCTCGCCCTCCATCATCGAGTGCAGATCCGCCTTCTCTTTTTTCCACCCATCACATCCTAGAGGACCAAGCAGGCGCTGCTAAAGAAGCCATACGTCAAGCGGGGGTCATGATGGAGCAAGTGAAGGCGATCCGAGACGCCAGTCAAGCAGCTTATGATGCAAGTTCAGCTCTTCAGAGCAATGTCCAGGTTAGTTGATCACCGCCTGTTCTGTTAGGATATGATACTTGGAAACTTTTCTTTCTGAAGATCTTAATATCTGTACACCCACTAGGTGTGTCGATTGAATATCTGGATTGGTGAGGGCACGCTGAGTGCACCCACTGGGTGTAGTCCCCGAGGCTATGGTGGACTGCTGGCAGTCGACCATATTCTTTATACTTAGAACTTTTTCTCTTTACTTTCTCCACTCGATCTGGTCGAATGGAATCATGGAACCGGTGGGGCCACGCTGAGTGCACCTACTGGGTGTAGTCCCCGAGACCGTGGTCGACTGCTGGCAGTCTACTACGGTCTGAAGAACACCTCTCTCTTTTTTTGAAACTGTGGCTAACTGCTGGTGGTTAGCCTTTCTGTCTTTGTTGGTCGACAGATCGACTCGAGCTGATAGAACCAGTGGGGTCACGCTGAGTGCACCCACTGGGTGTAGTCCCCGAGACTACAGATGAATGTTTAGATTCGGCTGTAGTCTTAGAAATACTATGATTTTTCTCTTAGTCACTCGGAAGTGACCTATCTTTGACGTCTGTCGATTGATCCTTTGCAGAAATCTTGCGAGCTTGCAGCTCGTTATACTGAGTTGGATAACAAGCATATCCAGCTCGAAATTGATCTGAAGCTTGTCCAGGAGAACTTCACGAAGGCGAAGGAGGAGGCAAAAGGTATGTTTGGTGAGAACCTTGATGACTGCCTTTGTTTCTTGTCCACTCCCGAGTCTGATCTCACTGTGATTTTGCAGATAAACTCAGGGATTCTCTGAAGAAGAAGGATCTTGACCTCGCTGAGGCGCAGAAAGCAGCTTCGGAGAAGAGCAAACTCGCAGAAGAAAAGCTGGCTTCAATCAGCAAACTTGAAGAGGAGAATACCAATCTGAATGCTGCTCTTGACGCGGCCAACAAAGAGGTTAGTCGAATGAAGAATTACAAGATAGCCCTGAGTGACAAGGCCAGCGAATTGGTGGGAAAGAAGAATGATCTGGAGGCTTATCTGGGAGAGTTCGCCAAGAAGCTATTCCTCATGCTTGAAGGTAATCTCTTGTATCCGACAGGCTTTTAATTATGGACTTACCACCAAACTGCTGCCTTAGCTTTGGGTTGTGTCTACAGAGTTCTGCCAGAACTTTGAGGAAGAGACTGGTCGACTGGAGACAAGCCTAGATCCCATCAACTCTCCTGTGAAGGATGAAGCCGCCATGAACGTGCTCCGACTCGAGTCTCGCATTGTTGCTGTGGTCGACTATCTTGCAAGACTGAAGGTTGCAACGTCACGCATCTACACGACACTCTGGCCAGGAGAAACACTTAAGAATGACCTTGAGTCTCTGCTGACTCGACTGAACGAAGTTCCAAGTCGAGTGCAAGAATGGAAGAAGTCTTCTGCCAGGTGTGGGGCCGATGTTGCTCTGTCTCTGGTCCTTGTTCACTGCAAGGACGCGCGAGAGGACAAGCTGGCGGCTGTCAAGGTGGTCAATACCAAGAAGCATGACTTCCGATCCTTCATGGAGACCTTCATCGCTGCTGCCACTCGGATCGCAGATGGAATCGACCTGAACGAGTTTGTTGCGCCTTCCAGCCCTCCGCAGGAGGGAAAAAAACTTCTATGCTTGATGCCTTAAATTTGCCTCGGTATGCCGAGTGGTTTTTGTAACCGATAAACTTTAACAGGCTTGGTGCCTGAGCACTTCTGGTTCCGTAGGACGCTATCTGAACTTGGGTTTGACGTTGAATATGTTTGCATCTGCCTTCGAACGAACATTGTTCTTCGCTCGGAATATATGCTAGTGTTTGAGATGCTCTTTTGCAAGTAGGGATGAAGCACAGATTGCAATCGACTTGTACCTGGTCATACTTAGGCTGGCACTGGGCCGCAGCTAAGCCCCCGAGCGGAAAGTTTACTCTCCACTCAGTAGGATTTTCAAAAACTTAGGCGAGCACTGGGCTGCAGCTAAGCCCCCGAGTGGGAGGTCTTCTCTCCAATCGGTAGGATTTTTAAAAACTTAGGCGAGCACTGGGCTGCAGCTAAGCCCCCGAGTGGGAGGTCTGCTCTCCACTCCGTAGGATTTTCAAAAACTTAGGCAAGCACTGGGCTGCAGCTAAGCCCCCGAGTGGGAGGTCTGCTCTCCACTCGGTAGGATTTTCAAAAACTTAGGCGAGCACTAGGCCGCAGCTAAGCCCCCAAGTGAGAGGTTTGCTCTCCACTCGGTAGGGTTTTTGTGGCGTACTTCCGAAGGAGAAGGTAACAGTCGACCTGCACCTCGAACTTCTTGCGGGTCGCACATTGTATTTGTGGCGTAGCTCGGAAGGAGAGGGTAGCACTCGACCTGCGCCTCGTGCTCCTTACGGAGCGCACAATGTATTTGTTGGCGTAGCTCGGAAGGAGAGGGTAGCAGTCGACCTGTGCCTCATCCTCCTTGCGGAGCGCACGTTGTATTTGTGGCGTAGCTCAGAAGGAGAGGGTAGCAATCGACCCGCGCCTCGTCCTCCTTGCAGAGCGCACATTGTGTTCGTACTTAGGCGAGTGCTAGACTGCAGCTAAGCCCCCGAGTGGGAGGCTGGCTCACCACTCGGTAGGATTTTGTTAAACTTAGGCGAGTACTTGGACTGCAGCTAAGCCCCCGAGTGGGAGGATGGCTCACCACTCGGTAGGATTTCGTTAAACTTAGGCGAGTACTTGGACTGCAGCTAAGCCCCTGAGTGGGAGGCTGGCTCACCACTCGGTAGGATTTTGCTAAACTTAGGCGAAACGGATTCGCAGCTAAGCCCCCGAGTGGGGGACTGCTTTATGTGAACAAAAGTAACAACAATCACTGGGAAAATTATAACACTCTTGTCTTTGATAAACTACAGAAGTACTTTTATTACATCTCATCCGAGTGAATACTTAAGTATAAAAGGGGCGGAGCAGCTCCGTGTTCCAAGCTCGGGGCTCGTCAATCTGGTGCTCGACATTGTAAAGGCGGTACACCCCGTTGTGGAGAACCTTGGTGACGATGAAGGGACCTTCCCAAGTAGGAGCAAGCTTGTGTGGCTTCTGCTGATCCACTCGGAGAACCAAATCTCCTTCTTGGAAAGCTCGACTCTTCACATTTTTAGCATGGAAGCGACGCAAGTCCTGCTGATAAATGGTCGATCGGATCAAAGCCATCTCTCTTTCTTCTTCTAGAAGGTCGATTGCATCCTGCCGGGCTTGCTCTGCTTCAGCTCCAGTGTAGAGTTCAGCTCGGGGTGCATTGTGAAGCAGGTCACTCGGCAAGAATGCTTCGGCTCCGTAGACCAAGAAGAACAGAGTTCTCCTAGTCGACCGATTAGGTGTGGTCCTTAATCCCCAAATTACTGACGGAAGTTCGTCGACCCATGCACCAGCAGCGTGCTTGAGATCGCGCATCAGTCAAAGTTTTAGTCCTTTGAGAATTAAACCATTTGCTCGTTCTGCTTGTCCTTTCGACTGGGGGTGAGCGACTGAAGCATAGTCAACTCGCGTGCCCTGAGATGTGCAAAAGGCTCTGAATTCTTTGGAATCGAAGTTCGACCCATTGTCAGTGATGATGCTATGTGGAACTCCATATATGAATATCAACTCCCTGATGAAGCTGACAGCAGTGCCGGCATCAAGATTCTTGATGGGTTTAGCTTCAATCCACTTGGTGAACTTGTCGACTGCCACCAGCACATGGGTGAAGCCGCTTCTGCCTATTCTCAGTGGCCCAACCATATCCAATCCCCACACAGCGAAAGGCCAGACGAGTGGGATGGTCTTCAAGGCTGAGGCGGGCTTGTGTGACATATTGGAGTAAAATTGACATCCTTCACACTTGTCGACTATCTCCTTTGCCATTTCATTTGCTCTTGGCCAGTAAAATCCCGCTCGGTATGCTTTAGCCACAATGGTCTGAGAGGACGCATGATGGCCACAGGTCCCCGAGTGGATATCGTCAAGGATTATCCGACCTTCTTCTGGCGCTATACACTTCTGACCAACTCCTGTCGCGCTTTCTCTGTACAACTGTCCCTTTATCACGGTAAAGGCCTTAGATTGGCGGACGATCTGTGGAGCCTCTTCTTCATCCTCTGGGAGCTCTTTCCTTAAGATATACGCGCTTTACGACACTGTCCAATCGGGAGTGATCACCAACGCTTCCATGATCAGGTCGACCACTGTTGGAACTTCAACTTCAGTCGGATATGTGACACTTTTAGGCTACGGAGCTTCTTTGGTAAAAGGATCTTCCTGAACTGATGGAGTACGGATATGCTCCAAGAACACATCACTGGGAATGGCTTCTCTCTTGGAACCTATCTTCGCCAAATCATCAGCCGCTTGATTCTTAAGTCGGGGTATATGATGGAGCTCTAACCCTTCAAATTTCTTTTCAAGCTTTCTCACTACATTGCAGTATCCAGTCATGGCTGGGCTTCTAACGTCCCACTCCTTCATCACTTGATTGACCACCAAATCTGAGTCGCCATAAACCATAAGGCGACGGACGCCGAGTGAAATGGCCATGCGCAACCCATACAAAAGTGCCTCGTATTCTGCTTCATTGTTGGAGGAATCAAAGTGGATCTGGGGCACATATCCGAGCTTATCTCCTCGGCGGGAAACCAATACTACCCCAGCACCGGAACCATTTAACATCTTAGAACCGTCAGAGAACATGGTCCAGTGCTCCGAGTGAACTTGAGTCGGCAGTTGTTGTTCAATCCACTCGGCGATGAAATCCGCTACTGCTTGGGACATAATGGCTTTCTTTGCCTCAAACTTGATATCAAGGGGAAGGAGTTCAATCGCCCACTTTGCCACTCGACCAGTTGCATCTCTGTTGTGCACAATCTTTGACAATGGAGCGTCGTTGACGACTGTAATGGAATAATCAGAGAAATAATGAGCAACCTTCTTCGTGGTCATGTAAATCCCAAATACAAGCTTCTAATAATGAGGGTAACTTTGCTTCGATGGGGTCAATACTTCGGAAAGATAATATACAGGGCGCTGAACTTTGAAGGCTTTCCCTTCTTCTTCCCGCTCGACCGTAAGCACTGTACTGACGACTTGTCCTGTGGCTGCAATGTAAAGCAACAAAGGCTCTTTGCTGATTGGAGCAGCAAGCACCGGCTGGGCGGAGAGCAGAGCTTTTAGCTCTGCAAACACTGCATCAGCTTCTGGAGTCCACTCAAACTTGTCTGACTTCTTCATCAGTCGGTAAAGAGGCAATGCCTTTTCACCGAGGCGAGAGACGAATCAACTTAATGCGGCCAAGCATCCAGTAAGCTTCTGGACATCGTGCACACGCACGGGGCATTTCATTCGGAGTATTGTGCCAACTTTTTCTGGGTTGGCGTCGATTCCTCGTTCGGAAACGAGAAACCGAGTAACTTTCCGCCAGGAACTCCGAATGTGCACTTTGATGGATTAAGCTTGATATCATACCTCCTGAGATTGGCAAATGTTTCAGCGTGGTCAGTCAACAGGTCAGAACCCTTCCGTGATTTGACCACAATATCATCCATGTATGCTTCCACGTTCTGACTGATTTGAGTGAGTAAACACTTCTGAATCATCCTCATGAACGTGGCTCCGGCATTGTTGAGACCGAATGGCATGGTGACATAGCAGAAGCACCCGAATGGAGTGATGAAAGCTGTTTTGATCTCGTCGGGTCCATACAGACGGATCTGATGGTAACCGGAATAGGCGTCTAAAAAAGATAGGCGCTCACATCCCGCAGTAGAGTCGACTATTTGGTCTATGCGGGGGAGAGGAAAATGATCTTTCGGGCAGTCCCGATTGATATGCTTGAAATCAGTGCACATGCGAAGTGACTTGTCCTTCTTGGGGACCATGACAACATTGGCGAGCCACTCGGAGTGGTAAATTTCTCGGATAAACTCTGTTGCCAGGAGCCGAGCCACCTCCTCGCCAATGGCCTTTCTCTTCTGGATGGCGGACCGTCGAAGATGTTCTTTGACAGGCTTTGCTTTTGAGTCGACTCGTAAATGGTGCTCAGACAGCCCCCTGGGAACACCCAGCATGTCAGCAGGCTTCCATGTGAAGATGTCCCTGTTCTCACGGAGGAACTAGATGAGCGCTTCTTCCTATTTAGAGTCGAGTGTTGTGGAGATATGAGTCGGGGCAGCACTGGGGTCGGTCGGGTGGATGTGAACGGGCTTCGTTTCACCAGATGACTGGAACGCTGACTCCGTGGCGGGCTTCTTGGCCTGCAACAAATCACTCGGATCCGCATTTTTCTGGTATTCTTGCAGCTCCACCACTGTTATCTGAGCATCGGCAATCTTCGAGCCCTTCAGAAAGCACTCTTCTGCCTTTTTCCGATTGCCAGTGATGGTGATCACACCTTTGGGACCAGACATCTTCAATTTGAGATACACGTAACATGGTCGAGCCATGAATCGTGCACAAGCTGGCCTGCCTAAAATGGCGTGATAAGCACTCTGGAAATCCACAACCTCAAACGTTAACTTTTCCTTGCGGAAATGCTTTGAATCGCCGAAAACCACATCAAGAGCAATTTGGCCGAGTGACTCAACCTTCTTCCCAAGAATGACTCCATGGAAACTCATGTTGCTGGAACTGAGTCTGGACATCGGAATGCCCATTCCCTTCAGCGTCTCTGCATACAATATGTTCAGCCTGCTGCCGCCATCCATCAGAACCTTAGTCAGTCGAGTGCCTTCGACAACTAGGTCGACCACCAAAGCTTGCCTCCCAGGGGTGGCTATGTGTGTCGGATGATCAGACTGGTCAAACGTGATGGCAGTCTGAGACCATTTCAGATAACTGGGTGTCGCCGGAGCAACCATATTCACCTCACGGTTGATAACTTTCAGTCGACTTTTGCTCTCAACATCAGCAAAAATCATCAGGGTCGAATTGACATGGGGGTATCCTTCATCACTATCTTCTTTGTCCTCGACCTTGTCTGACTACTTTTCTTTATCCTTCGGCTGGTTCCCTTGAAACTGCTGGATTAAGAGCTGACACTGGCGAGTGGTATGTTTCGGGTAGATGAGTTACCCTCTTTGTCTTTCTTCGTGTGGATGTGGCATGGAAAATCCATCATGTCGTTTCCTTCCTTGTCCTTCACCTTCTTGGGGTTCCAGGATCCTTTGGGCTTCCCTTTAAACTTGCCCTGACTCACAGCCAAGGCTTCTCTAGGAGCAGCTGGCTCGACTTTCCGCTTCTGCTTCCGACTGGAGTTTCCTTTTTCCGACTGGCTCGGCTTATACTTACCACTCCGGAGCCGATCCTCTTCTTCACCATTGGCATATTTGGTGGCAATCTCCATCATTCGACTCAGGGTCATGTCTCCGGTCTGACCAAACTTCAAACTTAACTCTCCGTTCTTAACGCCTTCCTTGAAGGCACAGACTGCTTGGTGATCAGATATGTTCTCCATCGTATGATGCAATGTGATCCACCTCTGCATATAATCTCTCAGGGTCTCATTCGACTTCTGCACGCAAACTTGCAGTTCCGTCAAACCTGCTGGTCGCTTGCAAGTTCCTTCAAATGTCCTGACAAACACTCGGGCAAGATCTTCCCAAGTGTAAATGCTGCTAGGCGCCAACTGATTCAGCCAGGCTCTGGCCGAACCCTCCAACATAAGCAGTAGGTGTTTCATGGCCACCTCATCATTACCACCGCCAATCTGAACAGCCACTCGGTAGTCCTCAAGCCAAGTATCGGGCTTGGACTCACCAGTGAACTTACTCACCCCAGTCGCCAACCTGAAGTTGGGAGGGATCACCGTGGCTTTGATGGCTCTGCTAAAACACTCTGGTCCTGAGACATGAACTCGGCTGCTGGTGGGCACATCTCTGTGGCCTTCTCGGTGAGCTCTGTTCCGGTCGACCAGACCTTGCACGATAATAGATCTCGCGTCAAAGCCTGGTTCTCTGGGGTCGACTAGAACCCTTTGCCCAACACTGCGCTGGCATCTATCATCTTGCTGCCGAGGGGCGTACGACCCACCCCTTGGGGGAGGAGTGGGCACTCGACGCCGATCATCGTGATCGAATCGGTCATCATACTAATCACGTCGACCTCCACGTCCTTCACGCCGCGGAGGCGATCTTGGGCTATGGGCCGACTGGAGTCTGGTACTCGTTGCCGCGCGCGCTTGTCGAGTGCTTGCTGGAGGTTCTCCAGTCGAGTGCGCTCAGCCAAGTTGGCCAAACGCGCGTCCTCCAAGGCACGGGCCTCAGGAGTTTCTCCTATGATAGGAGTATGCAGAGTATCCATGTTCCAGCGGCGAAGATCTTCCCTTTGCAGCAAAGTGAGTGGCTCGGGTTGATACTCCTCGTGGACCTGAGCTGGGTCGCCTCCGCCGTCCTCTCCGTCGGTGCGGGGGAAGCCGGGAGGACTACGAGGCCCATTGTCCATAAGGACCTCTGCCGCTTGATCACTGCTGTCGCACTCGGATGCAGTCTCTACGGAGCCAGTCGACAGATCGAACAGGCCGTAGAGAGACTCGTCGGGCTCGATCGCCGCGACTTGGGGGGTGGCCGACTGGCGGGCCACTGCATGCCTCACCCACCGCTGAAGCCTCGACCGACCAGAGCGCTTGCGCTGGCAGGAGACAGGGAGGGAAGATGACACAGGAGTCGACCGATACGGGGACGACGGTTGCCGCAGCAGGACGCCGCGGACACACGCGCGAAAGTGTGTCGCGCCGCGGACTGGAAGCACGTCGATGTCGAGTGGAGCCTCCTGGAGCCAAGCGGAGTCGTCAGCGATGAACGTGAGTGCACCGAGATAGATCTCACGGCCCTCAACCAAAACTCCGCCGGAAACCATGGTGAAGGCGATCGGAACAATTGCAACTTCTCCAATAAGTCGCTAAGACACCTGCCCCAAGGTGGGCGCCAACTGTCGTGGTACTAAGACTGACAGTAGAATAGAGGGTAGGTATGGAGAGGCAAGATCCTAGCTATGGAGTAGTTGTATACGCAAGAGATTTACGAGTTCAGGCCCTTCTCGGAGGAAGTAACAGCCCTACGTCTCGGAGCCCGGAGGCGGTCAACTGGATTATATGCGTATGAGTTACAGGGGTGCGAACCCTTCTGTCTGTGGAGGGGGTGGCTTATATAGAGTGTGCCAGGACCCCAGCCAGCCCACGTAGCGGAGGGTTTAAGGTACATTAAGGCCTGGCGTTACTGGTAACGCCTTACATAAAGTGTCATCATGGCCATAAAGACTACTTAATTACAGACCGTTTGGATACAGAGTGGCTGTTGAACTCCTGGTGGTCGAGTGAGTCTTCATGGTTGAGTGTCTTTGAGTCTGTCGAGTGGAATCCTTCCAGGTCGACTGGAAGGCAGTTTCTTCTAAAGATGTCCTTGGGGAGGGTACCTTGGACAGGTCCATGACCCTACCCTAAGTACATGACTTCATCAATGAGGACGGCCCTTGATCCTGCGCATTGTCGTACGAACGCTCCATCAAAGTACATGATCCACCCGTCTGGCTCCTCGTCCCCAGGTAAGAGGGAGCAGTCCTCGCGCACCCCGTGGTCAGGGATGTCAATCCACTCGGCAACGAAGTCAGCGAGGGCCGCAGCCTTGATGACCCTGGTGGTGCTGAACTCGAGATGGAATGCCTGAAGCCTGACGTTCCATTCTGCAACTCGCCCGGCGGCGTTCGGGCTCCGGAGCACCCTCTCCAACGGGTATGCCGAAACGACTTTGATGGGGTGGCCTTGGAAGTAGTGGCGCAGATTTCAAGAGGCGACAAGGAGCGCGAGCAAGAATATTTGAGGCATAGGGTAACATGCCCAAGCCTCCCTCAGCACCGTGCTGACGAAGTAGACATGGTGCTCGACGAGGGGAGAGGCACCGATGGAGTCTTGTTCTTCTTGAGGACGCGAGCCTTCGGTTGTCTCGAGAGGACCATCCTTAGGAGCCCCCCCAGCTGAGGGGTCAATCGTGGCCTCAAGAGGAATGCCGGCCGCTTGGTCGGCAGAGGCCCCTGGTGTGCTGTCCTGAGGATGCGGCGCTTTGTTCGGTGGTTGAGCGCCCTGCCGAGGGCCCTTGGACGGGCGCTCCTTCCTTAGCGCCACCAGGGTAGCGCTTGGTGAGTGAGGGGTGGCTGCCAAGTAGAGGACCAAGGGCTCCATAGCGCGCGGCGCGACCATCACTCGTGGGCTGGTCAGGTATCTCTTGAGGTCTTGAAAGGCTGCATCTACCTCAGGGGTCCAATCGAACGACTCCTTCTTTTTCATCAGCTCGAAGAACGGGAGGGCACGCTCCCCCAGCTTGGAGAAGCACCCCAACGAGGTTATGCAGCCCGCCAGCTTAAGCATCTCCTTCAAGGTCTGCGGGGGGCTCATGTCTTCTATGGCCTTGACCTTCTCTGGATTGGCCTTGATCCCACTGTGCGACACTAGGAAGCCCAGCAGCTTGCCAGAGGGGACCCCGAAGAGGCACTTCTCGGGATTGAGCCGCAGGTCCACCTTGCGCAAGCTGGCAAACGTCTCCTCCAGATCTATTATCAGGGTCCCAGCCTACCGAGACTTCACTACTATGTCATCAACATAGGCCTCCGCGTTTCTTCCGAGCTGCATGCCCAAGGCGATACGCATTAGACGCTGGAAGGTAGCCCCAGCATTGCGCAGCCCAAAGGGCATGCAGGTGTAGCAGTACACTCCGCAGGGGGTGAGGAACACCGTCTTCTCCACATCTTGCACAACCATCTTGATATGGTGGTAGCCTTCTCAGGTAGCACTCGGCGGTGGAGTCCACGATCTGGTCGATGCGAGGAAGCTGAAAGGGATCTTGAGGGCAAGCCTTGTTGAGGTTAGTGAAGTCGACACACATGCGCTCCTTTCCTCCTTTCTTGGGGACGACCATAGGGTTTGCCAGCCATTCTGGGTATCATACTTCCCTGATGACCCCAGCGTCCTGCAGCTTGCAGGTTTCTTGGACGAAAAACGCTTGCTTCTCGGTGGACTGGCGGCGGGCCTTCTGCTGCACCGGCCACACGTTTGGGCATACCTTACAAGTGGTGCTCGATTATTCCCCTTGGGACTCCAGCCAGGTCTCTGGGCTCCCAAGTGAATACGTCCTTGTTGGCGCGCAAGAAGTTGGCCAACGCTTTCGCCTGGTCCTGAGGGAGGCCAGATCCTATGGTGAAGCTGGCGCTTGTCGTCCCACCCTCACTGACTAGCACTTGCTTCGTCTTGTCTCGGTCTTGGGAGAATAGCGGCTTCTTCTTGGTCGGCGCTGCTCCCGGGTACCCAGGACCCCCCTTCTCACCAGGCAGTACAGTCGCCACGGACCTGAAGGTGAGCTTGAGGGCCTGTACCGCGTCTTTGGTGTCCCCTGCCACCGTGAGGATGCCGTTGCTGCTTGGCATCTTCATGAGGTTGTAAGCTGGGTGAGTTGCCGCCATGAACTTGGCCAAGGCACGGTATCCGAGAATGGCATTATATGGCAAGTCGATCCGGGCGATGTCAAAGTCGATGAGCTCGGTGCGGTAGTTTTCGCGGGTCCCGAAGGTGACGGGGAGACGGATCTGTCACAGGTGGCGGGTGAAGCCACCACCGACCCCGGAGAAGGGCTTGGTGGGGCGGAGCCGGCCAGGAGGCACGTGCAGTAGGCCGAACGCCTCTGCAGAGAATCGTTGAGGCCGGCTCCGCTGTCGACGAGGGTCCTGGTGACCACCACATTGCAGATGGTGGGGGTGCAGAGCATTGGGAGCACTCCTGCTCCTGTTGTGGTTGTTGGATGGTCTTCTGGGCTAAAGGCGAGGTCGGCCTTCGGCGCTGCCCAACCCTAAGGGGCCCCCGAGCTCACCTGGGAATCACTTACTTGACGGTAGAACTGCTAGATATGCCGATTGGAAGGTGGTGCCTACGAGCCGCCCAAGAGAGCTGCAATGAGAAGAGGCACCGGCACCACAAGTGCACAACGAAGAGGCTATGCAACTCCTCCCAAGAGGCCGTAGAGGACTCTAGCAGGTGGAGCAGCCAGGCGCGCGGCGATCCTATGAGGGCCATGGGGAGCCAGTTGGCCTTCACCTTGTCGTCTCCGCCGGCCGCCAAGACTGCCTCCTCGTATTCCTGGAGGAAGCCAGGCGGGTCCGCGGTGTCGTCGTACCGTGGCGGCATCTTGGTCTTGAACTTGGTTGGCCATTCCACCCGCCGCAGGGAGGGGGCGAAATGGCGCAGCCCCGACACTTCTTCGAAGGCGCGCGAGGGCCGATTTGATGGAGAAACGCCCGCCATTGAAGCCGATGGTGCGATCTGACGGACGGAGCAGAGAATCCCCGACACACCCCTATGTGGCGCGCCAAATGTTGGATCACGGGTTCCACAAACCCTTGAAAGGTTCGAACTCTAGGGTGCGTGCGGAGATCTCAACCTACCTAGTCTGCCTACTCGCAATCCTCCTAAGCCTAGCGCGTCGGGCCCAAAGAGACAAAGAGACACAACGGTTTATCCTGGTTCGGGACACCTTGCGGTGTAATACCCAACTCCAGCATTTTGGTTGATTGCCTCGAAGGGCTGAGGATGAACTAGTACAGTGGATGAACCGGCCTTAGGAGGTGAGGCGTTCTTGAGCTCAAGAGATCTGGTGAGGTGGTCGGGTGAGAATGGATCCGATCCTCCCCTATGGTGCTGGCTAAGTCCAATTTATAATGGCCTTGGTCCTCTTCCCAAATGTTGGGGGGAACGGATCCCACTACAGCCAGATTTGAAATGGGACAAGTAGTACATCCTATCCTGACTAAAGTGGTCTTCGCCTGCAAAAAGCCTCTGGTCGTGACGCTACGGTGGGCTCGGTGATGACCTCCGTCCTGCCGTCCTTGTGGTCTTGGTCTTGTTGCACCAGAATGGAAACCTTTGGCTGATTCCTCGGGACTCCATGCCCGCGGCTTGCTCCCCTTGCACCGAAGAGGAAACTGGCGCTCTGCGCCCGCCTAGCGCCCGCCTGGCCTTGGTCGTGAGGTGCACCTTGCATAGAACTCTCCGCCCCTCGGGAGCCAGCCTGAGGAGGCCAATCTCCTCGGGGGACTTGCTGTTGTCCGCCTCGCGAGGCTTGGCCCGTCGCAAGCGTCTTGAGTTGTTGATGCTGAAGATGGGTTGTACCAGGCCATTGATGGAGCCACGTAGCGGGCCGCGGGTAGGCAAGTCTGGATACCCCCATATCCAGAACGCCAACAGAAATGGTTCATCTTAAAAAGATGTGTGTGATATGCGGCATTTGCGGTCAGCCAAAAGAACACAAAAGATTCGTGTAAACGAGATGTGTGGGATATGTAGCAAACAGCCCACTCAGATGAACTGTTTGGGATGAGAAATTATAACATAGACGGTAACTATAGTAAGTTTGTGTGTGATTCTGTTCCTACAAAAAACTTTGAAAAATGCAAACTAGTTGCTTGCGGTGGCTAGGAGTATCGCACATGATGCGTCTGTGAGCACTCGTGTTCGATGATTAGTAAGTTACACATAATGAACGGCCGCAAGGGTGATATGCTGATCATGGAGTCCGAGAAGACTGTCGTCGGAAGGCCGCCGGCTCAGCTTTTTAGCCTATATATATTTTATTATAATTGTATGCATAAGTAGGTCATGAGTGTTTTGTGCCTTGCCGCATGTGGCATTTTAAATTATCCTTAATATGTAACAACAACAACAACAAAGCCTTTAGTCCCAAGCAAGTTGGGGTAGGCTAGAGGTGAAACCCATAAGATCTCGCAACCAACTCATGGCTCTGGCACATGGATAGCAAGCTTCCACGCACCCCTGTCCATAGCTAGCTCTTTGTCGATACTCCAATCCTTTAGGTCTCTCTTAACGGACTCCTCCCATGTCAAAATCGGTCGACCCCGCCCTCTCTTGACATTCTCCGCATGCTTTAGCCGTCCGCTATGCACTGGAGCTTCTGGAGGCCTGCGCTGAATATGCCCAAACCATCTCAAACGATGTTGGACAAGCTTCTCCTCAATTGGTTCTACCCCAACTCTATCTCGTATATCATCATTCTGGACTCGATCCTTCCTCGTGTGGCCACATATCCATCTCAACATACGCATCTCCGCCGCACCTAACTGTTGAACATGTCGCCTTTTAGTCGGCCAACACTCCGCGCCATACAACATTGCGGGTCGAACCGCCGTCCTGTAGAACTTGCCTTTTAGCTTTTGTGGCACTCTCTTGTCACAGAGAATGCCAGAAGCTTGGCGCCACTTCATCCATCCGACTTTGATTTGATGGTTCACATCTTCATCAATACCCCCATCCTCCTGCAACATTGACCCCAAATACCGAAAGGTGTCCTTCCGAGGTACCACCTGGCCATCAAGGCAAACCTCCTCCTCCTCACAGCTAGTAGTACTGAAACCGCACATCATGTACTTGGTTTTAGTTCTACTAAGCCTAAACCCTTTCGATTCCAAGGTTTGTCTCCATAACTCTAACTTCCTATTTACCCCCGTCCGACTATCGTCAACTAGCACCACATCATCCGCAAAGAGCATACACCATGGGATATCTCCTTGTATACCCCTTGTGACCTCATCCATCACCAATGCAAAAAGTTAAGGGCTCAAAGCTGACCCCTGATGCAGTCCTATCTTAATCGGGAAGTCATCGGTGTCGACATCACTTGTTTGAACACTTGTCACAACATTATTGTACATGTCCTTGATGAGGGTAATGTACTTTGCTGGGACTTTGTGTTTCTCCAAGGCCCACCACATGACATTCCGCGGTATCTTATCATAGGCCTTCTCCAAGTCAATGAACACCATATGCAAGTCCTTCTTATGCTCCCTATATCTCTCCATAAGTTGTCGTACCAAGAAAATGGCTTCCATGGTCGACCTCCCAGGCATGAAACCAAACTAATTTTTTGTCACGCTTGTCATTCTTCTTAAGCGGTGCTCAATGACTCTCTCCCATAGCTTCATTGTATGGCTCATCATCTTAATTCCACGGTAATTAGTACAACTCTTAAATTATCCTTAATATGTAAGACAATTATTAACTCTTGCCATTGTAAATTTGCCTGAACTGCGAGCAGAGCGCGCAGGGACGCCATGGACCCGCAAAAAGAAGAAGAAAAAAGCAGGGACGGCACCGTGAGAAACCACGTGGTCAACCTTCTACCACCACATGGGAGACCCGACGGCGCACCATAGGACACGTGATAGTGGGCAGACACGTATTCGTACATCCGAGAACAAGAGCCCATGTTTCGGGCTTCCGATGCGTGGCATACAGTTGATCCAAAAGAATTGTTTGCGATGAGACAGAACAACAAAAAGAGGGCTTTGTGGGCCCAGAACAATCAATAAAATTGGACTTTGTTTCTCCTCACATTGCAGATTACAACGCAATAAGTAATTGCAAATCTGTTAACATAGATCAAACTAATATGTGTTCACACCGATCAAACTAATATGTGTTCACACTTAGCACCGAGCTATGAAAACTACCCACTCGAAAATTACTTCACAGTTCCTCTCCTCATCACCTATAAAACTGGTCTTTCCTGTCAAATCGTTCCGCCATGACTGGTAGGAGGAGTTTCGGGTGGGCATACAACCAGGCAGGAAAGACCAAGGCTGCAGAAGCACTAGAGAGGTCCCGCCGCGAAGCGGCAGCCGCAGCAGAGATGTCCCGGCATGCCGCGGAGCCCTTGAACGAGCTCTCATATGCACGTGAGGGCTCTCATAAGCGCACTCGCCGCATCGGCGATCACGACGAGTTGGCGTTGCTAAAGTCCTTGGCCGGTGACGACGACATTCTCACAGGCCTCATTAAGCAGCAGGAGCTGGTCGACGACTTGATGAAGCTGCTCGCAATCAATGATGCCTCGGTTGACAAGGCGACCGGCCTCGTTGAGCAACTCATGGGTGACAATGCGAAGCTCCTCAAGGCGCTCACTGAGAAGGAGGAGGAGGCCGCCGGCTGGAAGATGTTGCATGAGCAGACCAGTGCCTCGGGGATGACGCTGACAGTGGTCATCGTGGAACTGATGGGTGACTTGAGGAAGATTCAGATCGAGTGCGAGCAGGATTTGGAGGAATCCGTGGCTGCTTTCAAGCAAAGCTGTGAGGAAATGAGGAATGAGATGGAGGATGTCATCGCCCGGCGATCCATCAAAGAGTAGATATAGTAGCGATCTAGATCATTGTCTATGATTTCCTTGTTCTCTTGTCCCCGTGTCTTCCAAAGTTTGCCACATGTGGCATGTAAAATTATCCGAAATATGTAAGACAATTATTATCTGCTCCATTGTAAATTTGTCATCATACTATCCATTGCCATTTTATTTGTTGTCGTATTATCCGTTGCCTTACGTGACAGTTTAAATTAGGCCGGAATACGAGTTGAAAACATGAACAAAGCAAATGCTGCCATGGGATCACAACCAAACACCCTCCGTCCACCCTAAAAAAACCACCGTCCAGGCGCTTTAATTAACCCATTAATGACGAAGTTTTGAGCGAGGCGGGCAGCGGCTGGTGCATGGAGGTCAAAGAGCTCACTTCCTAGTGAGCATGGGAGGCCCTGCTGCTTGCACGTGTCTCATCGAGCCTGCGAGGTGGACAGGATGCACGTGTCCCATCGAGCCTACGTGGTGGACTGCTCGCACGCGTCTTGTCGAGCCTGCACGGCGGACTTCTCACGCTCATCCCGTGTAATCAAACAGCTGCACGCACGCCACTCGGTATGGTTAAATATTGACATGGTTCATATAATACAACCCTTTGTGATATTAACGTGTCAGCTTGTTGTTTCAGAAAGGACTTCGTTGGCTACTAATGTGTGCGCCTTTTCTCAAACTGGACGTTTTTTTACCACGACATATATGTGCCATGTCATGAAACCATGCCAAGTTTCATGTTTTTTGGGTGTGTTTTTGATTTGCTAGGATTTAGAAACTGAGATTCTCAATGTTTCAGGACAATGACAAGTTTGTAATTCATTCCCATTCCTTAAATGAGACCTAAACATGCACCCAATGACACATGTACGATTTCCCACTCATTTTGTGCTTGTAGTTCAAATTTGAATTATGGACTACATTTAATGCGTAGAAAA
This sequence comes from Triticum aestivum, assembly GCF_018294505.1. NCBI lineage: Eukaryota > Viridiplantae > Streptophyta > Magnoliopsida > Poales > Poaceae > Triticum > Triticum aestivum. Next base: position 169,779,987 of record NC_057807.1, on the reverse strand, counting down.
CTTAATTAGTGATATATACAATGGCCAAACAAACCCTAAACATGCACCCCAAGGACACATGTACATTTTTTCTAGCCATTTTGGTGCACTGGAGCATGTATTTGTAGTTCGGATTTGAATTATGGACATTAAATGCCTAGATAACTCAATTAATGAATAAAAAGGGTCAAACGAACCCTGAATAATTTCAAAGTTCAGCGTGAATCTCCCGTTGTTCCGTACGTGTTGCATGTAGAAAAAAATACGAGGCTAGAAGAGGGAGTGATTATCGTTTGGCCCACAAGGGGACACGTTTCCCTACCGAAACCATGAGGGTTCCTGAGATAGGCTCCGGTTTGTAAGTTTGTAACAAAGCTTGGCCCAAATTGGCAATGTTTTTACTATGACATATATGTGCCATGACGTGACACCATGCCACCTTTGATGACTTTCTAGTGAGTTTTGGATTTATGGGGACTTAAAAACTGAGATTCCAACTGTTTGTGGACGAGCCAAGACGCCGGTGAGGTTGTAATTCATTCCCATTCCTTGCGTGGGACCAAAACATGCACCCAAGGACACATGCATGTACAATTTTCCTAGCCATTTTGATGAACTGGAGCATGTATTTGTACTTTAGATTTGAATTCTGGACATTAAATACCTAGGAAACTCAATTAGTGTATAAAAAGGCCAAACGAAACCTGAACAAGTTTAAATTTCAGCATGGATATCATGTAGTTCCATGTTGCCCGTAGAAGAAAATAAAACGCGAAAAGAGGCCGTGATTATGTTTCGACAACTAGGGGAACACGTTTCCCTATCGGAACCACGAGGCTACTTGTTGAGAGAAGCTCCGGTTTGTAGGAGTTTGTAATAAAGCTTGGCCCAAATTGGCAATGTTTTTACCACGGCATATATGTGCCATGACGTGACACCATGCCACCATTGATGACTTCTGGTGAGTTTTGGATTTTATGGGGATTTAAAACCCAAGATTCCAAATGTTTGAGGATGAGCCAGGACGCCGGTTCAGTTGGAATTCGTTCCCATTCCTGGCACGGGACCTAATTAAACATGCAACCAAGGACACATGCATGTACAATTTTTTTAGCCATTTTTTGGTGAACTTGAGCATGTATTTGTAGTTCAGATTTGAATTATGGACATTAAATGCCTAGGAAACTCAGTTAGTGTATAGAAAGGCCAAACGTACCCTGAATAAGTTTAAATTTCAGCATGGATATCATGTAGTTCGATGTTGCCCGTAGAAGAAAATACAATGTGAAAAGAGGTCGTGATTACGTTTTGACAACGAGGGGAACATGTTTCCCTATTGGAACCACAAGGATTCTTGTTGAGAGAAGCTCCGGTTTGTAAGAGGTTCGTTATAAAGCTTGGCCCAAATTGGACAATGTTTTTACCACGACATATATGTGCCATGACGTGACAACATGGCTTCAAAAGAGATTGTCCATTTTGCACAGGAAGTGCATCCCGTTTTTGCCTTAACCCTCTCAAATTTTTAGAACATGCTATGCGTGTCAAATGATGATACCATGCCAACTTTCAACCTTTTTAGATTTCATTTGAAGTGCTTTTCAATTTCAGGGTCATTTAGCTCAAAAAATCAGTAAATGGATGAAAAATACCAAATGAAGTCAGAAAGGATTGAAAATTGATGATTTCGCTTTGAATGGTGCATTTTGAACACACAAAAAGTCTGGACTTCAAATAAGTTAAAAATAATGAAATCCCTTTGTAACAGATGAGTTTTCGTTCGAAACCCTGATACTTCGAAAGAGATTGTCCATTTTGCACAGGAAGTGCATCCAATTTTTTTTGTAACCCTCTCAACTTTTTAGAACATGCTATGTGGGTGAAATGGTGATACAATGCCAACTTTCAACCTTTACAGAGTTCATTTGAGGTTTGTAATAAAGCTTGGCCCAAATTGGACAATGATTTTACCACGACATATATGTGCTATAACGTGACACCATGCCAACTCTCATGACTTTCTGGTGAGTTTAGGATTTACGGGGATTTAAAAACCAAGATTTTAAATGTTGGAGGACAAGCTAGGACGCCGGAACGGTTGCAATTCGTTCCCATTCCTGGCATGGGAACTAAACACGCACCCAAGGACACATGTATAATATTTCTAGCCATTTTGCTGAACTGGAGCATGTATTTGAAGTTCAGATTTGAATTAGACATTAAATGCCTAGGAAACTCAATTAGTGTGTAAAAAGGCCAAACAAAAGTCATGTGCCTACCAAACCATGACTGATGTCGCCCGCGACCTAAGTCGTGCATTCTGATTGGCCAGAATGCAAACCCCACGGATCGTACGTCCGCACCGTTGGATGCTCCCAGATCAAACGGCAACCCTCAGCCCTTTCGACAACACATCCAGTACATGGGTAAGTACTGTGTGCATGCATCGTGCTAGCTCATGCTTCCTTCTCTTATAGGTTTTCTAAACAGGCTACTGTTTCCCGCTACACTTCTCATCGGTTTCCCGCCTCTTCTCCCATCGGTTTCCCGCTACCAGTGTCAGTGCTCATTGAAGGCTAGGCAGAGACACACCACCCATCGCATACATTTTCTAAAAGAACAAATGTGCATGATAGGAGGGAGTAGGTCCCATAGGGTGACCAGCATGAGCAAAATTGTGCAGGTACTGGCATAACCGTGTGCGATGCAAGTGCGCTGTAAAATCAGCACGACTGCGCAAGCGCGAGCAAATGGTGGAGGTACTGGTTTAACCGTGTGCGATGCAAGTGCACTATGAAATCACCATGACTGTGCAAGCGCGGGCAAAATGGTGCAGGTACTGGCTTAACCGTGTGTGATGCAAGTGCGCTATAAAATCACCACGACTGCGCAAGGGCGATCAAAATGGTGTAGGTACTGGCTTAACCGTGTGTGATGCAAGTATGCTGTAAAATCACCATGACTAAGCAAGCGCAAGAAAATGGTGGAGGTACTGGTTTAACCGTGTGCGATGCAAGCGCTGTGAAATCACCACGACTGCGCAAGCGCGAGAAAAATGGTGCAGGTATTGGCTTAACTGTGTGCAATGCAAGTGCGCTGTAAAATCACCACAACTGCGCAAGCGCGAGCAAATGGTGGAGGTACTGGTTTAACCGTGTGCGATGCAAGTGCGCTGTAAAATCACCACGACCGAGCAAGCGCGAGCAAAATGGTGCAGGTACTGGCTTAACTGTATGCGATGCAAGTGCACTGTAAAATCACCACGACTGCGCAAGTTAAAGGCGGGTGAGTTTATTTAGAAATTAGGACGAACCGTGTGCGATAGACCAGCTAGCTAGAAATATAAAAACAAACTACCCGCCTTGAGTGTTGCAAAAATCGGCGGTTCCGCCACTTTTCGTTATTATCATACACACATATTCTTATTGGACCATGCGCGATCTTGGGCACTCCCTCCCTGCATCAATTCATTTACCCAAATTTTAGTAGCCGCCGTACTTCAACCGTCGCCCACACTCCTCTAGCATGGACCATATAGTAAAATAGTAGTAGCCAAGGCATTTGAACCGTCACCCTCCCTCGTCCACCACCATCTCTGCCCATCATTCGTAAAACTTTCAGTAGCCACGGCGTATCCTCAAACACCACAATCCCCCACGCCACCACCATAGTCCCTCCATCCACCCCCTCCCCCCTAGAACCCTAGCTTGCGGCCGCCTCCGCCAACCCATGTCGGTCTGCCTGTTCCTCCTAGCTTAGATAATAAAGTTTACGTTACCCAGCGATTCCCATACCTTCGCCCCACTCCCCTGTGTTTTTAGATGAGGCCTGTGGTGTCCCTCTCCGTCAGATCCACGTCCCCTACTCCAGAACGTCGCAGCCTAAGCTTGACAACGTATCCCGGGGAGCCCGACGAGCGCTCGGCTAAGAATTGGTTTATCATGGCCTCTCCGGCGGACATTGGTGAGGTGCCTCCCGTTCGCCCCGACCTGTCGATCCTGGAGCAACACGCCACCATGGAAGCCGGCGAAGATGTTGACTATGTTGCCATGTTGAAGGCTTCATGTCAGCGGGCTTGCATATTACTGTATCTTAGGAAAGCTGGCTACGACATCAAGCTCGTCGACAGTGACGGCTTCACGCAGGCCATGTCACAGGTTACGTGGTCCATCCCCAACCCCTCTGGTTCAACCGCCGTCGATCTCTTCAATGGTCCTGCCGATGATCTCCTCTGCCAAGCGGTCAAGGATTTGCAATCCATATACACCATCGAGCCCATTTTGTCATTTTGAAGGACACGTTCTAGGGCGGCAGCTTGGAATCCTCAATTGCCAAGTCAGATCTCATCGACCACGACCACGAGGAGGGCACCCACAAAGGTTCTTCCACCATGGGTCTGTGCTCTTCCAACTAGGAGGATCCCGTCCATGAAATGTGAGGCAACATCCTATCAGCAAATCTTACCTTTTCTAGCTTGCCAACACGTACCCTTTGTTGTAGTATCATTTGTCGTGCGGTGCTATAACTGTGTCGTGTTTAATTATTTCAGTTATGCAAAAATGTATTGTTCAATAGGGCTATGTGATGTTTAAGTATGAATTGTCCACTTCAGTTTCGCGAATGGCTATATTTGGTTGTTTATAGTGAGTAGATGCCTTGTTTACCTATGTTAGGCTGATAGGTTGGTTGTAGTGAGCATTTTTCCAGTTATCGAGCCGATTCCTTGTTTATATGTATTTTGTCTTAGTTTGGTTGAAGTGAGCATTTGTCCAGTTATCAAGCAGGTGCCTTGTTTTATCTGTATTGTGTTGTTAGGTTGCTTTTTTAGCAGTTGTTCAGTTTTCGAGCAGATGCCTTGTTTATCTGTATTTGCTTGTTAGGTTGGTTGTAGTGAGCATTTGTCCAGTTTTCAAGCATATGCCCTGTTTATATTTATTTGCTTGTTAGGTTGGTTCCAGTAAGACTTTGCCCAGTTTTCAATGGCTATATTTGGTTGTTATACTGATCATTTATGCCTTGTTTATTTCAGTCATTCACAATGTGTTGTTCATTATGTGCAAGTCGGAACTGTGTCGCTCGACTACATCAATACCAGTTTGAATGGCTATATTTGCTTCCAGTTATGCCTGGTGTAGTTAACACATGACCTTTATTTCAGTTTTACACATTTATCGTGATGTTTAAGCATTACTGAGGGAGTCCTGGACTAGGGGGTGTCCGGATAGCCGAACTACCACTATCGGCCGAACTATCATCGGCCGGACTATCATCATCGACCGGACTCCAAGACTATGAAGATACAAGATTGAAGACTTCGTCCCGTGTCCGGATGGGACTTTCCTTGGCATGGAAGGCAAGCTTGGCGATACGGATATGTAGATCTCCTACCATTGTAACCGACTCTATGTAACCCTAGCCCTCTCCGGTGTCTATATAAACCGGATGGCTCTAGTCCGTAGGACAACAACATCAACCCTTACAATCATACCATAGGCTAGCTTTTAGGGTTTAGCCTCCTTGATCTCGTGGTAGATCCACTCTTGTAAACATCCACAATATCAATATCAATCAAGCAGGACGTAGGGTTTTACCTCCATCAAGAGGGCCGGAACCTGGGTAAAACATCGTGTCCCTTGTCTCCTGTTACCATCCGCCTAGACGCACAGTTCGGGACCCCCTACCCGAGATCCGCCGGTTTTGACACCGACATTGGTTCTTTCATTGAGAGTTCCTCTGTGCCGTCACCGATAGGAAGGATGCCTCTTCCCGTCTTCAAGGACGGTATCTTCGCCAATGGAGCCTTGGCCGCCGCCAAACTATCCGGCTAGGAGGTTTTCTTATTGCCGCCTGTCCGGCCACCGCCTCCGCAATGACCTCTCGAGTCATCGAGCGCAATCTTCACGTCAACTCGAAATTCGCTGAGCATCTAGATCCAGCCGAGCTCTCGTCCATAAATGAACTCTTGGATCGGATCGCCGCCCTGGGAGTCGCTACAGAATACAATCAGATCGGGCTTAAAACCGATCTGAGAGAGATTAACTCTCCCCAGGTCACCCACCATGTTACGGTGGTAGAAGAACAATGCGGCGACTCTTCTCCTATATTGAAAACTAGTCATGTCCGGGCTCCCAAACCCTCCACGCCAGATTCCCGCGGAGGGGCGGACTTCGATCGAGCACTGAACTTAAAATCAGGCTTCGTTCCGGATTCGTTGGACAATGTCTAGAGATCAAAGCTTCCGAGCTTGGAAGCTCCTCGGCCTTCGAGCCTTGAGATGGGTAGGGTTCCGGACTTAGTTCCGCCCACCCGACCAGATATATGCAATCTATCTCTAATCCGGCAAGAGCCCACGGAAACAGTACATCACTACTGGGCTAGATTCCTCCTGGTTATGGACAGGATAAAAGACTGCCGAGAGGAAAACGCAATCTCAATTTTTTGCAATAATTGCACGGACGAGGGAATCCTAAACGCCATCAGCCGTCGTGAAATCACACGCTTCGCCGACCTGGCATCCATAGTACAGAAGTACTGTGCGATAGAGAGTTTCTGGAAAACCGAAAATAGGTTTTGGGACAATCCGGCCCCGGATACAGACCCAGTCCGCAATAAAAGGGTGCATCACACTCAGGCACCAGGTGCAAGAACCAAAAAACAGAAACCCCTTAAAGGGAACGGAACCGTACTGGAGGGATGGCTCAGCAGACCCTGTACAATTCACAGTACAGAGGGCGCCGTCCCAACACATAGCCTTCGAGCATGTTGGATACTACGGCAGGTGGCCAAAAGTGGCGAGGAGCTTCTAGCCCCGGAAAACCACACCAACAATACCGGTACGGTATTAACAGTCTTCGAGACTTTTGCATCAAACAATATGCGGAAAAGAACAATCCGCAGCCTTGCCGAAGCTTACCAAGTAGCCACAGCAAATCCTTGGAGTGACGCGGCCATCACCTTCAATGCCAGCGACGAACCTAAATTCCGAGCAGCCCGAGCACCAGCCGCATTGGTCCTCAGTCCGATAGTGGACGGCTTTCGGCTTACCAAGGTGCTCATGGATGGCGGCAGCGGATTAAACCTCATCTACGAGGAAACCCTTCAAAAATGGAAATAGACTGGAGCCGCATTGAGCGAAGCAGCACAACCTTCAGAGGAATAATCCCTAGCCGGGAAGCGCGCTGCACAGGAAAAATCACACTCGATGTGGTATTCGGCTCACCGGAAAATTACAGGTCCGAGGAAATCATGTTCCAGGTGGCCCCGTTCAACAGCGGATACCACGCTATATTAGGACGAGAGGCATTCACAATCTTCGAAGCCGTACCCCATTACGGGTACATGAAGCTCAAAATGCCTGGGCCCGGCGGAATAATCACTCTCGTTAGTGATACGGACATAGCACTCCGCGCCGAAAACAAGACGGCCCATTAGCCCTAGAGGCACTATCCGAAGCCTTAGCGGCAGAGGAACTCACCGCGCTGCGCTCTACGGTGAATAGGGACGATGTGATACTCGATAAGAGATCCAAGTCCACCTCCTTTAAACCAGCCGAAGAAATAGTAAAATTCCAGGTCCACCCAACGGACCCGACAAAGACGGCCCCCATTGGGGCACAATTGAACCCTGATGTAGACGCCGCACTGCGAGAATTCCTTCGGGAAAATTGGGACATTTTCGCCTGGCACCCCTCGGATATGCCCGGAATCCCATGCAGATTAGCAGAACACAGCCTAAACATCCTAAAAGGATTCAAGCCAGTCAAACAGGCTCTTCGACGATTTTCCGAACCCAAAAGACAGGCAATGGGATAGGAACTAGCCAAACTATTGGAAGCCGGATTCATCAGAGACATCAAACATCCGGATTGGCTAGCAAACCTGGTAATGGTACCAAAGAAAGACAAATCCTGGCGCCTATGTGTCGATTTCAAAGACCTAAATAAAGCCTGCCCAAAGGATCCCTTCCCCCTCCCCCGCATCGACCAAATTATCGATGCCACTGCAGGGCACGACTCATTGTGCTTCCTGGACGCATACTCCGGCTATCGTCAAATCAAGATGGCAGAAGCGGATCAAGCCGCAATGACATTCATTACTCCATATGGACCATTCTGCTTCAACACGATGCCCTTTGGACTTAAAAACGTCGGCGCAACATATCAGTGCATGATTCAGACATGTCTGGCTACCCAGATCGGCAAAACAGTAGAGGCATATGTAGACGATGTGATCGTCAAAAGTAAACGTGTCGAAACTCTAGTAGACGACTTGAGGGTCACATTTGACAACCTCCGAGAATATGATATCAAACTGAATCTGGAAAAATGCGTTTTCGGCGTGCCAGCCGGAAAGCTCCTGGGCTTCATCGTATCCGGTAGAGGAATGGAAGCAAATCCGGCCAAGATCCGAGCTCTATCATAGCTGGATATTCCAAAAAACCTCAAACAGATCCAGAAATTGACGGGATGTGTGGCGGCCCTCAGCCGCTTTATCTCCCGCTTAGGAGAAAAGGCATTGCCCCTCTATCACCTCCTCAGGCACACCGAACACTTCGAGTGGACGGATGCTGCCACCGCCGGACTCGAAGAAATAAAGGCCATATTGGCAACGAATCCGGTCCTGGCTGCGCCCAACCTGGGCGAACCAATGCTGTTATACATCGCAGCAACACATCAAGTTGTAAGCGCGGTACTCATCGTCGAACGAGAGACAGAAGGGCATAAATTCCCTCTTCAAAAACCAGTGTACTACGTATCCACTGTGTTAACCCCCTGCAAGTCCCGTTACCCGCACTATCAGAAGATCGCGTATGCAGTGTTCATGGCATCCCGGAAGCTCCGACTCTACTTTCAAGAGTGTTCGATAATAGTGGCCTCTGAAGTACCACTCAATGACATTATAAACAACCGCGACGCAACGGGCAGGATTGCAAAATGGGCCATTGAGCTCTTGCCATTCGATATAACTTACAGACCTCGGCGAGCTATAAAGTCACAAGTTTTGGCTGACTTTGTCGCCGAATGGACCGAAGCCGGACTCCCTAAAGAGTACGGCGCATACTCCAATTGGATTATGCACTTCGACGGCTCTAAAATGTTGGCCGGACTGGGGGCTGGCGTCGTATTGACGTCCCCGACCGGTGATATAGTCCAATACGTACTTCAAATAATGTACACGGACTCCAACAACGCAGCCGAATACGAGGCCCTTTTACATGGTCTCCGGATGGCAATCTCCATGGGCATTCAACGCCTAGAGGTGCGCGGGGATTCAAACCTCGCAATATCCCAAATAAATGGAGACTTTGATGCCAAGGATCCGAAAATGGCAGCATATCGCAACGCTGTCCTAAAAATGTCAGCTCGGTTCGACGGACTCGAATTCCATCACGTAGCCAGGGATAACAACCAAGCGGCCGACGTATTGGCACGCATCGGCACAAAGCGTGACGTTGTCCCTCCAAACATCTTCCTGGAACGGCTGTTCAAGCCATCCGTACTAAGGGAAGGGGAGTCCGGAAATAACAAACCGGAAGCAGCCACACCAACCGACACAGAGCAATTTGACATAAGCGGCAATTCCGCCGCCGAAATAACACCCTCAGCCCACGACATAATGGTCGTAATCGCCCCGTGGACAGAACCATTCCTAGCCTACTTACTTAGGCAGGAACTTCCCGAAGACCAAAATGAGGCCCGCTGCATAGTTCGGCGATCTAAAGCCTACAAGGTCCACGAGGGAGAACTTTATAAGAAAAGCACAACCGGAGTGCTTCAAAGGTGTATCTCCGAAGAGGAAGGGCGAAACCTCCTGGCTGAAATTCATGCCGGACTAGGCGGACACCACGCAGCAGCCCGGGCCCTCGTAGGAAAGGCATTCCGTACAGGATTTTATTGGCCGACGGCCCGGGCAGATGCTCAGGACTTAGTCCAGCGATGCGTCGGTTGTCAGCTCTTTGCTAATCAGAGCCATATGCCACCCACCGCCCTCAAAACTATACCCATTACCTGGCCGTTCGCGTTCTGGGGGCTTGACATGGTTGGACCACTTAAAGGGGGAACCCACAAGCAAAGATACCTATTGGTCATGGTGGATAAATTCACCGAATGGATAGAGGCCAAGCCAGTTAAAACGGCAGAGTCCGGACCAGTGATAGACTTTATATCCGGGGTAGTACACTGTTACGGTGTCCCCCACAGCATCATCGCCGATAACGGCACGAATTTTACGGCCGATGAGGTTAAATCATGGTGCAAAAATATGGGCATCAAGCTCGATTATGCTTCAGTCTATCATCCTCAAACCAGCGGTCAAGTGGAACGAGCAAATGGTCTAATAATGAGCGGCATCAAACCCAGACTAGTGCGGTCACTTACGAAATCTGATGCGCACTGGGTAGAGGAGCTCGACTCCGTACTCTGGGGGCTGCGGACAATGCCCAACCGTACTACCGGATTCACACCATTTTTTATGGTGTACGGCGCAGAGGCAGTTTTGCCTTGCGACATTATTCATGACTCACCTCGAGTGTGCATGTATGAAGAAAGAGAGGCCGAGCTGGATCGGCAGGACAGCTTAGACACATTGGAGGAAGAACGCAACGTCGCCAAGGCTCGTTCCGCATTCTATCAGCAGCAGGCTCGAAGATATCAAAGTAGAGAAGTACGGGCCAAGACTTACAACGTGGGCGAACTAGTTCTACGCTTGCCGGACAAGAAAAAGGACAAGCTCAAGCCCAAATGGGAGGGCCCCTTCATCATCGATCAAGTCCTGACCGGCGGAGCGTACCATCTACGAAATGCATCGGATAATCGACTCGAGCCAAACCCATGGAACGCAGCCCGCCTCCGAAGATTCTATGCCTAGCGCCGGATTAAGAGTTCGTCCCTTTCTCCCGTCCAAATTTTTTATACTTCAGCTGCCTTTTTTCTCTTTTTTCTCTCACCCCTATTCATAAACAGCCTTAAAACGCTTATTTGCGCATAAGTCCGCACATAATCGATGTGCTATCCGCACTCACTATACCTGGGGGCTTCTTTACCAGAAGCTTAAATTATAAGGGCTTCGTGCCCAGCACATGTGTCAAGCTCCCACATGTACCTTTTATTCACCATTATATGCATCGATATGACTTAAGTTTTGGCCAAGCTGGGTTGCCTGGCTCCTGTGCTTACCCCTACGTTCCCGATTGTTCGGCTAGGAGGTAAAGGGAGCACCTCTGCGATTGTTACTGCCGGGTCAGCCGGATGTGTACCTCAGACTGGGTGAAGCTGAAAGCTAGCGTTCTTAAGGGAATACTCGGTCGGTGACTTGAAAGATGATTTTACCTACTTATTTATCTGCCCCCAGATGTTTTTCTGCTTTTTTCGCAGTCCGGACATGCACTTTAGGGCATGCCACCCCCAGAGGAAAGGAACCCTTAACGGAACTATTCTCCCTGGAAGATGTTTCTTACTAACCATGTAATATAACATAACTAGTTGGGCACTTGTCTGATAAAGCACTAATGACCCCTATGCCTGGTCTCCATGCATACCCCGGTTGTTTCATAACCGAGAAGGTATTCGGACACACTCTAGACTCTAGGGTCCCGAGGTCGAAGCGAAAAGGTCGGCAAAGACAAACGATCTACAATCCGGCTAGAAGGCATTTTACATGTCATTTTATAATACATTGTCAAATTGACTGACTGTATTCTTCCTCAATCCCATCTAACAGACTGTCTAATTTACAGTCCTATTGGGAAAACTTAGCATCCAACTCTACTTGGCCGTATACTAAACTTACAGGGATCTCCTTCCCACCGGGCCCCACAGGTCCGACTTCGGCCATGTGGTTGGGATTCGCCTTCTTGTACCGCGTCTTCACCATGGCCCAGGCCTCCCTGGCACCTTGGCGGCAGGCTGAAATCTTCCATAAATGGAAGCGCTGCCGCACTCCCTGAAGCTTCTCCGCAAGCTCCCCAAGTCCCTCGGCTAGGGAGAAGGTTGGCCATAAAGCCTGGATGACGCCGCTCATTGCCTGCTGAACTCGTTCGGTCAGTCGCAACAACTCGGGAAGTTGATCACCCGTTGATACGGGCATCTCCTCCACGGGGCGACCCGTGAGTATACCTACAGACATATTTTGTCAATTAACTTCCTCGCCGAACTCTTCTTTTCAAAGGAGTTCGCTCAAGCACTTACTATAGATGCCGCGACGAAGCCGCTGATTCTCCTTAACGGAGCCAGACAGCTCGGCCCGAACGCCTTTTAGCTCTTCTCCAAGCTGGGCATGGGCATCCTGGAGCTTGTTCCTTTCATGTTGCACCTTATGCAGCACCCTCTCGCCGGCCTTTAGCTGGCAAAGAAGTTCTTGCCTGTCCGGATCTTGTCCGGCGGCACCTGCAACGTCATTATCAGACTTTTACACAGGCCAAACACTACTTATCTTTTTTTTTAAAAATGTGTGTTACCAGGAAAGGTCGCTGCGTTTCCTCCTGCGGCAGCGAGTGCGGCTTCAAGTTGAGCCTTGCACTCTTGCAGCTCCTGAGACAGTTGGGTATTCTTCTCGGTAAGACCCTGCGTTTCATATGATCCTTAAATCAGTTAATATAACTACTTTAAGTCTCGGGGGCTACTAGCACATATAACTATTAAATTCGCTTACCCGTATGTCCTTTACATACTGCTCCGTGGCTCTGGTCAAACCATCTTGAGCGGCACGGAGGTGCGTGTCCCCTGCGTTAAAGGCATCCAACGCCTCAGAGGAGAAGCACGCGTCACGATAAACAGTCCGGCGGCGCCTATGGTTCATGGCACTCTCCACCTCAGATTTGGTGGCGGACAGACGGTCGGCATCCTCCGTTGGAGGAGTATCTGGCTCGCGCCTTGCGCTCGCCTCCCCCTCCGGACCAAGCGCTGGAGCTTGGCTGGTAGAAGCCGGATTGGCAGCCTCTGCACCCGCAGTCCGGCGGGCGCTTTTTCCCCTACAGAAAGTCATGAGCATTCGAACGCTTCCTAGGAACGTTGCTCCAGATAATGAATTTTGAGCTATACCTTTGCGGCAACGTTTCAGTCCGCGCCGCGCTCCTCTTCCGTCTACTTGTCCGGACTGGCCTTTGACGGTCAGCCGCCGCAGGCTCGGCTTCCCGCCCTAGAGGCGCCTCCTGCACAGCGTCATCATATACGGTGGTCAGAAATAAGCAAGGAAGGACTAACGGTATCAGAACTTCGGTCACAAGCACCTGGGAAGCCGGATATAGTCCGGGATAGTCGGCCGTAATGGCGACTAAGGCATTATCCATGCTGAGCTGGTGGAACACCCCGTCGATTAGCTCCACTCCTATGTCTGGATCCTCTTCGGAGGCCGGGTCCCGGGATCTCTTTGGATCCTTGGGTTGCGGAGCTGGACTTAGCATGTCCTCCACCGTCCGACGCAGCTCCTGCGTCGAAAGAAGAACACAATATAAGAAACTTAGGTTTCAAAGGCATGGGATGGACACGTGTAGTGTTCGCTTACCCAAGGCCGGGGATTATTCATGGAGAACCCATTTAACGGGTTCGTCCGAAGGAAATCCTCCTTCTCCCCCTTATACAGGCCGGACAGGACCTTCACCAGGTCTTCGGCCGAATTCGGCCCTTTGCGGCCGTGACGGGTGGCATCGTCCTCCCCGTTGAAATCCCACATAGGGTGGCCCCTGTATTGTAGTGGCTGCACTCCCCTCATAATGCATGTTGCCATGACTCCAATCATGGTCAACCCGGAATGGGTCAGTAACCTTATCCGGCCCATCAAATAATGAACGCTCTTGTCTTCCTCCAGTTGGGGGCTCCGTGGGCGCCAACTAAGGCGTTTCTTCAGAGGAGCATTGTTGAACTCCGGGAGGCCGATCCGGACAGGGTCCGGCAGCGAAGCGTCTTCTATATAAAACCATAACGAAGGCCAGTCTTCGGACGCCTTCTTAGGGGTTCCGGATGGATATCCGGTCCCGGCAATGCGCCATATTTCGGCGCCGCCCACTTGATATATTAACCCCTCGTGAGAGCGGGGTACAAGGCAAAACAACCTCTTCCACGGCGCAAAATGGGGCTCGACGCCCAGGAATAGCTCGCAAAGAGCTACGTAACCCGCAATATGCAGGATCGAGGCGGGCGTGAGGTGATGAAGCTGGAGTCCGTAGAACTCCAGGAGCCCGCGAAGGAACGGATGTACGGGAAATCCAAGCCCCCTTATCAGATAGGGGATGAAGCATACCCGCTCCCCTTTGTTGGGATTTGGGGTAGCCTCCGCTTGCTTCCCACCTTTATAGGTGGCCAACCCGGCTCGGACAGGAACCATGAAGGCCGGAGGGAGATATCCCCCCCGTTTGGAGCTTCACCAGCTCGTTATGTGGAAGAGAGCATCTCCTCCAATCTCCTGGCAGAGGGCTGGGAGCGCGAGAAGAAGAGCTGCGCTGGGGATCCATGATGGAATGGATTCCGGGTCGAAAGCGCTCTGATGAGTGTTTGTGGGAGGAAGATTGTGATTTGGATCTGGATTCGTGCCTCTCTTATAGGTAGATTACTCGCACAACTAGGGGGTAAAACATAAAAGACACCCTGGCTTTTCGCATTCGTGCAACGCGTGGAAGAAGGCCATTATTGGGTGTGGGAGCCAAGAAACGCAACTTTACTGAAGAAGCCGGACACTGTTCGGCAGGTACATGGAACTTGAAGAAGAACCTGCCTTGCAACGCCGAAGACTACACACATGCTGGACTTATCATCATTGAAGACTGGTTCGGGGGATACTGAGGGAGTCCTGGACTAGGGGGTGTCCGGATAGCCGAACTACCACTATCGGCCGAACTATCATCGGCCGGACTATCATCATCGACTGGACTCCAAGACTATGAAGATACAAGATTGAAGACTTTGTCCCGTGTCCGGATGGGACTTTCCTTGGCGTGGAAGGCAAGCTTGGCGATACGGATATGTAGATCTCCTACCATTGTAACCGACTCTATGTAACCCTAGCCCTCTCCGGTGTCTATATAAACCGGATGGCTCTAGTCCGTAGGACAACAACATCAACCCTTACAATCATACCATAGGCTAGCTTTTAGGGTTTAGCCTCCTTGATCTCGTGGTAGATCCACTCTTGTAAACATCCACAATATCAATATCAATCAAGCAGGACGTAGGGTTTTACCTCCATCAAGAGGGCCCGAACCTGGGTAAAACATCGTGTCCCTTGTCTCCAGTTACTATCCGCCTAGACGCACAGTTCGGGACCCCATACCCGAGATCCACCGGTTTTGACACCGACAATTACCTATGTTCTATTCATTTTCAACAATACCAGTTTGAATTGCAATATTTGATGGCTGTTAAGCCTGCTGTTGGTTAAATTTCCTTCCATTTTATATATGCTTTAATAGCATGCTGAAACCAACACATTCAAGCTATTATTTGGAGATGATATTGTTTACCTTTGATATATTTGTTTGATGTTAAGGTTGTCGTACTTACCATGCCTTTCCACTACTTATGCAGGACAACAACGGGAGTGGCCACCATTTTCCGCCAAGGTTATCTTCATCCCTCGGCTTGTACTCCCCCGTCAATCCATAATGTAGTGCATATAGATCCAGGCATGGACACTTGTTAGCTTCTAATATTGACTTGTTGCTTGTGAGTACATATGCCCTTGGCCAGGATCCACGCATCGACCCTTTTTGCGTATGGGGCAATGAGATATTCATGAAGAAGCATCAATTGAGAAAACTAATAAGGATTATTAGCAAAAAGATACGAATGGTGGCAAGCAAATTATTGGTTTATGCTCTATCCAACACAATAGTGAGTTGTAGGATGGTAACTACAAACTCTGCAGCCTTCTCTTTTTACTACCCATAATGAGTTGTTAGACAACAATGTCTGAACACTGAAGATTACCTCGCAAAGTACATGATTGGTGGACACACAATGAAGGTTAAAGTATTTCATCCAGACTACAATGAGCATCGAGAATTCGTAATGAAGACAATGAAGGATGGACGGGCAGCCATCACAAGGGGTTGGCCTAGAGTCGTGCGCGCATTACGCATGGAGGAGGGCACAATATGGGCATTCCGCTTCAGCTTCTCCAGCAACCAGGATGTCTTTCATCTCTCTCTTTATAGTCTTTAGTACAACTGTGGTTCATCATTATTTACTTGGTGTTGCTGTAGTTCTTCCGTATATGTACCTGTGCATCGAATTGTGCATTCGTGGTTGATCCTATATTTGTAGTAAACCTGGTTGGATATGAAATAAGTGATTTCCTACTTTCAAATTCAAAAAGGTGATTTTTAAATTAGGCATTAATTAGGGTTGACACTGCACATGGTTTGCAAAAGCAAAACGTCTGCGATAGACGTGGAGATCAGACACGTTTCTAGGATCCACTATGTGTGCGATCAATCTCCACCGCACACACTATCGGCCACGAAAAAACATGTGCGATCAATCTCCACTGCACACACAGTTAGCCAAAAAAACGTGTGCGATTAACAACAGGATCACACACAGTTCTTTCTTATTAAATGTTTGCGATAGTCACCTTATCGCACACGCTTCGAAATTATTGACTGTTTGAGATGTTGTGCGCATCGCAAACATTTGGTACTTCTTGGATTAACTGTGTGGGATGTACATACTAACGGAAACGTATTCCTTGGATGGACTGTGTAGAATGTACATATGAACGGAAACGTTTAGTGGGGGCTGACTGTGTGGGATGTACTTACGACCAGAAATGATTTTGCCTGTATAATTGTATTTTTTAGCACTATTGTACGTATAACCGTATTTGCTCGCTCGCCGGTCGCACATGACCTCATTTTGCCGAGCGTGTGTGCCAGGAGGGCATATCTCCGACAGTTTCTGGGTCGTGTGGGAAGGACCCCCCTATCGCCCACACTCACCTGGCAACGGTTCCAAATGTCGTCACGGAAAGGGGTTTAAAATTGTTAGTATAGCACCGACGCGTACCAGTGTATCTTGGCTCTTCTGCGCATTTATCTATATATGAGTTGTTGAGTTATGTTGTGATGCCATGTTGTACAACACATACTTGCATGTTGTGTGTATGTGCAATGTGTATTGCTATGTGTGGGATCCGACACCTAGTTGTTTATTCTTGGTGACCTTCCTTATGGGGAAATGTCTCCTAGTGCTTCCACTAAGCCATGGTAGTTCGCTACTGCTCCGGAACACTTGGGTTGGCCAGCATGTATCCTTCTTTGTTCTTGTGTCTGTCCCTTTGGGGAAATGTCACACGTTGTTCCTTTAAGTCCTGGTAGCTTGCTATGACTTGGGTTCATACGTTGATGACCGACACGTTCATTGCTGGGTTACGTATGCGTGTCCCTGTAAGTTTGTGCCACATTGGGTTTACGACTAGTCAAGTCGGCTCGGGTTCTTTGTCATATGGATGCTAGAGACAGAACCATATACGTGAGCCAAAAGGCGTAAATGGTCCCAGCCAAGGTAAGGCTGCAGCCATAGGAATACCGTGTGTGAGGCAGCAAAGTGATATGATGTGTTACATGCTAGACCGGTGTGACTTAGGATCGGGCTCCCGACAATTTTCAACAAGATTTTTACCCTCTGAATTATTTGTACGCCTTCTAGCTAAAGTTGTCTCTTCTTCGGTCCCTTTATCATCAATTTTAATATTGCTAAAAATGAATCAATAGAAGAAATACCAATCATTTTAAGATCTTCATCATTGTTATGAAAGCAATCGGTAGAAAACGCTTTTTCTAAAAATTCTCTTTTTGCTCTAAGCATAGTGGTTCTTTTCTTACTTTCATCCATAGAAACATATAAAGCTTTAACTGATTCATTGACATCAACCTTAGGTGGAAAAATTTTAATCTTGAGATTTTCTACATCATGCGAAGTTACAGCAATGCTTGTAGACATATCATCAATCTTAGTTAACTTTTATTCTATCGTAGTATTGAATGCTTTTTGAGCATTGGTAAATTCTTTATATTACTCTCAAGATCAGAAGGGTTCCTATTATTATTGTAAGAAGAATTACCATAGGAATTGCCATAATTATTAGGGGAATTTCCAGGAAAAGGCCCAGGATTAAAATTACCTCTATAAACATTGTTATTAAAATTGTTTTGCGAGACAAAAGTCACATGTACGGGATCACTATTTTTCTCAATCAAAGTAGAGAAAGGTACATCATTAATATTAATAGGAGCATTCTTTCTAGCAACCAATTTCATAAGAGCATCAACTTTTTCACTCAAAGTAGTAATTTCTTCAACTGAATTAACCTTTTTACTAATAGGTACTCTTTCCGTATGCCATTGTGAATAATTTACCATAATATTACCTAGAAATTTAGTAGCTTCACCCAAAGTAATCTCCATAAAAGTACCACCTGTGGTGGAATCTAAAAGATTTCTAGAAACAAAATTCAATCCCACATAAAACATTTGTATAATCATAAAGATTTAAACCATGAGTAGGATAATTTCTTAGCATCAATTTCATTCTTTCCCAAGATTGTGCAACATGTTCATGCTTAGGTTGCTTAAAATTCATGATTTGATTCCAAGGTAAATAACTTTCGTGTGCACAAAATACTTTGTAATAAAAGCACCTTTGCACTTATCCCAAGAATCGATACTATTGCAAGGCAAAGAAGGAAACTAAATTTTTGTACGATCCCTCAAGGAGAAAGGAAGTAATTTCAACTTCAGAATATCATTGGACACATTTTTTCGTTTTGCATATCACACAATTCAATGAATGTGTTTAGATGGGACGTTGTATCCACACTAGGAGTACCGAAAATTTGGTCTTTCATAACAAGATTCAACAAAGCGACATTAATATCACACTCCACACTAGTGGCTAGAGAAGCAATCAGAGTAGTAATAAAATAATTATTTGTAGTATTGGAAAACTCACACAATTTGGTATTTTCATGAGACATCATGACTACACAAACAAGATTGCAAGAAAAAAAAGATCTGACGAGAAAAAGGCGAATGAGAAAGATGGCAAATAAAAAGGCAATTTTTTGTGAAGTGGGGGGATGAAAACGAGAGGCAAATGGCAAATGATGTAAATTGCAAGGAGATGAGATTTGTGATTAGGAACCTGATAAATGTTGATGATGTCTCCCCGACAACGGCGCCAGAAATCCTTTTGACGTGGCTAGACTATGTCAGTAATTCCCAAAAGAGGAAGCAATGATGGTAAGTATTTCCCTGAGTTGTAAACCAAAGTTATCAATCCAGTAGTAGAACCAAGCAACACTATGTAAGTGGCACATGCACATAAAGAAAAAAATACTTGCAACCCAACGCGTAAGAGGGGTTTTCAATCTATGTACAATAAAAAGATAGATAAAATTGTGGTAGATTGGATAAATAGTGTTGGGGAACATAGTAATTTCAAAAAAAATCCTACGCACACGCAACATCATGGTGATGACATAGCAACGAGAGGGGAGAGTGTTGTCCACGTACCCTCGTAAACCGTAAGCGGAAGCATTATAACAACGTGGTTGATGTAGTCGTACGTCTTCACGATCCGACCGATCCAAGCACCGAACGTACGGCACCTCCGTGTTCAGCACACGTTCAGCTCGATGACGTTCCCCGGGCTCCAATCCAGTAGAGCGTCGAGGATGAGTTCCATCAGCACGACAGCGTGGTGACGATGATGATGTTCTACCGACGCAGGGCTTCGCCTAAACTCTGCGACGATATGACCGAGGTGGAATATGGTGGAGGGGGGCACCGCACACAGCTAAGGAACGATCCGTAGATCAACTTGTGTGTCTATGGGGTGGCCCCCTGCCCCCGTATATAAAGGAGCAAGGGGGGAGGCCGGCCGGCCCTAGAGGGCGCGCCAAGGAGGAGGAGTCCTCCTCCTAGTAGGAGTAGGACTCCCCCTTTCCTACTCCTACTAGGAGGGGGAAAGGAAGGTGGAGAGGGAGAAGGAAAGGGGGGCGCCGCCCCCCCCCTCCTAGTCCAATTCGGACCAGAGGGGGAGGGGGCGCGCGGCCCATGCTGGCTGCCCCTCTCTCTCTCCATTAAGGCCCATAAGGCCCATTACTTCTCTCGGGGGGTTCCGGTAACCCTCCGGCACTCCGGTTTTCTCTGAAAACGCCCAGAACACTTCTGGTGTCCGAATATTGCCGTCCAATATATCAATATTTATGTCTCGACCATTTCGAGACTCCTCGTCATGTCCGTGATCGCATCCGGGACTCCGAACAAACTTCGGTACTTCAAAACTTATAAACTCATAATGAAACTGTCATCGTAGCGTTAAGCGTGCGGACCCTACGGGTTCGAGAACTATGTAGACATGACCTAAAACTGTTTCTGATCAATAAACAATAGTGGAACCTGGATGTTCATATTGGTTCCTACATATTCTACGAAGATCTTTATCAGTCAAACCGCATAACAACATACGTTGTTCCCTTTGTCATCGGTATGTTACTTGCCCGAGATTCGATCGTCGGTATCCAATACCTAGTTCAATCTCGTTACCGGCAAGTCTCTTTACTCATTCCGTAATACATCATTTCATAACTAACTCATTAGTTACAATGCTTGCAAGGCTTAAGTGATGTGTATTACCAAGAGGGCCCAGAGATACCTCTCCGACAATCGGAGTGACAAAACCTAATCTTGAATTATGCCAACTCAACATGTACCTTTGGAGACACCTGTAGAGCACCTTTATAATCACCCAGTTACGTTGTGACGTTTGGTAGCACACAAAGTGTTCCACCGGTAAACGGGAGTTGCACAATCTCATAGTTGTAGGAACTTTGTATAAGTCATGAAGAAAGCAATAGCAACATACTAAACGATCAATTGCTAGGCTAATAGAATGGGTCAAGTCAATCACATCATTCTCCTAATGATGTGATCCCGTTAATCAAATGACAACTCTTTTGTCCATGGCTAGGAAACATAACCATCTTTGATAAACGAGCTAGTCAAGTAGAGGCATACTAGTGACACTATGTTTGTCTATGTATTCACACATGGATTATGTTTCCGATTAATACAATTCTAGCATGAATAATAAACATTTATCATGATATGAGGAAATAAATAATAACTTTATTATTGCCTCTAGGGCATATTTCCTTCAAATAGATCTTGCAAAAACATGAAATAAAACAAGTAAAGAAAAAGTGCAGCAAGGTATTTTTGTGTTTTTGGAATAATAGATCTGAAAACAATATGATAAAACATAGACCAAGTGGCCGTAAATTTCTCTAGTGGCTTCTCTCAAGAAAATAGGATACGGTGGGTAAACAAATCACCGTTGGGCAATTGATAGAAGAACAAATAATTATGAGGATATCCAAGGCAATGATCATGTATATAGGCATCACATCCAAGATTAGTAGACCGACTCCTGCCTACATCTACTACTATTACTCCACACATCTACTGCAATCTAGCATGCATCTAGTGTATTAAGTTCATGGAGAAACAATGTAATTCGATAAGAACGATGACATGATGTCGACAAGATCTATTCATGTAGGAATAGACCCCACATTTTTATCCTGAATTGCAACGATACAAGTGTGCCTCGCTACCCCTTCTATCCCTGGGTGAGGACACCACAAGATCACAAAGCACCTCTTCCCTTTGCAAGAAAAATCGATCTAGTCGGCCTAAGTAAACCAAAGATTCAGCGAAGAAATACAAGACTATAACAATCATGCATATAAGAGATCAAAGAAAACTCAAATAATATTCATGGATAGATCTGATCATAAATTCAAACTTCATCGGATCCCAACAAACACACCACAAAAACATATTACATCAAATAGATTTCCAAGAACATCGAGGAGAACATTGTATTGAGAATCAAAAAGAGAGAAGAAGCCATCTAGCTACTGCCTACGAACCCATAGGTCTATGGTTAACAACTCATGCATCATCGAAGGAGCACCAATGAGGATGATGAACCCCTCCGTGATTGTGTTCCCCTCCAGCAAGGTGCCACAATAAGGCTCTAGATTGGATCTCATGGTTCTAGAAGTTGTAGTCGCTGGAATTGTGTTTGGTCGACTCCCCTAGGGTTTCCGGAATTTCTGGGGATTTATGGAGTAGAGAGGCTGTACAAACAGCTCTGTGGGCCCCCTGATCCACCAGGGCGCGCCTGGGCTCTCTAGCTTGCCCTGGTGTATCATGGGCCCACGGGCCTCCCCCCGGGCACTTCCTTGTCTCCCAAGTTGTCTTCTGGAACAAAAATCTCCATAAAGTTTCGCTATGTTTGGACTATGTTTGATATGGATATTCTGCGACATAAAAAACAAGCAAAAAACAACAACTGGCACTGGGCACTATGTCAATAGGTTAGTCCCAAAAAATGATATAAAGTTGCTACAAATGAAAGTAAAACATTCAAGAATGATAATATAATAGCACGAAACAATAAAAAATTATAGATACATTGGAGGTGTATCAATCATTTACAAGCCCCAAGCCGCCGCAGGATGACTACCCGGCACTTGGGGGCTACAAGAGGAAAAAATTGCTATATATATAAAGTTCCAAGTAGATGCAAGCACCTACATGGAACTTGGGGGCTAATGCATGCCACTTTTTCATACTTGTACACTAGAAAGACCCGGCTATATCACGAAGATGAGCCGGCCCTTGGGGGTCTACATGTTGCTCTTTTTTAGATAAGTGACTAAGGTGACATTCTAAAGTACCGACTTGTTATTTTCATAACGAGCCGTCCCTTGGGGGCTACAGGTCCCTCTCTTTCAATTAAGTGATTAAGGTGTTATTTTGAAGAACCGGCTTGTTATTTTCATAACGACCCGGTCATTGGGGGCTACACTGTGCTCGTTACATTTTCCACAAAGTCTAAAGCAAACTCATATTTTCCTATGCTTAAGACGTGGGGGCTACAAGAGTATATCTGACAAAAGTGAAGGAGTATTTCATACCTCATATTTGCGCTTCAGTGTATTTACCATACTCATCTCAGCATCCCGGCTCTCAGACAGCCAGGTCAAATATTGTTGATGAAGGTCATTAGCGCTCAACTCCTCAAAGTTGGGAAGCTCCAACCTAGTTTTCCCTTTAGTCAACAGCTCCAGCTCATCCTAGGCCATGAATTTGGCCAAACTGTTCGATGTCTCTGGATCCTTATAACCTTAACCAGTAACTTTGACTTCTTTATCGACCACTCGGTGTGATGAAATGATACTTCGACCTCCTTCACAGGACTGGAGGCTCGAGCAGGACTTGGCGGGTTGGTGTTGTGTGTTGGGTCATCCGTGTTGCCCTGTTCGTCCATATGGACTGGCTCCACTGTACCGACTCGTTAGCACCCGCCAGCTCATCTTGTTGTGTTGGCTCAACCCTTTGATCAGGGTTGTCTTCGACTGCAATTTCACCTTAGACCTCTGGAGTCACCAATGGCGGGTTGACTGCTTGTATCTGCGTTGGTAATTCCCCAAAGAGGAGGGGATGATCCAGCACAACAACGGTAAGTATTTCCCTCAGTTACAAAACCAAGGTTATCAATCTAATAGGAGAACCAAGCAACACTATGTAAATAGTACCTGCAGACAAACCACAAAAACTTGCAACCCGACGCATAAGACGGGTTATCAATCCCTCCTCAGTATTGCGATAGATTAAACAGTATGATATTTGGTAAATAGATCTAGCAAAACCACAAAATAAAATAAGTAAATAAAAAGTGCAACAAGGTATTTGTGGATTTTTGGATAAATAGATCTGAAAACAATATGACAAGAAATAGACCCGAGGGCCGTAAATTTCCCTTGATGCTTTTCTCGAGAAAATAGCATATGGTGGGTAGACAAATTATTGTTGGCCAATTGATAGAAAATCAAAAAATTATGACGATATCCAAGGCAATGATCATGTATATAGTCATCACATGCAATATTAGTAGACTGACTCCTGCCTGCATCTACTACTAATACTCCACACATTGACCTCTATTCAGCATGCATCTAGTGTATTAAGTTCATGGAAAAATGGAGTAATACAATAAGAATGATGACATGATGTAGACAAGATCTATTCATGTAGGAATAGAACCCATCTTTTTATCCTTAATGGCAACAATACATGCATGTCATGTCTCTTTCTGTCACTAAGATTGAGCACCGAAAGATCAAACCCATCACAAAGCACCTCTTACCATTGCAAGAAAACTCAATCTAACTGGCCAAACCAATCCAAAGTTTCGGAGAAGATATACGAGGCTATAAGGATCATGCATAAAAGAGTTCAACCAAGACCCAAATAATATTCATGGATGTATATGATCATAAACTCACAATTCATCGGATCACAACAAACATATTGCAAAAAGTCATTACATCAAATAGATCTCCAAGAACATCGAGCAGCATATTGTATTGAAGATCTAAAAGAGAGAAGAAACAATCTAGCTACTGGCTACGGACTCGTAGATCTATGGTAAACTAATCATGCATCGTCGGAGGGGCAAGGGTGATGATGATGAATCCCTCCATGATCGTTGGCCCCTCCGGTAGAGTGCCGGAAAAGGCCTCCAGATTGGATCTCATGCTTCTGGAACTTGCCGCGGCTTTAATGGTGTTTCATCGACTCCCCTAGGGTTTTTGTAATATTAGAGTATTTATAGTGCTGAGAGGCGGTGGAGGGGGTGCCTTCGGCCCCGTTACCCACCAGGGCGTGCTAGGGGGCCTGGCGCACCCTGGTGCCTAGTGGACCCCACATGCCCCCCTAGTGCACTTCTTGGGCCTCCTGGGTGTCTTTTGGGCAGAAAAAAAATCTCCAAAAAGTTCTACTACATTTGGACTCCGTTTGGTATTGATTTTCTCGAAGTAACAAACAAGCAAAAATAGCAACTGGCACTGGGCACTATGTCAATAGGTTAGTCCCAAAAAATGATATAAAGTTCCTAGTAAATGAGTATAAAACATCCAAGAATGATACTTTAATTGCATGGATCAATCAAAAGTTATAGATACGTTGGATACGTATCAACATACCCAAACTTAATTCCTGCTCGTCCTAGAGTAGGTAAATGATAAAAACAGATTTTTTTATATATGAAATGCTACCCACCATATGTTCATCACATATTCTTTTCTTTGTAGCATGGACATTTGGACTTTAGATGATTCAAAACAATATTCTATAATTTGACATGAAGACCTCAATACTCAAGCATATCAACAAGCAACCATGTCTTCCAAAATGTCAACACTAAAGAAAGCGATCCCTAGCCCATCATGCTCAATCATTGATCCATTCATGAAACACACTCAAATATTAGCTACATCCAATGCACAAGTATGATAATAGTGTTCCCTAGTTGGTTCTTTATAACAGAAGATGGAGAATCAAATAAAAATAAAAATTGCATAAAGTAAATAGATAGGCCCTTTGTAGAGGGAAGCAGAGATTTGTACAGGTGCCAGAGCTCAAAGCTTAAATTGAGAGATAGAATTGTCTTGAGAGGCATGTGTTTTCTCTCAACGAAAATGACTGAGAATTCCCAATACTTTCCATGCTAGATACATCATAGGCGGTTCCCAAACAAAAAATAAAGTTTATTCCTTTTTCCACCATTCTTTCACAATCCATGGCTAGCCGTATCCACGGGTGCCTTCCATACCAACACTTTCCAAGGAATTTATTATTTGACATAATAAAGTAAAATTTATTTTTGAATTCATGACTAGGAATCCCTATTTCCGGCCGCACTCTCGTGCAATGAAAAGTGGATAAACACTCATCTTGAGAATAACACATCTAGCATGGAAAAATATTGGCCACCCCCTACCATTTCATGGGCGGTACGGGCACACAAAAGAGAAATTCATTTTGAAAAATTAGAGTTGGCACATATAAATTTACTTGGAACAGCATGGAAATAATGCATATGGGTAGGTATGGTGTACTCATTTGACACAACTTGGTTTAAGGGGTTTGGAAGCACAATCAGTATTCCCGCTTACTACAAGGAAAGGATAGCAAATAGATTGGAAAGCAACAAACCAGGAAACAAAAACGATCATAAACGAGCATTAAGCATAACTAACACCGAATAATGCACCACAAGTAGGATGCAACTTCATTGCATAACTATTGACTTTTGTGCTTGCATAGGGAATCACAAACCTTAACACCAATATTCTTACTAAAGCATAATTACTCACCAACATGACTCACATATTACTGATACGTCTCCAACATATCTACAATTTTTTATTGTTCCAAGCAATTATATTACCTGTTTTGGATGTTTTATATGCATTAATATGCTACTTTATATTATTTTTGGGACTAACCTATTACCCTAGAGACCAGTGCCAGTTTCTGTTTTTTCCTTGTTTTTGAGCTTCACAGAAAAGCAATATCAAATGGAGTCCAAACGGAATAAAACTTTCGCGGTGATTTTCTTGGACCAGAAGACACCTGTTGGACTTGGACTCCAAGTCAGAAGACCTTGGAATAGATGAGAAGCCATATGTGTGGCACCCCAGCTCAGAGAGACTGAAACGCCCCATATTCTAGCCAAGAGATCGAGGTGAAGTCTTCTGGAATACGTCACTGCTGGGCATAGAACAAATCAGCTCTTATTACAAAGGATAATGATACAAGGGTCTGATGTTATGAAGGTTTACATCAGCACGGCGACACTACTCCTGCGATACTACACTTACTCTAAGCTAGTAGCGAAACAACTCATAGCAGTGGAATACTTCTAGCAGGGGAACAAAGGGAGGTGATAGATCGGGAAGAGGAGCACTAGAGAGAGGTGAGGGATCACTGAAAGTTTGTTGCACCAAACTTAATCATGATGTAGTGATCAACAGAGATGAGCTTGGAGACAAAGATGATGTCCGTGGTATTTAGCTTAGGAAGGACTATAATCCTGGGGAGTTTGAGAATAATTGGACCATAAATGAATATAGTTGCTTTGCAACTGACCAAAATGGTCCAGAATAAAGATTATGATGATGCACTCAAATGAATAAGCCAATTTTGCAAGGCAGTGTTGTACGGACATATGAAGATGTTGTAGAAGTTATAAGGTCCAGAATAAGGATTAAGATTATGATGATGCACTCAAATGAATAAGCCAATTTGGGCTTGCGAAAATGGTACTTGCTTCACAAACATCCTCACTGTCCAGAAACTTGCAATAATATTGGGGAGAAAATGGCTTAATGAAATGGTCCCAAATTTGGTGGAGAGAAGTTATAAGGGTAGGAGCATGATCATGTAATTTCTCAGAATTAATGAAGCAATATAAATTATACTTGCTTCACAACCTGAAAAGACTACCAGAATCAATGATTTGAAGTTGTGCTGACATTGATGATGGAATGGAGCTAGAAAATGGAGGGGGTATTGATATGAGCACATGAAGAGGCATGCAAACTTCAACTTATTTGCATACCACTAGCTAGTACTTCCTTCACAAGGGCTTCTGGCTGACAGAAACTTTGAAAATTCACCGAGGAAGATTCACTAGGCAAATGGAGCTAAATTTTCGCACGTGGCAATGATTTGGATAGGAAAGAATGACCAAAAAGTTTGGGAGCAAACAAGATAAGATAAATTACACTTCCTTCACAAAGTGCCATTCCAGATAGAAGTGAAGAAGGAAAATTGGGGAATTCTTTTTGAACATGGCAAAGAAAGGTTTGGACATATTTGAGCAATATATGATGTAGACAATTCATGAGAATTATTTGGGAATTTTAGGATGATAGAAATATAGGTTGCTTCACAACCTAGGGCAAATGAGGTTATTCCTTTAATAAGAAAAAGGAATATTCCCCCAAGAAAAGAATTATGAAGTTGGGCTAGAATGGAAATTGCATGGTCTTGGAATAGGTTTGAGAATGATGAACCACTTGGGAGAAGAAGAAATGATGATCTCCGAGGTTTCAAGTCCACAGATACACTCCAAAAAGGAAATTAGGGCAAAAATCAAATAAATCCAAAAGAAAATGAAAAGGACAAAAACCAAGCTGTTACAAACCTCCGCTCCCTTAAAGAAATCTCGTCCTCAAGATTTGGTTGCTCAGGGAACAAGTATAAATATACCTTAAGGAAATCATTTCCAACTCGGGTATCCTTTTCCTTTGAATATTGTTTTTCGAAGAATTTCATAAGATCTTCTTGCCTTCCTTTGTTGTGGTTTGCTTCACCTTTCCAAATTTCCGATGGTTCTTTCCTCTTATACCAAAGCCTTAGGCTGATGGTGATACTTTCATATTTGTTGGTGATGACTTTCCTTTGGTTGGGAATAAACATTTTAGATAGGCCATTTGGTTGTCCAAAACAATTACATGTCTTCCGGGTTGAAACGTATTGAGAATCATGGCCACTCTTTTTGACGAGATCTGATTCCCAATAGTGATACTGACTCATCTTGAGAGCATGAAATATTTATCAAAGTTTCGACTGCCTTCAGTCACGGGCAATATAACGGAGTATGGGCTTGTAGGTGTAGCATATCTCAAACTTTGAGACTGGCCTGATAGAGATGCTGGCGGGAAAACGCTCTTCCTGACAAACTGTCTGTGCACTTATTTTTGCAAGTGGGTACACCTGATCTGAGCGATTTTTCTACTGTTGGATTACCCATGTTGTCGGTACTAGACTATGGGATGTGTTTTGACACTGTTGTCGGCATCAAACTGCGGAGGAACTCTTAAGTCTGACCGAGTAGACTGGAATATCCCGCATTAACCATTTTAAGCGGGTAAGTGAAATATGAGGATAGCGTAGACCTTTGAGGGTATGTCATTGTGGATCCATATGGAATATTGGCATCCAACTGTCTTGCGTATCTGGTCCCTGACGGCCGCAAAAAATCATCATACCTTTTCTTTCGGTCTCTTGTTCTGCCGATGATTTTCTTTGCCAGGGTATCTTACTGAAATATCTTGTACAGATATATATTTGATTCTTCGTGCATCCATTAATGTTGGCACTGCAATATTTTGGAACCATTACTTGTGCTTATTTTTATGACCTAGTTTCGCTGACATATACTCGGGGCTGGTGGCTGTACAAAGCTCGTTGTTGAGGCCAACCATACAAAAGGGTGACAAGAGTTCATGAGATCTCTTTTTCAGGTGTGCGAATATTGACCTTGGTGGCCATCTCAGGACCGTTGATGCTGCATTATTAGCTCCTGAACTTGTCAATCCTTTCATTACATGAGACGTATCTCTGCTTATCTTCATTAGGCATGAGTCATGAGGCTATTGAATCCTTACCTTCTTTAGTTAATTCTTCTGGATCATACTTGTATCCTTGAATGAGTGACTTGCATGTCTGGGGATACATTCTTACTGTATAGATGGAAAGATATGTAGTCGAACACTTGATTTCTGAACAAAAATATTGCTGACCTGATTCTTGAGATGCACTGCCATATACTACCAACTCACCGTATAATCTCTGAGGATGGTGCAATAGTGTTGTACTAACACGAGCTGAGTGGCTTACAAGAGAAGCCATCCGAATAGCTTGCTGAGGAAGACTCGTTAGCTTATGCTCGAAACTTTTGCCTGGGTTTCATGCTGGAGAAGCCTGGGTTCTGTATCTGAGAAGCTTCCCCTCTGGTTGCTTGTTGAGAAAGACTCAATTCCTTATGTTAGAAGCTTTTACCGAGGTACCTTGCTATGAAAGACGGGGTATCTTAAACTGGAAGTGATCCACGTATCATACTGAATTTTTTTGAGGAGCCTTGCACCATAAGCTTCTTCTGATAGCGTGTGGAGGAAGTCTGAGCTTCTTATATCAAAAACTTCTCGGAGTGGTAGATGGACCGGATACCATACATATTCCATAATATTTGTGTGTCTGGTTACTTTTATGATAACAATTATTTGACTGACTTCCTTGGTCAAAGCATATTCTGACTTTATTAAGTAGAGCATGTTTCCCAAGTTCATTCATAGGTGAAACATGCCTTGAATCATACCTTGTTATGAAATACACCATGGGTCTTGTGTGTGCCTTACCTTCCTGCTGGTTTGATCATTATTGCTGCGAAAGGGGCATAACAGATGCGGACTTGCTCTCGATATTCGATTAGTGACACCATTTATGTACCGAGCAGATATTCCCAACATAATGCAGTCAACTGAGAGTGTCGTATTGTTGAGCTTCCATATCTTTTATATCCTTGGTGCTTCTTTGAGTTCGGCGCCGGTTGATGAGCAACTTTTATAGGGAAAAATGATGTAACAACAGGGCCCAAAAACAAGCAAGTAAAACAACTCAACCAAACAAAAGAATACAAAAAGGCATAGAGACCACACACAAACAATATCACATATATGCTATCCACACAATATGCACACCTACTTAAGCACACAGGTCTGGCAGAAACTCGGGTACTATGATCTAACATGTTGTGACGGTGTGCACGAAGACGGAACAATGTGTGGAAAAGTTGGTGTAAACTGCGCTACACCAAGTGCTGGCCTAGCAACATAACAACCTTGACTAGCTCGGAGGTAAGGAAGTACTTGGTAACCATGTAGCAGGGCACCAATGTCGTGACCAAATTATTATCAAGCAGACAAAAGGGATCCGTACTCGTCCACGAAATAGAGTAGCAAGGAAAGCTGAGTCGGCTGACATTGCCCTTTCATGACAACTAAGATCATTCAGGGTTGCCAACACGACAAAAGGCATGATTCGGTGTAGCAACATGTATACCACTAAAGCGATAGGGATAGCTGGAAGGAAGAGATCGGTGTGATACCTGAGCACCGTTCCTGACAATAGTGTCCATATCACTTGCCATCACTCTGTTGGGACAGAGAAGACGCCAAATACCAAAGGAAAGAGGAAACTCAGGAAATGCAAGGGCTGAGTCGTAGTGGATCAGGATCCAATGCCATCTACACTCACTACATAAACCGTTAGTAACAAAATAAAAAGTCTATATGCATGCCATGCAACAAACAAATGCAGCAACCATATGCAACAGATGTGATAGACTCTACACTACCGATTTCTACCGCTCGCGCTAACTAGGGCGTCCTACAGCCAGACCAGCTCTGATACCAAGCCTTGTGGCACCCCGGCTCAGAGAGACCAGAACGCCCCATATTCCAGCCCAGAGATCGAGGTGAAGTCTTCTGGAATACGACACTACTAGGAATAGAACAAATCAGCTCTTATTACAAAGGATAATGATACAAGGGTCTGATGTTACAAAGGTTCACATCAGCACGGCGACACTATGCCTACAATACTACACTTGCTCTAAGCTAGCAGCGAAACAACTCGTAGCAGCGGAATACATCTACCAGCAGAACAATGACGAAGGTGGTGAACTCCACTCCAAAGGGACTCTGGCTGGGACACGATCTAGCTCGCACAATTGGGAACCTCGACAAACAATCAATCAATCACGGCATCACCTGCAATCTGTTATGACATGCTAGGTCAATACATTGAATGTACTTGCAAGCTCACAACAACCAAAATCATCAAATCAAGACAGCAAGATAGTTTTTAGCAGGTTAATTAATAAACAACTACTATGATGCGGAGGCACCTACTAAGCATGATATGATACTACAAAAATTCACTGCTGAACCACTATCTCAAGAACCATCCCACTCTTGGATATCCGGCCAAGCAAAGAATCACATCGATCACCTCGTGATCAATATCTCCTCGTGATCATCGTGTGACCACATCACAAACCGCATGATCATCCTCAAGATCATCTCATCATCATCGACATCCTGCCAAATTGTTACTTATCACATCATAAACATATTAATGATCTATGTCATTCCGTCATGTGAGTGTGATATGTCTCCAACGTATCTATAACTTTTGATTGTTCCATGCTGCTATATTATCATTCTTGGATTTTTTACAACCATTTTATAATCATTTTGTATCTTTTTTGGGTACTAACCTATTGACATAGTGCCCAGTGCCAGTTGTTGTTTTCTGCTTGTTTTTTACATCGCAGGAAATCAATACCAAATGTAGTACAAACGCAATGAAACTTTTTGTGGATTTGTTTGGACCACAAAACATCCAGTGGGCCAAGAAAGTAACTGATGGGAGCTCCGAGGGGAGCACAACCCACCAGGGTGCACTTGGAGGCTCAGGCGTGCCCAGGTGGGTTGTGCCTACCTCGGTGGCCTCCCGCACTGCCTCTTTGCTCTATAAATACCCCAATATTCCAGAAACCCTAGGGGAGTCGACAAAAGTCAATTCCAGCCGCCGCAAGTTCCAGAAACACCATATCCAATCTAGACACCATCACGGAGGGGTTCATCATGTCCATCGGTGCCTCTCCAATGATGCATGAGTAGTTCTTTGTAGACCTACGGGTCCATAGTTAGTAGCCAGATGGCTTCCTCTCTCTCTCTCTCTCTCTTGAATACAATGGTCTCTTGGAGATACATATGATGTAAGTCTTTTGCAGTGTGTTTATTGGGATCCGATGAACTTTGAGTTTATGATGAGATCTATGTTTTTATCCATGAAAGTTATTTGACTCTTCTTTGATTTCATATATGCATGATTGCTTATAGCCTCGTATTTCTGCTCCGATATTTGGGTTTTGTTTGGACAACTTGATCTATTTATCTTGCAATGGGAAGAGGTTCTTTGTAATGGGTTCGATCTTACGGTGCTTGATCCCAATGAGAGAAGGGGAAAGGACATGTATGTATCGTTGCTATTAAGGATAACAAGATGGGGTCTATTTCTACATAAATAGATCTTGTCTACATCATGTCATTGTTCTTATTGCATTACTCCATTTTTGCATGAACTTAATACAGTAGATGAATGCTGGATAGGAGTCGACGTGTGGAGTACTAGTAGTAGATGCAGGAAGGAGTCAGTCTACTAATCTTGGACGTGATGCCTATATAATGATCATTGCCTTGATGTTGTCATGATATTTGAAGATATATCAATTGCCCAACAATAATTGTTTCCCCACCATTTGCTATTTTTCTCGAGAGAAGCCACTACTGAAACCTACGGCCCCTGAGTCTCTTTTCATCATATTTGCCTTTGTGATCTATTTTTCTTCGCTTTTATTTTCAGATATATTAAACCAAAAATATAAAAACTCATTGCTGCACTTTATTTTATTTGTGATCTATCTGTCCTATCTATCACAACTTTATCACGTCTTCTCGCCAATTTGAGGCAATGTTACCTGAAAGGGATTGACAACCCCTTTAACACGTCGGGGTGCGGGTATTTGTTGTTTGTGTGTAGGGGCTATTTACATTGTGATGCTTGGTTCTCCTGCTGGTTCGACAACCTTGGTCTCATCACTGAGGGAAATACCTACCAGTGCTCCATCATCCCTTCCTCTTTGGGGAAATACCGACATAGTTCAAGCAGGCACCAAAAGGAATTTCTGGCTCCTTTGTCGGGGAGGATCACCAACATCAACCAGGTTCCTAATCACAAACCTCATCTCCTCGCAATTTACATTATTTGCCATTTTCCCCTCGTTTTCCTCTACCCCACTTCACAAAAATTTGTCATTTTATTCGCCCCCTTTTTCATTTGCCATTTTCTCATCAGATCTATTCGTGTTCTTGTTCTCTCGTCACAATGGCTAGCTTGAACGCTCCTCCTTTGTTACCAGATTTTGAAGTTTTATACTTCAAACAAAGACAAGGAGAAAATTTGAAAGATGCTTGGTATAGTCTAATGGAGTCCTATCGTGTTTGCAATTTAAAGGGAGACGCATAACATTTTTCTTAGAAATTTTTATGTGGGATTGTCTTTGCATCATACACAACTTTTAGATTTTGCCGCAAAAGGGAATTTTATTGAGCTTGATGTCAATGATGGCTATAAAATCTTAGAAGGAAGTTTGGGGGTTCCACCACAAAAGAAAGGATTTTCTTTCACCCCAGAGGGTGCTCAAATATTAGGCAAACTTCATGATTTGCATAAGCATATGGTCGAGTTGCAAAAATATAATGAACCTCTTAAACATCTCAATGGTAGCATCAACAGGATGACCACTTTGATTAACCTTTGTAATAAGCGGTTGCATATTTTAGATCTCAAGATGGTTTCTTTCCTGGAAAATTTAGGGAAGCGCAAAGAGCCTCCCGGATTTGAAAAGACCCTCACTAAGTGGCAAAGATCACGGAGGACAAAACTTAGATCCTTCGCGTTATGCCTAGCTAAGGGCGTAAAACAATAGCACTCATTGGGAGGCAACCCAACTTGTATCTTTTTTGCTTTTTCGTTTTCTTGTTGTTTTGAATAAAATACACAATTCTGCCTTTGGTTAGATGTGTTTTGTTGTTTAAATTAGTGTTTGTGCCAAGCGAGGCCTTTGGGATGATTTGGGTGAGAGTTGATTTGATCTTGCTGAAAAACAGAAACTTTTGCGCTCACGAAATTATTTTTCATTGTTATCAGAAGAGTGCTTTTGAGCTAATTCATTTTGCGTAAGATTAATAAACAAATTATTCACGTCGTCCCACTTTTACAGAAGTTTTGGAGTTACAGGAGTATTGGAATTAGTCAGATTGCTATAGACTGTTGTTTTTTGATAGATTCTATTTTCTTTGCGTTGTGTGCTTGTTTTGATGATTCTATGGATTTCTTTGAAGTTTTTTTGCCATAGAAAAGTTGGAATACAGTGTTATAATGCAAAAATAAAATATGGGTGGGTTTGCAACAATACTTATAGTAGTGGTTTGCTTTCTTATACTAAGGGATCTCACGAAGGTTTTGTTGAGTTTTGTGTGATTGAACTTTTCAAGTTTTTGGGTGATCTTACAATGGATGAATGAATAAGGATTAGCAAAAGGCTAACTTGGTGATGCCGAGGCACCCCAAGATAATATTCAAAAAAGTAGCAAGCAACTAAGCTTGGGGATGCCCCCAAGTGGCATCCCTCTTTCTTCTAACAACCATTGGTATATTACTTGGAACTATATTTTTATTTGTCACATATTATGAGTTTTGCTTGGAGTGTCTTGTATGATATGAGTCTTCGCTTGTTTGTCTTTGTGTT
Source organism: Triticum aestivum (assembly GCF_018294505.1). Taxonomy (NCBI): domain Eukaryota; kingdom Viridiplantae; phylum Streptophyta; class Magnoliopsida; order Poales; family Poaceae; genus Triticum; species Triticum aestivum. Next base: position 169,744,937 of record NC_057807.1, on the reverse strand, counting down.
TTAAGTCTTGAATCCTTGCTGAACACACATTTTGAGAGATCCAAAAATTATTCTATGATTGCTCTGATGCTTCATTTAAATTTTTAGAGTCATGGAATTGCTCTAGTGCTTCACTTATATCTTTTTGAGCACCGTGTGCTTTATTATTTTTGAAGAAATGCTCTCATGCTTCACTTATGTTTATTTGGGAGTTATTAAAAATCTTAAGAAATTATCTCTTGCTTCACTTAGATTATTTTGGGAGAAAGAATATTATGCTCACGTTCTTTACTTAAATTTGTTTGAGCTTATCAAAAGCAACATCTGAAAATAGTCCCAAAGTGATAGATATCCAAGGAGGATATAATAAAAAAATTGTGAATATCATTGGACAAAATAAAATTGATTCTTAGTAATGGTTTTGAGACATGACGATATGATATGTGAGTCATGTTGACGAGTAATTGTGCTTTAGTAAGAATATTGGTGTTAAGGTTTGCGATTCCCTATGCAAGAACAAAAGTCAATAGTTATGCAATGAAATTTATATCCTACTTGTGGTGCATTATTTGCTGTTACTTATGCTAAATGCTTGGGTACGAGATTTTTTGTTTCTTGGTTGGACGCTTCTCAATCTTTTTGCTAGCCTTCGTTTTGCACTAAGTATGATCACTACTTGTGCATCCAAAATCTTTTAAACCAATTTTGCCATATGAGTCTAATATACCTACCTATATATAGTATTTTCGTGCCGTTCTAAGCAAATTTGCATGTGCCATCTCTAATTTCAAAATCAATTTATCTTTTGTGTGCTCGTACCGCTCGCGAGGTGGTGAGGGGACCAATATTTTCCATGCTAGATGTGTTATTCTCACGATGAGTGTTTAGTAACTTGTCATTGCACGAGAGTACGGCAAAGGTATTAGCGATGCCCAATCCCGAAATGAAAAATGAATTTACATTATATTGTCAAAAATAAATTCCTTGGAAAGTGTTGTTATGGAGGGCACCTGTGGATACGGACAAGCCATGGAAAGTGAAAGTAATGGTGGAAAAAGGAATAAAATTTATTTTCTCTTTGGGAACCGCCTATGATGTATCTAGCATGGAAAGTGTTGGGAGCTCTAAATCGTTTTCGTTGGTGGGAAAAGTATGCCTCCCAAAATGTTTTTATCTCTCAATTTTTGCATTGAGCTCTGGCACCTCTACGAATCCCTACTTCCCTCTACGAAGGGCCTTTCTTTTACTTTATGCAATTTTTATTTTGAATTTGTGTCTCCATCTTCTCTCATAAAGCACCAACTAAGGGGCACTATGATCGTATTTGAGCATGGTTGTAGCTAATATTCGAGTGTGTTTCATGAATGGATCAATGGTTGAGCATAATGGGCTAGGGATAACTTTCTTTAGTGTTGATATTTTGAAAGACATGGTTACTTGTTGAAATGCTTGAGTATTAAAGTCTTCATGTCAAAACTAGACTATTGCTTTGAACCATATAAAAGTCCAATTGTCCATGATACAAAGAAAAGAATATGTGATGAACATGTTAGGAAGCATTCCACATCAAAAAATTCTGGTTTTATCATTTCCTACTCGAGGACGAGGAGGAATTAAGCTTGGGGATGCTAATACGTCTCCAACATATCTTTATGGTTCCATGCTGTTATATTATCATTCTTGGATGTTTCACAATCATTTTATAATCATTTTTTGGTACTAACCTATTGACAAAGTGCTAGTTGCTGTTTTCTGCTTGTTTTTTTACATCACAGGAAATCAATACCAAACGGAGTCCAAACGAGCAAAACAATTTGTGGATTTTTTTGGAGAAGAAGACATCTAGTGGGCCAAAAAGTACGTGAGGGGAGCTCCGAGGGGAGCACAACCCACGAGGACGCGCCTAGAGGCCCAGGCGCACCCAGGTGGGTTGTGCCCACCTCGGTGGCCTCCCGCACCGCCTCTTTGCTCTATAAATAACCCAATATGCGAGAAACCCTAGGGGAGTCGAAGAAAATCAATTCCAGCCACCGCAAGTTCCAGAAACACCAGATCCAATCTAGACACCATCACGGAGGGGTACATCATGTCCATTGGTGCCTCTCCAATGATGCTTGAGTAGTTTTTTGTAGACCCACGGGTCCATAGTTAATAACCAGATGGCTTCCTCTCTCTCTCTTGATTCTCAATACAATGGTCTCTTGGAGATCCATATGATGTAAGTCTTTTGCGATGTGTTTTCTGGGATCCGATGAACTTTGAGTTTATGATCAGATCTATGTTTTTATCCATGAAAGATATTTAAGTCTTTTTTGATCTCTTATAAGCATGATGTCTTATAGCCTCGCATTTCTTCTCCGATAATTGTTTTTTTGGCCAACTTGATCTATTTATCTTGCAATGGGAAGAGGTGCGTTGTGATGGGTTCGATCTTACGGTGCTTGATCCAAGTGATAGAAGGGGAAACGACACATATGTATTGTTGCTATTAAGGATAACAAGATGGGGTCTATTTCTACATAAATAGATCTTGTCTACATCATGCCATCATTCTTATTGCATTACTCCGTTTTTCATGAACTTAATACACTAGATGCATGCTAGATAGCGGTCGACGTGTGGAGTAATAGTAGTAGATACAGGCAGAAGTCGGTCTACTAATCTTGGACGTGATGCCTATATAATGATCATTGCTTGGATATCGTCATGATTATTTGAAGTTCCATCAATTGCCCAACAATAATTGTTTTCCCACCGTTTACTATTTTCTAGAGAGAAGCCACTAGTGAAACCTACGGCCCCCAGGTCTCTTTTCATCATATTTGCCTTTGCGATTTATTTTCCTTTGCTTTTATTTTCAGATCTATTAAACCAAAAATAAAAAAATACCTTGCTGCACTTTATTTGACTTGCGATCTATTTATCCTATCTATCACAACTTTATCACGTCTTCTCGCCAATTTGATGCACCGTTACCCGAAAGGGATTGACAACCCCTTTAACACGTTGGGTTGCGAGTATTTGGTATTTTTGTGCAGGGGCTATTTACATTGTGTTGCTTGGTTCTCCCACAACCTTGGTCTCATCACTGAGGGAAATACCTACCGTCACTGTGCTGCATCATCCCTTCCTCATTGGGGAAATACTGACGTAGTTCAAGCAGGCATCAGTGTGTTGATCGAATGGTGTGACCTAGTACGAACTTGCGCCCATGACTGAGGACGCCTCTATCGATAGAATAAACACACACTCTGTAGAGGTTAGTACACTGTACCCACATCACAGAACCCATGGCCTCTTGCGCCCATTCGGGTGGACCGACGAGGTTCCGACAAAACCAATCTACTGCCATGACACTCTCCCGGCCACTCCGACCAACACCCCGTTTGGGTTTAGTCCTGGGTGTCCCCGATGTCAACTCGTGACATCCAACGGCCACCATCATGGCAAACATAAACGGTCCCAAACATGGACAAGAGATCTCAATACAAACTACGGAGACACAAGGTTATGCCTGCTTACCAGGCCAGGGTAACGAACGCCCGTAACCTTCCCTCGTTGGAGGCACCGGCGACAGACATGACAATAGACCGAATTAGGGCCTTCCCATAAAGGCAAATGTGGTTGCACTGGAAAAGCCGGGTTCGGTGGCACCTGACCAACTTAAATGACAGAATTTATCCCCGAGGTAGATCTGATACTCCGTTATCATATATCCATTTGTAATCCAATTTATAGCAATATCCAACAAATAATCCAAAGCATAACCTAGCCATAACATAATACTCCGAGGATAAAGAAATACTAAGAGCATGTTGAATTCAAGAACCATAATACTACTACTCCAATAGCAAAAGCCAGATATCAAGCTAAGATCCACATGCACTCATCATACTCCAAAACATAATATCCACTACCATAATGATGCAAATAATACTAGCCACTAATAATCCAATGGCAACATGCATCCATCAACTGCAAGCATAAATCCTAGTAATCCAAATAGTAGCATGGCAATAGCAAGATCAGAACAACTCCAAGAAATGCCATGCACATAGTCATGTAGCTAAAGAAATAATTTAAATGAGTTCAACTAAATAAACCATGTCACTGCATTGCAGTCATGCAAGTGGAGAGTGTGGCTTTCCTTGGAGGGATGGATTCACTAGGAAGAAGTGCGGGGAACTCGCGAAAAGAATCGTCGGAAAATGTTCTCTCTAGGAGTGGGCTGAATAAGGGCAAGAGAAAAATGGTCACTTTAAGAATGTGAAAACATGGTAAAAATGATTCAATCGTAACGGGCTCGACGAAACGAAGAAGGGGGCTTTGGACTCACCTCATTTGGAGTTGTGAGCAAAAAGTTATGAATGTTTTTTTGCCAGGGACCCATTTGTAATAAAAAGCATCACAAATAGGCACTCTGCTGGAAAAACAGAACGTGCCCTTAGGAGAATACGCTTTCCAATTGAGAAAACATAAACTTGGTCGAATGAAAGCCAAAGTACGCTTTCACCAGGGGAAAACGCATTCTGGCGGATGCGCGTCCACTTATCCATGTCAGCAGCGCCGGGTCAACCCCCTGTGCGGCTGACGGGTGGGCTCACGGGGACGACCGGGGTCGTCGTCTTCCCTTGCTCGCGCCCGCGTCTAGATGAGGTAGAGTGAGCATCCGACAGCAACCGCGGGCAGCTCTGGCCACCTCTCGCGCCTTGCCGCCTACCGGCATGATCAGCGGGACGACCCGCACCGGCATGTACCACTCACGCATCCCGGGAAGTTCAGTGTCGATCAGGGCAGAAACCATGGCGAACGGCGGCAACGGACAAAGTTGAGCTCGTGGCTACGGTCGAGGAGAGGAGGGAGAGATGGAAGGGGGGTGGCTCCCTGGTGGTGATGGAGATCTCTGGTGGCGGTGGAAGGAGGGGAGGGGCTCGGGCTCGAGCTAATTGGAGAGGATGGCCGCCGCGGCCATGGCGGTGATGGCAAGTGATGTCTACTACACAACCTTCTTCTTGTAGACGTTGTTGGGCCTGCAAGTGCGCAGGTTTGTCGGACAGTAGCAAATTTCCCTCAAGTGGATGACCAAAGGTTTATCAATCCGTGGGAGGCGTAGGATGAAGATGGTCTATCTCAAACAACCCTGCAACCAAATAACAAAGAGTCTCTTGTGTGCCCAACACACCCAATACAATGCTAAATTGTATAGGTGCACTAGTTCGGCGAAGAGATGGTGATACAAGTGCAATATGGATAGTAGATAAAGATATTTGTAATCTGAAAATATAAAAACAGCAAGGTAACTAATGATAAAAGTGTATAATAAATCTCGTAATCATTCAAAACACATAATAATATAGCATGAATGCTTCATAAATTATAGATACGTTGGAGACGTATCAGCATCCCCAAGCTTAATTCCTACTCGTCCTCGAGTAGGTAAATAATAAAAGAAAGAATTTATGAAGTGTGAATGCTAGAAGGTGCACAATTTTGATCAATGATAATTTCAATCACCTTTTCTAGCATGATTATAAGTCATAACAGTAGTTCATCTCATAAAACTTCTCACGAACAAGTAACAAGCAATTCATATGTTAAAGCATAGACCATAATCTTTCTTGAAAACTAGCAAACTTCATACTCAGTCATCAAACAATTACAATTCATCTTATTTTCAGGCATAGCAAACTCCACATACTCAACTATCATATAGTATTCTACAATTGCTAACACTCATGCAATACTAATGGTTATGGAGTTTCAATCGGACACTGAGAAAGATAGGGGCTTATAGTGTTTCCTGCCAACGTATTCACCTTTGGGTGATGTCAACAATAATAGTTCATGCTAACTTACATCCAATTGGATATATATATATCAGGATCTTTCCAACACGTGGTGCTTGCCAAAGGATAAAATGAAAAATGGAAAGGTGAAGATCACCATGACTCTTGCATAAAGTAAAATACATAAAGTAAAAGATAGGCCCTTCGTAGAGGGAAGTAGAGGTTGTCTTGCGCTTTTAGGGTTGGATGCACAAAATCTTAATGCGAATGAACGTCACTTTATATTGCCACTTGTATATGGACCTTTATTATGTAGTCTGTCGCTTTTATTGCTTCCATAACAAGATCGTATAAAGCTATTTTCTTCACACCAAAATATCATACATATTTAGAGAGCAATTTTTATTGCTTGCATCGATGACAACTTGCTTGAAGGATCTTACTCAATCCATAGGTAGGTATGGTGGACTCTCATGGCAAAACTGGGTTTAAGGATATTTGGAAGGACAAGTAGTATCTCTACTTGGTGCAAGGAATTTTGGCTAGCATGAGGGGGAAAGGCAAGCTCAACATGTTTGAATGATCCATGACAATATACTTTAACTGAGATCTGCGAAAAAATTACCCATTACGTTGTCTTACTTGTCCAACATAAACTCTTTAGCATGTAATACTTAATGAGTGCTCCCAATTATAAAATATGTCTAGGATAGTGTATTTATATGTGAATTCTCTCTTCCTTCAATATTCTTTCATGAATTGTTCAAATGGCCAATACGATGCTTGCTAACCTTCAATAAATTTCCAACCTCTACTTCTTAGATGTGAAGTCATTACTCCCCATGGGATAAGCAAATGAGACATATACAATTTCAGATTTATGACAATCAACTCATTCAACAATTTACTCATATGATATAAGTGAAGCACACGAGTAAATGGCAAACTACTCCAAAAAGATATAAGTGAAGATCAATGAGTAGCTAAATAATTATGTAATTATGTGAAGACTCTCTCTCATTAAAGAAATTCAGATCTCGGTATTGTATTCAAACAGCAAGCAATGCAAAGTAAAATGACATTCCAAGGATAGCACAACTCATGTGAAGAAGCAAAAACTTAGGCTCAACCGATACTAACCGATAGTTGTTGAAGAAGAAAGGTGGGATGCCTAACGGGGCATCCCCAAGCTTAGATGCTTGAGACTTCTTGAAATATTATCTTGGCGTGCCTTGGGAATCCCCAAACTTGAACTTTTGTGTCTCCTTAATTCCTCTCATATCATGGTTTCTCTTTTTATCAAAAGCTTCATCGACAACAAACTCAACAAGAACTCGTTAGATAGGTTATATAAACCAATGCAAAACCTTATCATTTTCTACTGTAATAAATCACTAAAATTGTTATTCAACATTGCATACTAAATGCCTCTGCATATTTAATACTCCTATCCTCAAATAGAATCATTAAACAAGCAAACATATGCAAACAATGCAAACATAACAGCAATCTGTCAAAACAGTACAGTCTGTAAAGAATGCAAGATTCATCATAATTCCCCAACTCCAAAAATTATTAAATAAAATTAACACTGTAGAATATTTATCAGAGCTCATTATGCAAAAAGTTTCAACATTATACCATTCTCTGAATTTTCTAGGGAATTTTTGCAACAGTGGTAAACTTTCTGTTTTCAAACAGCAACATGTATACTAGCAAAATAAGCATGGCAATGGCTATCCTTGACATTTTTATTGAAAATATAGATGCAAAACATTATTATAAATAATAGAAAGAAAATACTAACAAGATAAAATGACGCTCCAAGCAAAACACATATCATGTGGTGAATAAAAATATAGCTCCAAGTAAAGTTACCGATGAACGAAGACGAAAGAGGGGATGCCATCCGGGGCATCCCCCAAGCTTAGGCTCTTGGTTATCCTTGAATATTACATTGGGTGCCTTGGTCATCCCCAAGCTTAGGCTCTTGCGACTCCTTATTCCATAGTCCATCGAATCTTTACCCAAAACTTGAAAACTCCACAACACAAAACTCAACAGAAAACTCGTAAGCTCCGTCAGTATAATAAAATAAAACCACCACTTAGGTACTGTAATAAACTCATTATAAATTCATATTGGTGTAATACCTACTGTATTCCAACTTATCTATGGTTCATACCCTCCGATACTACTCATAGATTCATCAAAATAAGCAAACAACACATAGAAAACAGAATCTGTCAAAAACAGAACAGTCTGTAGTCATCTGAATCAAATTTATACTTCTGGAACTCCAAAAATCCTACCAAATTAGGAAGTCCTAATAAATTTGTGTACCAATCATGATCAAAAAGAATCAGATCAGAAGCACGTTTCTGTGAATTAAAAAAACTAATTTACTGGGTGAAAAAGTTTCTGATTCTCAGCAGGATAAATACCACTATCACCGTAAGCTATCCTAAAGGTCTTACTTGGCACTTTATTGAAACAAAAGCTATAAAACATGATTACTACAGTAGAATAATCATGTCGACACACAAAAACAGTAAAGTTAAATATTGCGTTGTCTCCCAACAAGCGCTTTTCTTTAATGCCTTTCTAGCTAGGCATGATGATGGCAATGATGCTCACATAAAAGATAAGAATTGAAACATAACAGGAGCATCATGAAGCATATGACTAGCACATTTAAGTCTAACCCACTTCCTATGCATAGGGATTTTGTGAGCAAACAACATATGGGAACAATAATCAACTAGCATAGGAAGGCAAAACAAGCATAACTTCAAAACTTGAAGCGCATAGAGAGGAAACTTGACATTATTGCAATTCCTACAAGCATATGTTCCTCCCTCATAATAATTTTCAGTAGCATCATGAATGAATTCAACAATATAACCAGCACCTAAAGCATTCTTTTCATGATCTACAAGCATAGAAAATTTACTACTTTCCACATAAGCAAAATTCTTCTCATTCGGAATAGTGGGAGTATCATAAGAGACTTGAACACTAAAAATTGCTTCCATGTTAAAAGAGTAATGTTCAGAAAAAGGGTAATCATAATAATGACAAGTTTTATAAATATAATCATCACTACTTTTTATAGCATAAGTTTCATCACAATAATCATCATAAGTAGCAACTTCGTTCTCATCATAATCGAATGAAACCTCTCCAAGATAGTGGAATCACTAAATAAAGTTGACACTCTTCCAAATCCACTTTAATATTCATCACAATAAGATTCAACATCCTCCAAAATAGTGGGATAACTACTTCCTAAAGTTTACACTCTTCCAAACCCACTTTCATCAGTATAATCATGATAGGTAAGAGGCATGCTATCATCATAACAACTTTGCATATCAAAACTTGGGATGCTAAAAATATCGTCTTCATTAAACATAGCATCCCCAATCTTGGGACAAACATTAATTTCAGAAAATACATTCTCAAATATTTCATCCTCATCACACATAGCTTCCCCAAGCTTGGGCCCTTTCATATCATAAGCATAATCACTCTCATCATTAAAAATATGGATAGCGCCAATAGTATAGCAATTATCATCATCACAATGAGTAGTAGGGGCAACATCATTTGGGAGGGATACCTTTTTACCTTTGTTGCTCCTTCTTTCTTTTTCTTCTTCATATTATGTGTGGGTTCAACCTTCCTCTTTGAGCTCCATATAGATGAGATTGGTTGAATAGAAAGCTCCTCCTCGTTACCTAATTCATCATAAGAAATAATAGGAGGATATTGGGAATTCTCTTCCCTTTCATTAGTACTCTCATCATATTCTATTTGCTTTCTTTTCTTTAGGTGATTGGCAATATAAGGATTTTCAATGCAATTCACTGCACAAAACAAATAAATCTCCTCCAAATCAATATCAAGGAAATGCTCAAGATTAAATTTTGGAATAAGCTTAGTTGCACGTTTCAATTCTTCATAACCCAAAAGCAAACTAAGTTCATTGTAATGAGCAAGGGAGATCAAATCGTCACAATTTTTGGACACGATTCGATCATGAAACAATTTGCATTGGAGATGTAAATGATCATGTCCATTGCAAAGTTCACAACGGTAAAGATATCTTAAATTCTCTGCACTCTTATCTAGCCTTTCTTGCAACCCTTTAGTTTTTAAATACTTATGCCTCTTGCAATATCTATTTTCTCTATTTGTTGTGTCCATGCAAACCCATTCTACTCCACAAAAATCAACATGCTTATAAGAGACATTTTCATCATAACTAGTGCAATCATCATTAGTACTATGGATATTCAAAGAGTTCATACTAACAACATTGCAATCATGCTCATCATTCAAAGATTTAGTATCAAACATTCTATATATTTCTTCTTCTAGCACTTGAGAACAATTTTCTTTTTCATCAAACTCACGAAAGATATTAAAAAGATGAAGCGTATGAGAAAAACTTAACTCCATTTTTTGTAGTTTTCTTTTATAAACTAAACTAGTGATAAAACAAGAAACAAAAAGATTCGATTGCAAGATCTAAAGATATACCTTCAAGCACTCACCTCCCCGGCAACGGCGCCAGAAAAGAGCTTGATGTCTACTACACAACCTTCTTCTTGTAGATGTTGTTGGGCCTGCAAGTGCACATGTTTGTAGAACAGTAGCAAATTTCCCTCAGGTGGATGACCTAAGGTTTATCAATCCGTGGGAGGCGTAGGATGAAGATGGTCTCTCTCAAACAACCCTGTAACCAAATAACAAAGAGTCTCTTGTGTCCCCAACACACCCAACAAGTGCAACATGGATAGTAGATAAAGGTATTTGTAATCTGAAAATATAAAAACAGCAAGGTAACTAATGATAAGAGTGAGCGTAAACGGTATTGCAATGGTAGGAAACAAGGCATAGGGTTCATACTTTCACTAGTGCAAGTTCTCTCAACAATAATAACATAGATAGATCATATAACAATCCCTCAACATGCAACAAAGAGTCACTCCAAAGCCACTAATAGAGGAGAACAAACGAAGAGATTATGGTAGGGTACGAAACCACCTCAAGGTTATTCTTTCGGATCAATCTATTCAAGAGTTCGTACTAGAATAACATCTTAAGACACAAATCAACCAAAAACCTAATGTCACTTAGGTACTCCATTGTCACCTCAAGTATCCGTGGGCATGATTATACGATATGCATCACACAATCTCAGATTCATCAAACCAACACAAAGTACTTCAAAGAGTGCCCCAAAGTTTCTATCGGAGAGTCAAGGCGAAAATGTGTGTCAACCCCTATGCATAGGTTCATGGGTGGAACCCGCAAGTTGATCACCAAAACATACATCAAGTGGCACGTGAAATTCCATTGTCACCACAGATATGCATGGCAAGACATACATCAAGTGTTCTCAAATTATTAAAGACTCAATCCGACAAGATAACTTCAAGAGGAAAACTCAATTCATCACAAGAGAGTAGAGGGGGGGAAACATCATAAGATCCAACTATAATAGCAAAGCTCGCGATACATCAAGATCGTGCCATAGAGAGAACACAAGAGAGAGAGATCAAACACATAGCTACTGGTAACCCTCAGTCTCGAGGGTGAACTACTCCCTCCTCCTCATGGATAGCGTCGGGATGATGAAGATGGCCACCGGTGATGGGTTCCCCCTCCGGCAGGGTGCCGGAACGGGCTCCCGAGAGGTTTTTGGTGGCTACAGAGGCTTGCGGCGGCGGAACTCCTGATCTATCTTCTGTTTCGATGTTTTTAGGGTACGTAGGCTTATTGGGCGAAAGAAGTCGGTCAGGGGAGCCTCGAGGGGCCCACAGGAGGGTAGGGCGCGCCCACGGGGTGGGCGTGCCCCCTATCTCGTGGCTTCCTCGATGCTCCCCTGGCTTGCACTCCAAGTTTCCTGGGTCACGTTCGTTCCAAAAATCACGTTACCAAAGGTTTCATTCCGTTTGGACTCCGTTTGATATTCATTTTCTTCGAAATACTGAAACAGGCAATAAAACAGCAATACGGGTTGGTCCTCCAGTTAGTTGGTTAGTCCCAAAAGTAATATAAAAGTGTATAATAAAGCCCTTAATCATTCAAAACACATAATAATATAGCATGAATGCTTCATAAATTATAGATACGTTGGAGATGTATCAGCGAGCAGGGAGGGGCTCCGGGGCTCGGGCAAGAGGCTATGTAGGGGTAGAGGAGTGAGACAAGGGCGATGGGGGTGCTCGGGAGGCTGCATGTAGGGGCTTAAATAGGCGGGCGAGGGTGGCCATGGCCAAGTGCCACCGCTTGAGCTCGGCCAAAGCTCTAGCGAGGCTCAGTGATAATTCAAGGGCACGAGAACGTGATGAGGAAGTGATGATAAGCTTCACGAGGCAGAGGATGCCAAGAGGCACGGGGAGGAAGACGAAGGGCGACGAACAGAGCCAAACGACAATTGTTTGCCTATGGGCGCGTGGCGTCTAGCTCTAGCGAGGAAGTTTCTAGAGGGGGCAGGGACACGAGAGCGACGGGAGAAGATGGGGGAGTCAGGTCGGCACGCTCGGACATGCGGAATCCGTCGATGCCGAGCTGCCCGTTGCTCAGAATGCGTCGGATGCCGCCAGAGCGCGAGAAACGCCCTGCCAGGGCTGGCATGGAGAGGTCAAGAGAGGCTGCAAGGACATATCTAGTGATGAGTCCCTGCATCACCAAGACAGAGGGGGGTGATAGATCGGGAAGAGGAGCACTAGAGAGAAGTGAGGGATCACTAGAAGTTTGTTGCACCAAACTCAATCATGATGCTGCAATCAGCAGATATGAGCTTGGATACAAAGATGACGCCTGGGGTATTTATCTTAGGAAGGACTATAATCCTGGGGAGTTTGAGAACAATTGGACCAGAAATGAATATAGTTTCTTTGCAACTGACTAGAATGGTACAGAATAAAGATTATGATGATGCACTCAAATGAAGAAGGCACCAAAGCTGAAATTTGGCAAGGAAGTGTTATATGGACATATGAAGATGTTGTAAAAGTTTCATACTATTTGGGCTTGCCAAAATGGTACTTGCTTCACAAACATCTTCACTGTCTAGAAACTTGCAATAATACTTGGGAGAGAATGGTTTAATGAAATGGTCCCTAATCTGGTAATTTCTTAGAATTAATGAAGCAATATAAATTATACTTGCTTCACAACCTAAAAATACTAATAGAATCAAAGATTTGAAGCTGTGATCACATTGATGATGGGATGGAGCTGAAAATTATCGGAGGGTAATGATATGAGCAAATGAAGAGGCATGCAAAATTTCAACTTATTTGGATACTCCTAGCTAGTACTTCCTTCACAATGGCTTCTGTTTGACAAAAACTTTGAAAATTCATTGAGGAAGATTCACTAGGCCAATGGAGCTGAATTTTTGGCATGTGGCAATGATTTGGATAGGAAAGAATGCCCAAAGAGTTTGGGAGCAAACAAGATAAGATAAATGACACTTCCTTCAGAAAGTGCCATTCTGGACATAAGTGAAGAAGGAATATTGGGGAATTATTTTTGAACATGGCAAATAAAGTTTGGACATATTTGAGAAATATATGACCCAATTTTTTTTGAGAATTATTTGGGAATTTTAGGATGGACAAAAATATAGGTTGCTTCACAAAATAGGGCAATTGAGGTTATTCCTTCTATAAGAAAAAGGAATGTACCCTCAAGAAAAGAATTATGTAGTTGGGCTAGAATGGAAATGGCATGATCTAGGAATAGGTTTGAGAATGATGAACCACTTGGCAGAAGAAGAATTGATGATCTCCCAGGTTTCAAGTCCACAGATCCACTCCAAAAAGAAAATCAGGGCAAAAATCAAATAAATCAAAAAGAAAATGAAAAAGCCAAATACCAGGCTGTTACAACACGGGCGCACCCTAGGGGGGTGGGTGCACCCCCCTTTCTTGCGGCCTACTTCAACACCCCCTGACCTAATTCTTTGTCCTATATATTCACATATATTCCCAAACCACCAGAAGCATCCACGAAAACACTTTTCCAGTGCCGTAACCTTCTGTTCCCGTGAGATCCCATCTCGGGACCTTTTCCTGGACCCTGTCAGAGGGGGATTCGATCATGGAGGGCTTCTACATCAGCTCTATTGCCCTTCCGATGAAGTGTGCACTACTAGGACATACCTTATAGATAGATGTTTAGCAGTAGCGAGGGATAAGAGCCCCATGCTACTACTACTTAGTAGTAGCGTGGGTAAATATAATGCACTACTAGTATAGAATAGCTGTAGCGTGGGCCTACCATTCCCATGCAAATACTAAGTGATCCTCATGGTGTCCCCGGGACGGACCATAGTAGTAGCATGGGGTATAAAAGCCGCGCCACTACTAAGTTGACACTAGTAACGTGGGTATAGCACAACTCGGTACAACTATGATAGAAAGGGTCAGCCCACTTAGTTATAGAGTGGCACCCTTGCCCGCGCTACAACTAATCGGCATGTCCCACTCCCTCTCCCTCTCACATCCCACCAAATTTTTCCCACGCTACCACTCCTCCCAATCCCACCGCCGCTGATGCCTCCTCTGCCCCCAAACGACAGCGATAGGGACATCCTGTAAGTGCATCTAGTGCCATCCCTAGTTGGTTTTGGAGTATTGATGACAAACTTGGTTGAGGGACTAATGTGTTTGTGAGAATTGCAGGATAACACAGGTAGTAGTCCCATGTTGATTCGGTTTACCTACCAAAGATGACCCCAAAAAATGTGTGAAGACATTGAAGACAACGGTGGTCTGTGAAGACATTCACATTGAAGACTATGACAGGAGAAGACATCGCGTGAAGACTATGGAGTGCGAAGACATAGTTTTTTCGTAGTTTCCTTTTCTTCTTTGTTGAGTCATAGGAACCACCGTACTATTAAGTGGGGTCCACGTGAACAAAGTCAGAGTGACTGAAGTGATGCTCAACCAAATCCTATGTCTTCGAGCGAAGACAATGAGAGAAAATCTTATCCAGAGCTGGATGAGTCAGCTTTACTTGTAGCCCAAGTCAAGCTGTTGCGTGTGTTTGAAATCTGACCATTGGACACGTGTCAGTTCCTTAGTGACCCAGGGTCATTTTGGACAAATCAGGTCGGGTTGCCTCCTGGCTATAAATAGCCCACCCCCTACACCATAAATTGGTGGCTGCTCAGAGTTAGTGCACGACTTTTGTCGTTTGAGAGCAACCCACCTCCGAACCCTTTGAGAGAGAATCCTTGTGAGGACAAAGCCCAAAACACCCAGAGCCAAAGAGTGTTAGGCATCAGTGAAGTGTTTCTGTACGCGTGATCTGAAGACTTATTACACTTGAGGACCGTGAATCCTCCGGCTGGTTAGGTGTCGCGTTCTGAGCATCCAAGAATCATTGTGGATTGCCGGTGAACGAAGTCTGTGAAGGTTTGGAAGTCTCCCTTGGAGAGTTACTAGAGTGATTGGGCGAGGACTAAGTGTTCTTAGCTCAAGGGGAATAAGGTGAAGACGCGGTCTTATGAGTTGAATCTCAGCCTCCCTAACCAGACGTACAGTTGTCACAGCAACTGGAACTGGTCCAAAAAATCCCTTGTCCTCTCCGAGCAACTGGTTCTATCCTACCTCTCTCACCTTACTTATAGTTTGTCTTCGTGAAGTCTTTGCCTACTTTATTGATCTGTTTGACTTAACTAAGTGAAGACTGTTGTCTGTTTGGCTTCATACTATCTTCCATCCTGATCCAATCTACCTAGCTGCTTATAGTCTTCGTGCTTTCACTTCATTGCTTACTTGACTATAGCTTGTCTAGTGTAGTCTACCTTTTACTGCATATCAATAGGGTCATTTCTATCATTTGTCTTCGAAACACCCATGTTTTGAAGACTTTCATAAAAATCGCCTATTCACCCCCCTCTAGTCGAATACTAGCACTTTCAATTGGTATCTGAGCAAGGTGCTCCCTTGTTTTGTGTGATTCGGTTTAACCACCTGGAGTTTAGCTATGTCGACTGCAGGGATAATCAAAGTCTTCGTTGCGTGACCTATCTTCGATGGCACTGATTACCCCTACTGGAAGAATAAGGTGTGCATGCAACTTGAAGCCATTGATGTCGATCTCTTGTATGTCGTCAAGGACGGCGTTCCGAAGATTGGTGAAGGTGTCACTCCTGCTGATGTCAAGAAGTTCGTGCAACTGGATTCAACTACCAAGAACATCATCTATGGTCATCTGACCAAGGGGCAGTATGGTCGTGTGAGTGCTCTCGAAACTTCAAAGCTGGTCTGGGACTGGCTCTCCAAGGTGAATGAAGGCGTCTCAACACAGAGAGATTCAAGGATCAGTGTTCTTCGAAATCTCTTCAACCGCTTCAAGAGAAATGACAATGAGAATGTCCATCTCACATTTGATTGCCTCACTGATATCACCAATGAGCTTCATGCACTCGGCGCCACTAAGATCACCAAGCACGAAATCATCAAGACACTTCTGAGATCTCTCGACATCTCATTTGACACCCTAGCCCTGATGATTCAAGAGTGCCCTGACTTCAAGACTCTCGATCCGTCTGGCATACTTGAGTGGCTCAACACACATGAGTTCCAGCTATCTAAGAAAAGAGATATCTATGGTCCCAACTATGGCCGTACTCGCTCTTTGAAGGCAAAGGCCGTCTCCTCGTCTGAAGAAGAATCTGGTTGCAGTTCTGGTGATCGTGAAGATATTGGAAAGGAGCTCGCTATGCTTGTGAAGAAGTTCCAGAAGTTCACCAAGAAGAAAGACTTTAGAAAGTCTTCAAGATCCAGCTCAAGGAATGATGAAGCTTCCTCTCGTGATCACAAGAAGAGAACATGTCACAAGTGCAAGAAACCTGGTCACTACATCTCTGAGTGTCCACAGTGGGACAACGAGACAAAGAAGAAGAAGAAGAGCAAGGACTATGATTCTGATGACAAGCAGAAGAAGAAGAAATCCTCAAAGTCTTCTTCGAAGTCTTCATCGAAGTCTTCTTCACACAAGAAGAGGTCATCTGGCAAGGCTCGTGCTTTTGTTGGAAAGGAGATGGATTCAGAGGAGGAGTGTGCATCTGAGGAGGCAGAGGTGGAGTTTGAGGAGGAATCTGATTCTGGAGTGGCAAGCCTGGCTCTAGCTTCTGCATACATCGCCAAATCCATCTTCAACACTGAACACAATGGCCTCGTCACCAACGAGGATGTTAAAGATGAGGATGACTCTGCTCCCACCTACTGCTTCGTGGCACGTGATGCCAAGGTAAAATCACGCGATGCTTACTTTCAAACATCAAGTGAAGATGACTCTGAATGTGAATCTAAGCCCATGTACGAAACACTTGCTAAAATTGCAAATGAACAACAGAATGCCATGAACATATTCAAAAACTATTAGACAAAAGCGGTGACATGTTGGACGCGGAAATGACCCGATCTCAGTCCTTAATTGAAGACATTAAAAATCTTCATGTTAAGTATGAGGAACTTGAAAGTCGTCATGAATCTCTCTCAACCTCTCATGAAAAGCTTTCCTATGATTATCTTCAAAGGAAGCAGGAACTTGAGAAACTGAGATCGGCTCATGAAGATCTTCAAAAGGAAAACGAGTCACTCCGCGCTCAACAGATCAGTTTCGCTTAGGAAGGATTTGAACCACCATATCTAAAATGTATTGAGCATGACAATGTTGTCTCTGTTGTTGAATGTTCAACTGTTACTACTGTTGCAATATCTTCAACTGCTGATGTGGTAACTAACCCCTCATCTAAGGATATCAGTACTATTGCTGATGAGAATGCCAGGTTGAAGTCATTACTTGAGACAGGAATGTACAAAAGTCTCAAAGGGCATCAGACACTATGTGATGTCCTTAAAAAGCAGATTCTGAACCGAAATCCTAGGAAAGAGGGTGTTGGGTTCAAGAGGAAAATGAATGTTGATGGTTCTTACTGGATGCCTGAGCAGTACCCAAAAACCACATGGGTTGCTGCTAAAGGACCTTTAGTAGATCCATATACCTTATCTGGCTTCACGAGTGCTTACCCAATTATCATTGATGAATCCTTTGATGCAAACTATAAATTGTTAAGGAATCAGAATGGTGAAGTGTTTGCCATGTATATTGATACTAACTATGGGAATGGACCACCTCTTAAGAAGATCTGGGTACCCAAAAGGTGTCTCGAAAGTCTTCCCATGAATGTCGTTACGACACCACCTGGGAAGAAGACAAACCCCAGACCAGAGGCTTCGTATGGTCCAAAGGCTTCATATAGACAGAAGACTCACCTGAGTCACCCTAACGCCAATGCTTTGCAGGGAAATCATACTCAAACCTTTGAATATGGGCGTGTTTCATCAAACCGCTACGTTCATAAGTCTAAGAACTTTTCTGCTTATTCCTATGAGTATTATTCTCCTCCTACAAGGCTATTTGCTAGGGCTTCAAAGACGAAGTTCTCAGATGCTGCACTTAGAATCATTGCTTCTAAGTCACCCCTGAAGATGTGGGTGGTTAACAAAACTTAACTCTCATTTGCAGGGAAAGGTCTCTAGCCGGAAATCAAAGACGTCTGATGCTTATGCTAGGGACCTTAAACATCTTGTGGGGCGCAAGATAAAATTTCCAAATGGTCTTACTATGTATTTCGTCCCGGGATTCCTTGACACTCATCCTATCTATCCTAACCAAGATCTGAACTTCTATGTTCCACTTGTTCGTCAAATGTTTATGCTTCACAACTCTCTTGGTGAAGCCTATCCCCCAAACTGTACTATAGGCTATGACACCTCATGCTTCAGAATGGATTATGGATAGTGGCTGCACCAACCACATGACGGGTGATCGAAGTCTTCTGATGGATTCAACTCCTCGACCTTCTGATAGGAGTCATATCACATTTGCTGACACTGGTAAAAGTAAGGTATTGGGTCTAGGTAGAGTTGCAATCTCAAAGGATCAGCACATGGATAAAGTGATTCTTGTTGAATCTCTTGGTTTCAACTTAATGTCTGTATCAATGCTATGTTATTTGAAGATGATTGTGATATTTGGAAAATATCGTTGCCTTGTCCTTATGGAATCTGACAAATCTCTAGTCTTTGAAGGGTATCGAAAAGATGATCTGTATATGGTAGATTTCTCAGCAGGACCACAGCTAGTCATATGTCTTCTATCAAAAGCTTCAGAGTGCTGGCTCTGGCATCGGAGGCTAGGACATGCGGGCATGAGGAACTTGTACACTCTCACGAAGAAAAAGCATGTCGTGGGCATCGAAGGCATCAAGTTGAAGAAAGACCATCTGTGTGGCGCCTGTGAAGCAGGGAAGATGACTAGGGCCAAGCATCCCGCAAAGACAATCATGACGACATTTCAACCCTTCGAGTTGCTTCACATGGACTTATTCGGCCCTACTCATTACTCTACTCTTACTACGACTGCTTGTCTCTATGGTTTCATTATTTTTGATGATTACTCAAGATATACATGGGTGCATATAATTCTCTATAAGACTGAAGTGGAGGATGTCTTTAGACGCTTCGCCAATCGTGCCACGATGAACTATGGTGCTAAGATCAAGCATATCAGAAGTGACAACAACACAGAATTGAAGAACACCGGCGCCGACACTTATCTTGATACACTGGGCATCACTCATGAGTTTTCTGCTCCCTACACACCTCAGCAGAATGGCATCATGAGCGCAAGAACAAACACCTCATTGAGATGGCTCGGACGATGCTAGATGAGTACAAGACTCCAAGGAAGTTCTGGACTGAAGACATTAACACGGCATGCCACATCATCAGCCGAGTTTATCTTCACAAGCTTCTAAAGAAGACATCATATGAGCTGCTAACTGTTATGAAGCCAAATGTCTATTGCTTTAGAGTATTTGGTGCTAGGTGCTGGATCAAGGATCCACATCACACTTCAAAATTTCACAAAAAGCACATGAAGGTTTTATGCTTGGATACGAAAAGTATTCGCACCCCTACAGAGTCTTCAACCTCTTTCACTATAAACTGGTTGAAACTGTGGATGTGCAATTCGATGAGACTAACGGCTCGCAAAGAGAGCACCTGCCAAATGTGCTAGATGAAGTTCCTCCTAGTGAATCTATCAAGCTCATGGGTACTGGAGAAATCATACCGTCCAAAGCTCAGGCTGAAGATGAACTCATCATTGCACCAAGTCAACCTGAAGACAATGCTCAGCCTGAAGTCAATACTGAACCTGAAGACAATGATTTGCAAGGGCAAAATCTTCGTCCAGTACATCCCCATGTTGCAAATGAAGTACAGATTGAGAAGATAATTGATAGCACCAATACACCTGGTCCACTCACTCGTTCAAGAGCAACAGAACTAGCAAATTTCTATGGGCACTTTGCATTTGTCTCTATATCTGAACCCAAGAAAGTTGTTGAAGCCTTTATGGAACCTGAATGGATTCCAGCCATGCAAGAAGAGCTTCATCAGTTCGAGCTGAACAATGTTTGGGAACTTGTCAAGCGTCCTAATCCTCGCAAGCATAACATCATTGGCACCAAATGGCTCTATCGCAACAAACAAGATGAACATGGTCAAGTTGTCAGAAACAAGGCTCGTCTGGTTGCTCAAGGTTACACTCAAATAGAAGGGATTGATTTTGGTGAAACATTTGCTCCCGTGGCAAGACTTGAAGCCATTCACATAGTGCTTGCATATGCCGACCATCACAACATCCTTCTGTACCAAATGGATGCGAAGAGAGCCTTTCTCAATGGCAAGATTGAAGAAGAAGTGTATGTTGCACAATCACCTGGCTTTGAACATCCTAAACATCCTGATATGGTGCAAAATCTCAACAAGGCACTATATGGCCTCAAACAAGCTCCTCGCGGTTGGTATGACACGCTCAAAGACTTCTTGAAGAGCAAAGGCTTCAAACCTAGTTCACTAGATCCAATACTCTTCATGAAGTTGTACGATGATGAACTGTTTGTGTGCCAAATCTATGTGGATGACATTATCTTCGGCTGCACCGACAAGAGATACAACGATGAGTTTGGGCACATGATGCAAGAGCAATATCAGATGTTCATGATGGGTGAGCTGAAGTTCTTCCTTGGTCTCCAAATCCGTTAGCAGAGAAATCGCATCTCATATCAAAAGATAAATACCTCAAAGATTGCCTGAAGAAGTTTGGAATGCAATACTGCAAAGGATACACGACGCCAATGCCAACCAAAAGTCATCTGGGTCCTAACAGAAATGGTAAAGAGTTCGATCAAAAGGTATACCGCTCCATGATTTGTTCCTTACTTTACTTATGTGCATCTAGGCCAGATATAATGCTTAACGTTTGCATGTGTGCCCGATTACAAGCGGCACCAAAGGAGTCGCATCACCTAGCGGTGAAGCAAATTCTTCGATATTTGGCTTACACCCCAACGATAGCATTATGTTATCCAAAAGGGCTCAACATTTGATCTGATTGGGTATTTTGATGCTGATTATGCTGGTGACAAGGTTGATTGCAAGTCCACCTCAGGAACATGTCACTTTCTTGGTCGATCACTTGTCTGTCTGTCTTCAAAGAGGCAGAACTGTGTGTCACTCTCCATTGCTGAATCTGAATACATTGCTGCTGGATCGTGCTGTGCTCAACTTCTATGGATGAGGCAAACTCTCAAGTACTATGGCATCAACACGAAAAATGTGCCACTCTTCTGTGACAATGAAAGTTCCATCAAGCTTTCCAAGAATCCAGTTCAGCACTTCAAGACAAAGCACATTCAGATCTGTCATCACTTTCTCAGAGATCATGTCAGCAAGGAAGACATTGATGTCATTCACGTCAGCACTGAAGAGCAATTGGCAGATATATTCACTAAGCCATTGGATGAGAAAAGGTTTTACAAGTTGCGGTGTGAGCTAAATATCTTAGAATATTCGAATGTCGTGTGAATGGACACACATCCAAATGCTTATGCATGTTGATGACATAGATGTGCAAGACACAAAGTAACATATATCTTCAATTAATGAAGACTTACCCTCTGAGTCTGAATACATTAATGTGGAATTTGACTTCGGAGCGCCACGATAATTGTGCGCCGTGTCTGGGTCTAATACTTCCTATACAGTGGGTAACACCACCACCAAATTCTTATTGAAGTGTTTCTCTTGGCGTTACAATTGCAAAGTCTTCGCATTTGGATTGTCCTCAACATTAATTTGTCTTCATTATTTATCTTCAAAATCCTGATTTGGTTCATATATATATATATATATATATATATATATATATATATATATATATATATATATATACACTGCTACCTCAACTCTATCTGTCCAAATCATATGCATTCTATTGAAACCTATCGATTGTCTTCTCTGAGTCCTTGTCAGCTGATGACAATTTGACAAACATTTAATCTATTTTTAATGCTGCATCCTTATTGCCTGAAAACCGGAGAAGCCGGAACGACCACCCGACAATCTAGGCATGCTGGGAACATGGAACAACTTCCAATGTGTTGCATGTTGGCCACGTGTCTCTCTCATGTGAACCGCCAGGGGCACCTGCGTAATTGATGTCCCTTTCCCTATAAATACACACTCATTGCTGTCAAAAATCCTTCTCCCACCTTCACACCTCGCACAAACCCTAGCGCCACCGCTTAGCTACCACGACCTCACCGACGCCGTCCTCACGCCGGCCGCGGACCTCGTCTTCTCCGCCGCCGCCGTAGGTGTCTTCCGTCGCCAAGTTAGGGCACGTGAGATTGAACTGCTCGGCTTCCTACTCTGTTCCGTCTAGCAGTTCTTCGTGTGGTAATTAAAACTTACTTTTTACTACCTTTTTGATTCGATAGATTTAACCTTCTCTCCCAAAAGTGGTTTCTATGTTTACACTGTTGAAATCTATCATGTTCTACATCTCATATCAATACCTAGCATATTCACTTATGCCTCACATCAAGTTAGACTCCTCACTTGTACTCTTGGATTCGTACAAATCTGGAACCAACTCTCAACAAATAAGTGAATGTCTTCGCGTTATGAGGTCAATATCTTCAAACTGATTTATCTTCAAAATCTTTTGAGAATGCATATGACCTCTTCCCCTTCCCTCGCACCTCCAATGCTGTCACAGGTACATGTCCGTGGGAGAATCCCTTGGTTCTCATAGTATACATTCATTTGCAGAATTCTTACAGTGTCACATCAATTCCCTTGAAGCCAGTTCTTGCCTGACCAGCCGTCGGAAGCCTTTGCATGTCCTGAAGCCATCCAGTTTAAACTTCATGGCCACAAAAAAGTCAGCTAGAAAGGGCGACAGACAGCATCGTGGGAATACATCCAAAGATTTGCCACCTGATCTGTATGAGATGTACAAGATAGACCCTGAAGAAACCTATGGTGAACACAAAACTTGAATCCAATAGATTCGAAGATATTGGGCAGAGGAATGGTTTAAGTAGAGATTCGTCACTGCTGAGTATGTTGAGAAGAATGCCATCAAGCGACCTTGGGGAGATATCTTATAAAAATCTTCAAGCCAAGTCCCAGTCTGAAGCCATTGATCAAGGCTTCTACCCTTGCATGGTTCGCGGATGAGGGAGTCCTGGATTAGGGGGTCCTCGGACAGCCGGACTATGTGCTTGTGCCGGATTGTTGGACTATGAAGATACAAGATTGAAGACTTCGTCCCGTGTCCGGATGGGACTCTCCTTTGCGTGGAAGGCAAGCTTGGAAATTCGGATATGTAAATTTCCTTCTCTGTAACCGACTCTGTGTAACCCTAGCCCCCTCCGGTGTCTTTATAAACCAGAGGGTTTAGTCCGTAGGACAACAACAATCATAATCATAACCTAGCTTCTAGGGTTTAGCCTCTATGATCTCGTGGTAGATCAACTCTTGTAATACTCATATCATTAAGATCAATCAAGCAGGAAGTAGGGTATTACCTCCATAGAGAGGGCATGAACCTGGGTTAACATTGTGTCCCCCGCCTCCTGTTACCATTAGCCTTAGACGCACAGTTCGGGACCCCCTACCCGAGATCCGCCGGTTTTGACACCGACATTGGTGCTTTCATTGAGAGTTCCACTATGTCGTCACGATAAGGCTTGATGGCTCCTTCAATCATCCACAATGATGCGATCCAGGGTGAGATCCCCCCCCCCCGAACAGATCTTCGTATTCGGCAGCTTCGCACTACGGGCCAACTCATTTGGCCCTCTGGAGCAGATCGACAGCTACGCCCCTGGCCATCAGGTCAGGTTTGGAAGCCTGAACTACACTTCCGACATCCGCGGAGACTTGATCTTCGATGGATTTGAGTTCATGACAGGTGCGTCGTACAGTCGCGATGATCATGACTTAGATCTGCCATCGGACACTGTTCAGGAGAATGCACCTGCAGCTGCCCTGGCTCTAAATCCGGAGCAGATCGCGCCATCCGAGGACGGGTGGTTGGACCCCGCCATGGAGGCTGCACACTCAGTGGCGATAGAGCCGAACACAGACTTCGCCTCCCATGAGGTCTGTGTCGTCGGACCCTCGGACTCGTCTCCGGACATATGCTCCGAACCGCGCGCATCCGTGCCTATCGAACCTGATTGGGCACCGATCATGGAGTTCACCTCCGCAGATATCTTTTAGCACTCGCCCTTGGGCGATGTGATAGATTCATTAAAATCTCTCTCCCTGTAAGGAGATTCTTGGCCGAACTATGTCCGGCTTGAGTGGGGAGCGGATGACGAAGGAATTCATTCCCCACCCACCACCGACTTAATAGCCATTGTCGATGACTTAACCGACATGCTTGATTTCGACTCCGAAGACATCGACAGTATGGACGACGATGCTGGGGAAGAACAGGAACCACCGCCCAAAGGGCACTGGACAGCCACCTCATCATATGATATATATATGGTGGAGACACCCAAAGAAAGAAATGGTGATGAGGCAACCGAGGATAATCCCCTTGAGAAGCAATCTAAGCGCCGGCGTCAGCGGTGCCGCTCTAAACCCCATCATAGCAAAAATAGAGATACCGACACAAGAGACAATAGCACTCTGAATGATGCCGAAGACGAAAACAATCCCGCCAAGCCAAGCTTCGAGCAAGCCGCACGGGAGGATGGGCAAGCTAGCCTTCATAAACAGGCAATAGATGGAGACTTAGAGGATGACAATTACATGGCCCTCTCCAAAGACGAGGTGAGCCTCAGTGACGAAGAATTCATCGTGCCTAAGGATCCCGTCGAGCAGGAGCACTTCAAGCGCCATCTTATAGCCACTACAAAGAGCCTGAAGAAAAAACAGCAGCAGCTTCAAGCTGACCAAGATCTGCTAACTGATAGATGGACTGAGGTCCTGGCAGCCAAGGAATACGGACTCGAGTGCCCAACCAAAAGTTACCCAAAGCGCAGGTTGTTACCTCAATTTGAGGAGGAGGCATTGGAGCCTACACTACCAGCGCAGGATGCGGCTGACCGGCCACCCCGTGGATGGGATAAAGCGGCGTATCAGCCCGAACACCAGCCCGTGCCCCGTCGCCAAACAAACAAAAACACGAAGGCCCGGGGCTACACACATGACCTGTGAGACAAATTGGAAAACAAAGCAGGAAAGTCAAGATCGATCTACGGATCACGGGGGTGCGCCCCAACGCGTGACGATGAACGCCACGCCGGATATACTAAATACAAATCTGGCCAGGCCAAATACAATAGGCCAGACTCATTTGAGCTACGTCGTGATGTAGCCCGGCATATAGGCGCCGCACACCCCTATGTTTCACTGACGAAGTAATGGAGCATGAGTTTAAGCCTGTGAATATCGAGCCCTACGATGGGACTACAGACCCCGTGATATGGATAGAAGATTTCCTTCTCCACATTACATTGGCCCGCGGCAATGATCTACATGCCATCAAGTACCTCCCACTAAAACTCAAGGGACCGTCTCGGCATTGGCTGAATAGTTTGCCGGCAAACTCCATTGGAAGTTGGGAGAACCTGGAAGACGCATTCCTGGATAACTTCTAGGGCACTTACGTGCGACCACCGGATGCTGATGATCTAAGTCACATAACCCAACAGCCGGGAGAGTCAGCCAGGAAATTCTGGACTCGGTTCCTAACTAAAAAGAACCAAATTGTCGACTGTCCGGATGCCGAAGCCCTAGCGGCCTTTAAGCATAACATCCGTGACGAGTGGCTTGCCCGCCACCTTGGCCAAGAGAAGCCGAAGTCCATGGCAGCCCTCATGACACTCATGACCCGCTTCTGTGCGGGTGAAGATAGCTGGCTAGCTCGTAGCAACATCACATCAAGCAAGCCTAGGACTTCCGAACCAGGAGATAACAACAACAAGCCCCGACGCAGCAAACACAAGCGTCAAAATAATGGCGACAAAGCCGAAGACACGACCGTCAATACCGGATTCAGCGGCTCTAATACCGGTCAAAGGAAGAAACAATTCAAAATAAACAGTCCGGGCACGTCCAGTCTGGACCGCATACTCGACCGTTTATGCCAAATTCACGGCACCCTAGGAACACCAGCCAATCATACCAACAGAGAATGCTGGGTCTTCAAACAAACCGACAGTTCAAGTGCCGAAAATAAGGAGAAGGGATCGCAGAGCAATGACGACGATGAGGAGCCCCGACCACCAAGCATAGGAGGGCAAAAGAAGTTCCCTCCCCAAATTAAAACGGTGAATATGATAAACGCCACCCATATTCCTAATCGGGAGCGGAGGCGCACACCTAGGGATGCCGACGCAGCGGAGCCAGTCGCCCCAAAATATAATATATAGTCGTCCGGCCCAATCATCTTCGATCGTAAGGATTCCCAGACAATATTCGTCAGGGCAACCCAGCCGCATTAGTCCTCGACCCAATAATTGACGGATTCCACCTCACATGAGTCCTTATGGATGGAGGTAACAGCCTAAACCTGTTCTATCAGGATACAGTGCGTAAGATGGGCATCGATCCTTCAAAGATCAAACCCACTAAAACCACCTTTAAAGGTGTGATACCAGGTGCAGAGGCCCACTGTACAGGCTCCGTCACTCAGGAAGTAGTCTTCGGGCACCCGAGTAACAACCGTAACGAAGAGTTAGTCTTTGACATCGTCCCTTTTTGCAGGAGCTATCATGCACTGGTCGGACGAACCGCGTTTGCTCGATTCAATGCGGTTCCACATTATGCCTACCTTAAGCTCAAGATGCCTGGTCCGCGTGGTGTCATAACAGTTAATGGAAAGGCCGAACGCTCCCTCCATGCCGAAGAGTACACCGCCGCCTTGACAGTAGAGGGAACGAGTGGCATCTTTCAATGGAACCTTGAGTCGACGGCCCAGCTTCCGGACACCGTCAAAGGAGTCCGAACTACTTCGTGGTAGGATAGCCTGGCTCGTCAGGAGCTCAACTAAAACACTCCGGCAGTAAACAGAGGCAAAGCTAGGATAGGCCACACAGTGCGGCTTAACCATCCCGTGGCACACGAACCCTTTTTGCATGTTTTTTGCAGGTCCCCTTTTATGTAGGCCAGGACTGGCGACATGGCAACAAGACCCACGAGGGGACGAACATACCAAGGAAGGAAATAGCTCGATTGCATACCGGAATCCTTAGATATTTGCCTTGATGATCATCCGATTATTATCCGGATCCGCACACGGCTTCCTCCCCTGGTCACAATAGGTTCTGAAGTCATATTTCTTTTTATCACACTATTCGTACTCATACGCATCAACATATTATTCAATTACAATATGTGGCTTTATATGACGCTTGCTTGCTGCTCTTTCTTATTGATATTCTTTGTCAATTGCCATCTGAAACACTGCGATGTGCCTTAATATGCCAGGGGCCTCGTTGTACCCATAATACGGCAACAAAGTCCGAACAGCCTCACGGTCGTTCGTCACCCCGAACTTATAGCATTATATGCATCGGCTCCGAATCATGTCTTGGGTCAATAGTTGGGTTGACCAGCTCCTGTGCTTGCTACCCTATGTTCCGCTATATCGGCTAGGGTAGTAAAGGGAGAACTACTGCGATTGTGTCCCGGTTCTTCCGGACGAGCGCCTCAGTAGAGAAAGCCGAAAACAGACTGTCATAATACGGCGAGAGCTAGTCAGCTGTTCGAGAGGTTGCAAAATCTTTAAGGATTTCTTCCGTATTATGTAATAACTAATGCAGCGCGCGATGGATCGGTTTTTCTTCCGATCAGGTGCTTATAGAGCCCCTCGTGCGGTCTTCCGAACACCAGGGGCTGCGCCTACCTTCCTTTTGTCAAACTCCTATGGCTAAGTGAGAGTGATAAAGCCTTATAGTCCGATTGCGTGGTTTGTTGCACGGAACACCTCCTTCAAGGACCCGAAACTGGGGCAAAGAGTGCTCAGGTTTATCCCGAACACCCCCGTACTTCCTACGTGGGGGCAGAAGCTGACGACTGGCCAACTCTCAGGATTAATATATAAAACGGCCGTACAGGAGGAAAAACTTTTAAATAACAGGCAATAAATAATAGAAATGACCTTGTTCAACATTACATATGACAACATGACTTCATGGGAATATAATGTCCTTGGCACATTGCTCCACCACAAGGCGGGATCCTTTCAGGACACTATCATAATATAACTTGGGCTTGCGGTGCTCCTTCCCCTCCGGCGGTCCTTCGGTCATCAGCTTCTCAGCATCCATCTTCGCCCAGTGCACCTTTGCACGGGCAAAGGCCATTCGCGCACCCTCCATACAGACCGACCGCTTGATGAATTCAAGTCGAGGGCAGGCACTCACAAGCCGCTTCACGAGCCCGAAGTAGCTGCTTGGATTCGGCTCGGCAGGCCATAGCCGGATAATTAAATCGTTCATGGCTAGTTCGGCCGCCTTACGCAATTCGGCCAGCTGTTTTAGCTGATCGGCAAAAGGCACTGGATACTTTGGCACCAGATACTTTGACTAGAAGAGCTTCTCTGTAGTGTTCCTTTCTTCGGCCCGGTAGAATTGGGCGGCATCAGATATACTACTTGGCAGCTCCGCAAATACCCCTGGAGATATCTGAATTCAAATAAGTAAAACGTGATTTCCTCTCTTCAAATACATGCTTTGCATAGAAAAAGCCTTACCCGTCACGATCTTACTCGCCTCCTGGATTCCCTGCAGGGCGCCTTGGGCTTGCCCTCGGGTATCACATGCGGCTTGTCGAACCTGGGTGAGTTCGGATTCTTTCTCCATTACACTCTGCTCCATGGTCTCGCATTTTTTCGCGGCCTCTTGAAGCTCTCGCTCAGCTTCAATAACCCTGGCCTCGTGCTTTTCGCGAAGAGCCTGCTCTGCGGCTGCCTTCTTCTCGGCTTCTGCCACAACCTTCTTAAGAGCCTCAACTTTGGCCGTCGCCCCTAGAGGACGCCATAAAGATACTTTCATCATACTAATATCTTCATTCGCGCTGAATGCGAACAAGGTTTTTGCATACCTTGGTTATCCTCCAACTACTTCTTCACTCGGCCGAGTTCTTCTTCGTCCAGCTCCAGACTCTGCTTCAGTCCAGAGACTTCTGCAGTATGAGAGGCGACAGTCGCTATAGACGCCTGCTTATAAAAAAAGAGGGAGATATGCAATAAAGTGAGTCTCCTGCGAACATATATTTGATCCTCTGTCTGGTTCTTTCTTTCATCGAACAGTGTATCAGGGGCTACTACCTATACTATGGCACTGTTCGAAAACCTCACAAAACATACCTCAAAGCCAGTTATAAGGCTGACGCAGGCTTCATTAAGCCGACTCTCAGCGGACTGAATCTTCTCAATCACCACACCCATAAGGGCATGGTGTTCTTCAATGATGGAGGCTCTCTTTAGCGCCGCTGACAAAGTATCCAGCACCTCTAGTTGGGCAGAGGTTGCTGGTGGAACAGGCACACCCCCTCCAGTCGACGGAGGTTGCCTGCCTGATTCCGGAGACGTATCGGTCTCCGGAACTGTATCTGGCTAGGGGCCGAATTCGAGATAACCCCCGCCGTCGATGTCCATGGGAGCCTTTTCTACCGTGTGTCCGGCCACTGAAGTTTGACCTCCTGGCGCTGCCTTGTCGACCTTTTCCCCCCCTCCTTGGCCTGGGTCCCTCTGGGAAGATACCTCAGTGTCATTCACGTGTTTTGGGGCAGGGGCCTTCAGGGGTGTCCCGCTGTCCATAGCATCCGAGCCCAGTAAATCCTCCCATGAGGATTGTTCTGTGCGGGACCTCGCCAGATGCAAAAAGTATGGCTCAATAATTAAAAGTGAGTCCGGATGCGCAAAACGCATTTGGCTTTTATATACTCACGAGTTAACCAGGGGCTGGTGAGGGAGTCCTGGATTAGGGGGTATCCAGACTGCCGGACTATATACTTTGGCCGGACTGATGGACCGTGAAGATACAAGACTCAAGACTTCGTCCCGTGTCCGGATGGGACTCTCCTTTGCGTGGAAGACAAGCTTGGCAATCCGGATATTGGATCTCCTTCTTTGTAACCGAATCTGTGTAAACCCTAGCCCCCTCCAGTGTCTTTATAAACCGAAGGGTTTAGTCCGTAGAGGGACAATCATAATCATCATAGGCTAGCTTCTAGGGTTTAGCCTCTACGATCTCGTGGTAGATGAACTCTTGTAATACTCATATCATCAAGATCAATCAAGCAGGAAGTTGGGTTTTACCTCCATCGAGAGGGCCCGAACTTGGGTAATACATTGTGTCCCTTGCCTCCTGTTACCATTAGCCTTAGACGCACAGATCGGGACCCCATACCCGAGATCTGCCGGTTTTGACACCGACATTGGTGCTTTCATTGAGAGTTCCTCTGTGTCCTCGATACAAGGCTCGATGGCTCCTTCAATCATCAACAACAACGCGGTCCAGGGTGAGACTTTTCTCCCCGGACTGATCTTCATGTTCGGCGGCTTCGCACTGCGGGCCAATTCGATTGGCCATCTGGAGCAGATCGACAGCTACGCCCCTGGCCATCAGGTCAGGTTCGGAAACTTGAACTACACGGCCGATATCCGCGGAGACTTGATCTTCGATGGATTTGGGCCTACGCCAGGAGTGTCGAACAGTCACGACGAGCACTGCTTTGGCCCGCTGTCAGACAATACTCGGGATATCGCACCTGTAGGAGCTCCGGACCTAAATCTGGGGCAGGTCGCGTCGTTCGAGGACGGGTGGATGGCCCCGCCCCGGAGGCCGCACACTCATCGGCGGTAGAGCCGAACACAGACTCCACCCAAAGGAAGCCTGTGACACCGGACCCCCGGACTCGTGTCCGGCTGTAGGTTCCAGTCCGCGCACCCCCGAGCCCACCAAATCTGGTTGGGCTCCGGTAATGGAGTTCACCGCTGCGGATATCTTCGAGCACTTTCCATTTGGCGACATGCTGAACTCATTAAAGTCTCTCTCTCTCTCTTTGTCAGGAGTCTCTTGGCCGAACTATGTCCGGCTCAAGTGGGAAACAGGCGACGAGGGAATTCTTTGCCCACCCACCACCCACTTCATTGCCACGATCGATGATTTTACCGACGTGCTTGACTTCGACTCTGAAGACATTGACGGTGTGGACGACGATGTAGGAGAAGAACAGGAACCACCACCCATGGGGTGCCGGACAGCCAGGTCCTCATATGATATATATGGTGGACACATCGAAAGAAACCAATGGCGATGAGGCAATGGAGGATAACCCCTCAAGGAAGAAGGCAAAGTATGGGCGTCATCAGCACCGCTCCAAGCCCCGCCACAACAATACCAACACAGGAGTCAAAAACAATCCGGATGGTGCCGAAGATGAATACAATCCCGATCAGCCTGCCTTCGAGTAGGCCGGATAGGCGACGGACGGATACTTGGAGGAGGACAACTACGTGCCCCCCCTGAAGATGAGGTGAGCCTCGGCGACGATGAATTCGGCGTGCCTGAGGATCCCGCAAAGCAAGTTCGCTTTAAGCGACGGCTTACGTCCACGGCGAAAAGCCTGAAAAAGAAGCAACAACAGCTCAGAACTGACCAAGATTTACTCGCAGACAGATGGACCAAGGTCCTGTCAACTGAGGAATATGGACTCAACCGCCCCGCCTAAGGGTACACAAAGCACAATTCACTACCTCAACCTAAGAAAGAGGTCCTAAAGCCCACACCCCGATGCCAATACACCACGGTCCGAGGCAATACGCAGGAAATACGAGGCAGCATCCATAAACCTCGACTCAACAGACATAAACGTCATAAAAATAATGATGACGACCAAGACAAGGGAGTTGGTGCCAAATTTTGCGGCCCCCAGTCCGGTCAGCGGAAAAAGAATAGCTCAGGCCCATCCGGCCCGGGTAGCATGCTTGACCAACCATGTCAAATTCATGGTACCCCTAGAATGGCGGCCAGGCATACCAATAAAGAATGCCAAATCCTCAAAACAAAATGGCCGGTCGCGCGCCGGAAACAATGAAAGGAGGTCTCAAACAATGAGAAGCCCAGACCACCAGACATGGTGAGGTCAAAGGAAGAACCTCCGCAGTACGAAAATACGACCGATCATCTTCGGTCACATAGACCATCCGGACAATATCAACCATAGCAATTTGTGGGTTCCCTCTCACACGAGCCCCTATGGGCATAAACAGCAGCCCAAACTTGCTGCGCCAGGACAAAATTTGCCAGACAGGTATTGACCGCTCGAGGATCAAACCCATCAATAACATCTTCTAAAAACATGCCACCCCAGGGACAAAGGCCAAGCTTTACAGGCCCACCACCCTTGAGGTCGTCTTCGGATCACCAAACAAATACCATGCCAAAGAATAAGTCTTCGGCATTAACCC
The DNA here is from genome assembly GCF_018294505.1 of Triticum aestivum. Classification (NCBI taxonomy): domain Eukaryota; kingdom Viridiplantae; phylum Streptophyta; class Magnoliopsida; order Poales; family Poaceae; genus Triticum; species Triticum aestivum. Next base: position 169,712,277 of record NC_057807.1, on the reverse strand, counting down.
CTTATACAGTAACTACCATATACTATCGGGACGAACCACGTTGGCTAGACTCAATGCGGTACAACATCAGGCCAAACCCATGTGACATGGTCACAATTATGGGCAAGGCCGCACTTCACCCTAAGAGTGGAAATTATACCGCCACTGATATAGCGAGTTGGGCCCATTTATCGAACTTCGATTCGGCAGCCAACCACCCGGACACCAACTGAGGAGTCCGAGCTACATTGTGGCATGATAGCCTGGCTCGACCAGGCTCCGATCAGGCACTCGCGGTTCAACCACCATATGACATGCAACTGCCTCTAAGCATTTGTCTTTACAGACTGACTTTTGCGCAGAACAGGACTGGCGACATGGAATCAGCTCGGACGCACAAGGCGGGAACACATAAGTACCCCCCAAGGAGACAGTCCGGATACACTTCGGATCCGCACACAGTCTCCTCCAGTCCGGCCATGACAGGTTCCGCCAGCACACCTGTCGGTGTCAAAACCGGCGGATCTCGGGTAGGGGGTCCCGAACTGTGCGTCTAGGCAGATGGTAACAGGAGACAAGGGACACGATGTTTTACCCAGGTTCGGGCCCTCTTGATGGAGGTAAAACCCTACGTCCTGCTTGATTGATATTGATATTGTGGATGTTTACAAGAGTGGATCTACCACGAGATCAAGGAGTCTAAACCCTAAAAGCTAGCCTATGGTATGATTGTAAGGGTTGATGTTGTTGGTTGTCCTACGGACTAGAGCCATCTGCTTTATGTAGACACCGGAGAGGGCTAGGGTTACATAGAGTCGGTTACAATGGTTGGAGATCTACATATCCGTATTGCCAAGCTTGCCTTCCACGCCAAGGAAAGTCCCATCCGAACACGGGACGAAGTCTTCAATCTTGTATCTTCATAGTCTTGGAGTCCGGTCGATGATGATAGTCCGGCCGATGATAGTTCGGCTGATGATGGTAATCCGGCTATCCGGACACCCCCCAATCCAGGACTCCCTTAGTAGCCCCTGAACCAGGCTTCAATGATGATGAGTCCGGCGCGCATATTGTTCGGCATTGCAAGGCGGGTTCCTCCTCCGAATAATTCATAGAAGATTGTGAACACCGGGATAGTGTCCGGCTCTGCAAAATAAATTCCACATTCCACCGTAGAGAGAATAGTATATACATATACACAAGTTTAATCTGCTGACGTTTTTTGCGGTGTGACGTCACACCACTACCAAGCCATTACGTTTTTTATTTTACCACCTCAGCACATTTAGTGAAGCGGTTTCCTTGGCACGTCTTGTCGAAGCAGAGATCGTGTTCCCCCTTAATCCGGGATTCTCATCAATATGAACATGGGTAACCCAACCGCGCCCGTCGCCACGCCCCCTCTATCGAAGGCGAGTCCCGAACGGTCACGGAGACGGCTCTTGGTATTTCCCTCCTTTATAACGGGACCAAGGCTCGTTTCTTTTCTTCAATCCTCCATCGAATCCTCCTCCTACGCAAAGTTCCAGCACCTAGAGCTCCAGATTCGAGCGCTTCGGACCTTGAACAATGTCCGGCTCCGAACTCCAGGGCCGGTGGATGCCTTCCTCCGTCACGGAGGAGGACGTGCTAAAGCTGCGGGAAGCCAAGTACCTGACTTACGAGATCTCGCACAGGTTGCCTGCAGAAGGGCAGGCCATCCCCACCCCCGAGCCCGGCGAGTATGTCGTCTTTGTATCCCACCTCCATCGGGGTTTAGGCTTCCCGATAGATCCTTTTGTGAGAGGGCTCATGTTCTACTATTGGTTGGAATTCCACGATTTGGCTCCGGAGTCCATCCTCCATATCTCCGCATTTATCATCGTCTGCGAAGCCTTCCTCCGCGTCACCCCTCACTTCGGCTTGTGGCTGAAGACCTTCAATATGACGCCGAAGATGATTGGGGGGCGTCAAGCGAAGTGCGGCGGGGTGGTCGTCAGTAGGAGGGCCGACGCCCCGTGGCCCGCAGGCTCCTTCCAAGAGGAGCTCGGCTTGTGGCAGCAAGAGTGGTTCTATATCACCGTTCCAAGGGGCCGCAAACAAAAGCCGCCGCCCTTATTCCGCCCGGGACCTCCACAACGGTTGATGTCGTGGGTCAACCAAGGGCTCAACTGGGGGCCGTCAAAGGACGTGCCCCTATTGCAGGGCCGGATTCGAGATCTCCGGGCAAGGGAGATCGATCTGGTCGTGGTGATGCAGGTTATGCTGATCAGGCATTATTTTCCCTGCAAACGCCGTCCTCTCCGACTATGGGAATTTAATCCGGAGGGACCTCGGATTCTTCAACATTTCATGGGTATGACACCCCTGGAGATGTACAAATTATTCTTCGGATCGCAAGAGGTGCGTCCGGAACTAACCGAGGATGCTGGCCTAAGCTGCAATCGCCCGGATACTCAGGTAAGTAGCTCCGAGTCCGAGCACATCATTTGTTTGCCCTTTGGTGGTCCACCTTATGACCAACTTCCTTCTAAACAGGAGTGGATAGCGGGAGCAAAATTAATATGGTGTCCGGCCCCCCTCCTAGACACCGCGCCAGATTCCACGCTGGTCCGGATGTTGGAGGTTGCGCCTCCAGAGGAAGGCGAAGGGGAAAGTGAAAAAGCTACTACCTCGCCTAAGGAGGCTTTTGAAAGAGGGGGGAACGAGAATCCCTCCCTCCAAGGGGAGAAGAGGATTGCCTCCGAGGACCTGGGGGCCAAGGCCCCTAAATGGGGGAAGAAATCTTCGCCGGAGGGTCCTGCGTCTGGGGAGGCCCCGGCCGCACAGTCTCCCTTAAAGGATCAGCCCTCCAACGAGACGTAAGTAAAAAGAAAGGATTTTTATAGTAAAGGGCATCCCTATTTGTGCTTCTGAGGATAACTAAAGTTTTTACCTTATAGTTCGGATCTCCGTCCTTCGCAAATGAGCTCGACTTCAGGGGACCTCCGTCCGGATATGGTGGAGAGCGAAACGCCTCCGTCCGGGGCGCTGTCGGATAGGGCGGACGAGCCGGAAGTGTCATCGAGGAGGGAGCCCCCGGGTTTGGCGAAGCCGGATAGTTCGGCGCCAGCTAGTGTACGGCTGAAGGATCTGCTTGAGAAGGCGTCTATCTCAGAAGATCACCACGCACTAATGAGTGTGGTGATTGAAAGGATTTCATCCGCCGAAGGCGGGTTGCATAATGCCGTCAGTAGTTTGCTGGCGGGGTTTGAGGTACATAAAAATGACACACCTTTGGACAGTTTTGCATATAGAATGCGCCCTGTATGGGTAGTAGCCCCTGAGACTCGGTAGGTTGTCGAAAGCGACAGCGTGCCGAGGATCAAAATCGCAGGTTTAAATTTTCGCCGTACCTATGTAGGTGGCGGATCGTCCGGGGGCCAGCCGGACTGATGAAGTTGCCGAACTAAAGCGGCAACTCACCGTTGCGGATGCGGACATCACGATGGTCAACAGGCGGCTTGATGAGTCGCAAGGTAAGTGTTCCTGTGCGGTCACTTGGTAAGGGAGCCAAAGTCGTCTCCTTACTACATGTGTGTGAAATGCAGATAGTGCCACTGCTGTGGAGAGCCTTCGGGACGAACTTGCTCAAGCCAAGGAGCAGGCCAGAAGGAGTGATGTGACGGCCTCGAGGGCGGCCGAAGAGTTAGCGGCCGAAAGGGGCGCACACTGCCGAAGCAGGGAAGAGATGGCTGAAATGGCCGTGAAGTTAAAAGGTGCTACCAACCGCAATGAGGCTCTTGAGAAGGAGCGCCTGGTGGTGCAAGAAGACCTGGGGAAGGCCACCGCCGAAGCCAAGGATGCCCGCTCTGCAATGCGGGCTATAAAGGAAGAGCTGCGCCAGGCCAGAGATATTGTAGCTGGCAAGCCTTTTCTGCTGCGCCGAAGGTTTACGGATCCAAAGTATGCTCAGCTGGGCCAACTGTGGGGTCCGGAGGACCCTTATATGGACTTAGCAGCGAGTGCGGCGGATGCCATTGTGCATTTTCGAAGCCAGAAGGATCACAAGATGGAAGAGCTGTTTTGGTCTCAATTCCATAGTCCGGAGTGTTCACTTCCGCTGACCGACCGCTTGGCCGAGTGGGCTGAGCTGAATAGGTTGTCCGGGCTTGCCATGACGGATATCGTGACCCATGTATGGCCGGATAGGCCCATGCCGAAGAGTTACTTTGGCTTATTGCAGCAATTTCTTGGGGCAGTGCCGCACATGAAGGCGATGAAGCGGTCGGCATGCATAGAGGGTGCGCGGATGGCACTCGCCCGTGTGAAGACACATTGGATAGAAATGGATGCCACCGCTGTTGCGACCTCGGGTTCGGACGATAGCCGGTTACCCGCCGAGCACTATTTTGGCGAAGTGCTGCGTGGTGCTCGTGTAATAGAGTCGCAGTGTTCAAAAAATGTTACGTTCAAATGAACGTTTTTATGTTGTAAAACAATATTTATGATGTAAGCGCCTTTTATACTTGTGCGTTCAAGTAATGTAATATCTCCTATGCGGCCATTCATGTATACGTGTGTATAACCTGAAAGATGGCAGTCGTCGGCTTCAGCCCCCACGCACAAGGTGCGGGGGTGTTCGCAAAAAATAGCGCATTTTCACACTTAATCCGACGTCTCGGTCCTGTAAAGGAGGTGGTAGCGTAGCAAACGAGGCAATCGGACTATAATGCTTTATCACTTTCACTTAGCCATGGAGTTCGAGGGTGGGGCTACGACATGGCCCCTGGGGGCACCGCGCTCTCCAAATTCGGGGCGTGTATGTGCCTGACCGGGAAACAGCCCTTCATCAAAGCGGACGAATTCTAAACATTCCCTTGGTCGATCGAGTGGTTGACCAGTCTCTCGTTGTATCATGACAGTCAGTTTTCGGCTTTCTCTACTGAGGCGCTCGCCCAGCCGAACTGGGGCACAATCGCAGTAGTTCTCCTAGTGTCGCGTTAGCCGATGATACGGAACGTAAGGCAGCAAAACACAGGAGCCGGGCAAACCCAACATTTGACCAAAGACATGATTCGGAGCTGATGCATATAAGGCCTAACTTGAGACGCCGAACACTCCCGAAGGTGTTCGGTCTTGTACAATAGCGGGCAGAATAATGCCCTAAGCCCCTTGTGTCCAGGTACGGGCAGGTTCCTCTGGCGCGGCCGATGCCAAAACGCCAGCCTCCACTCTGGTTATAATGGGAAACCAGGGGATTATAGCAACAAGAGACAGTAAGAAAGGTTTACGTAGGGTCTTAGTCTGAAAAGAGTCCTTGAAACGGGTCCCTACTGCACGTCTGCGCCTGTGTCTCCGTTGTGCCGTATCCTGGATGGGTGTGCACATTGTTCATCTATAAAAAGAGAGGAACGTAGTTTGAAAAAGAAATCATGCAAAAAGTTACATAAAAAATTGAAATATAAATGTAGAAAGCTGAGCCTATGGTAGCCCATTATAGCTTATATACACAAACCCTTGTAAGGGTGTGTGGCTAGGTAGCCCCTAGCTTATTTATTCCAGACCCGTCCAGCCGTGTTCGGGGTCTTAGCCGACCTTTTTAATGAAATGATGCCACGTGGACCGGGCATTTTAAGCGTAAGAGACACGTAGTGTGGTATTGCGTTAAAGCGGACGAAAGCTTCACGTCCCAGTAGTGCTTGATAGCTACTTTTGAATGGGGCGACATGAAAGGTTAGCTTTTCTCGTCGGAAGTTGTCAGGTGACCCAAACACAACTTCCAGTAATAATGAACCTATGCACCTGGCGTAAGGGCCTGGCGCCACTCCTTTGAAGGAAGTGCGGCTATGTCGAATTGTAGTAGGGTCTATCCCCATCCCGCGGATTGTGTCCGGATATAGCAGGTTTAAGTCACTACCACCGTCCATCAGAACTTGCGTAAATCGCAGTCCGTCTATTATGGGATCCAATATCAGAGCAGTCCATCCTGCATTCCGGATACTTCTGGAATAATCCCGATGGTCAAAAGTGATTGGTTTTGACATCCAATCCTGGCGTTCCGCTGGGGTGGACCATTCGGCACTTGTCTTAGTGAGTGTCGTGTTGGTTTTCCGTACTATCACATGAAGTGAGTTTACTGTTTTGACTTCTTGTGGGAAAGTCTTCTAACTTCCGTTGCTCTACTGATGTGGTGCGTCGTCGTCCTCGCTTGGCGCATCGAGCCCCTTGTGTTCGGCGTTGAGCCTGCCGGACTGTTTGAAAACCCAACAATTTCGGTTGGTATGGCTTGCAGGCCTTCCGGAGGTACTTTGGATTTGACATATCCGATCCAAAATTTTGTTTAAGTTGGATAGCTCTTCACTGTTGTCCTTAAGAGGCAGTGTTTTATTGTTTGGCCGCGAGCTTTTGAATCCGGCGCTGACCGCCGTGCTCTTTGGGCTTCTTTCTTTATTCCAGCGCTTATCTTTCCTGTGCCGTGATTTTTCGTTTCCATCTCTGATCTCGGATGTACTCGGGTCGCTGGTGCTGCATCTTGCTATCCAGTTGTCTTCTCCTGCGCAAAAGCGCGTCATGAGGCTTGTTAGCGCGGCCATTGTTCTTGGCTTCTCTTGGCCGAGGTGTCTGGCGAGCCATTCGTCTCGGACGTTGTGTTTAAAAGCCGCTAAGGCTTCCGCGTCTGGACAGTCGACTACTTGGTTCTTTTTGGTAAGGAACCTGTTCCAGAATTTGCGCGCTGACTCTCCGGGCTGTTGAGTTATGTGACTCAGATCGTCTGCATCCGGAAGGCGGACATAAGTCCCTTGAAAATTTGCTCTAAATGCGTCCTCAAGCTCTTCCCAACTTCCAACAGTGTTTTCTGGGAGGCTTTTGAGCCAATGCCGAGATGGCCCTTTGAGCTTGAGGGGTAGATATTTTATGGCGTGGAGATCATCTCCTCTAGCCATGTGTATGTGTAGTATGTAATCTTCTATCCAGACTCCAGGTCTGTTGTTCCGTCATATGCCTCTATGTTTATGGGTTTAAACCCTGCTAGGAATTCATGATCCAGCACCTCATCGGTGAAACATAGCGGGTGTGCGGCGCCCCTGTATTTGGGTGTGCCGCTGTCTTCGGACACTTGTCGTGTTGTGTTACTTCCTGGGGCCCTCTTTTTTGGCCCGTAGATGGACCTAGTTGGGCCGTCTATTTTCCCAGGGTCATAGGTCGGCTTGTGTGCGGCGCCGTTTGCCGCTTTTGGCCTGTCATCTGGCCATCTATCCGGCCAGGCGGCCTCTTTATTTTTTGATGGTGAGGGCTCTATGGCTTCCTCGTCAAATTCTGGCAGCAGCTTGCACTTCGGGTAGCTCTTTGTGTGATGGCCATTGCCATATTTGCTTGCGGTCTTCCGCTGTTTTGAGCTTCCGTTTTTCCTTCTTCAAACTTCTTGCAGTGGTGACGAGTCTTTTGTGAAGGTTCTTGTGCTCCGGTGGTGTGTCCGGTGTGAGGTTGTCCGGACTATTGGTTGCTCCGGGAAGGGGTTGATCATCCGGTTCATCTTGTCCGGACGATTGCTTGGTTGCATGTTCGTCGTCCACTGGTTGGCCCTGCTCTAACGCTGGGTCATTGGGAATGCTGTTCTTGCTGAGGCGGGGTTTAGGGCGGCGCTTGTGTCGCCGCTTTGGTTGTTTATCGGCGGGATTATCCTTTGCCGCGACCCGTTGATCCTCGTCGTCGCTCCCTTTTGGGGTATCCACCATATATACGTCGTGTGACGAGTTGGCCTTCCAGTGCCCTGTAGGCACTGGTTCTGGATTGCCTCCGTCATTGTCGTCCATACCGCCGATGTCTTCGGAGTCGTAGTTTAGCACGTCGGTTAAATCGTCGACAATGGCTACGAAGTGGGTGGTGGGTGGGCTTTGAATTTCTTCGTCGTCTACGTCCCAACCATCCTGGCCATAGTCCGGCCAGGGCTCTCCGGATAGCGAGAGACGCTTCAGCGAATTTACGATGTCGCCGAAGGGTGAGTGCTAAAGGCTGTCCACAGCGGTGAATTCCATGATCGGCGCCCAATCGGATTCGACTAGCAGGGGCGCGGGAGGTTCGGAGTCCGGTAGTGAGTCTGGTGCCTCGAAGTCATGAGTTTTATGCGGGACAAGGTTAGCGTTTGGCTCCATCACCGTGGAAGTTGCAGTTCCCGAGGCGGTGTCCAGCCATCCGTCCTCGATCTGCGTGATCGGCTTCGGACTATAGGTCGGAGCGGATTCGTGTGCGGCCCCCAAGGCGCTGTCCGGCGGCAGAGTTAGGTCGTGCCCATCATGACAGTGCGGCACACTCGGCTGTGGCTCGGATCCGTCGGGAATCCAGTCCCCGCGGATATCGGCCGTGAAGTTTAGGCTTCCGAACCTGACCTAACGGCCAAGCGAGTTGGCCCGCAGTGCGAAGCCGCCGAATACGAAGATCTGTCCGGGGAGAAAAGTCACACCCAGGACCGTGTCGTTGTTGATTAGAGAGGCCATCAAGCCTATCGGTGACGACACAGAGGAACTCTCAATGAAAGCACCAATGTCAGTGTCAAAACCGGCGGATCTCGGGTAGGGGGTCCCGAACTGTGCGTCTAGGCAGATGGTAACAGGAGACAAGGGACACGATGTTTTACCCAGGTTCAGGCCCTCTTGATGGAGGTAAAACCCTACGTCCTGCTTGATTGATATTGATATTGTGGATGTTTACAAGAGTGGATCTACCACGAGATCAAGGAGGCTAAACCCTAAAAGCTAGCCTATGGTATGATTGTAAGGGTTGATGTTGTTGGTTATCCTACGGACTAGAGCCATCCCGTTTATATAGACACCGGAGAGGGCTAGGGTTACATAGAGTCGGTTACAATGGTAGGAGATCTACATATCCGTATTGCCAAGCTTGCCTTCCACGCCAAGGAAAGTCCCATCCGGACACGAGACGAAGTCTTCAATCTTGTATCTTTATAGTATTGGAGTCCGGTCGATGATGATAGTCTGGCCGATGATAGTTCGGCTGATGATGGTAATCCGGCTATCCGGACACCCCCCAATCCAGGACTCCCTCAACACCTCTTTTCATAAGCATAAACCGTACTCATACGCATAGACATGTCACTCTACTACAATACGTAAACTTAAATAACACTTACTGGCCGTCATTCGTCACTGACGCTTTTTTCGTCATAACGGCACCCACACATAGTGTCTTGCCGCACTATGCCAGGGGCTTCATAGTACTCATAATATGGCAAAAAAGTTCGGCCACCTTCTCGGTCGCTCGGCACCCCGAACTTATAGCACTATATGCATCAGCTCCGAATCATGTCTTGGGTCATTAAGGTTTGCCTGGCTCCCATGTTTTGTACCTTACGTTCCTCTCCATCGGCTAAGGTAGCGCTGGGAGAACTACTACGATTGTGTCCTGGTTCTTCCGGACGAGCACCTCAGTAGAGAAAGCCGAAAACTGACTGTCATGATACAGCGAGAGCTGATCAGCTGTTCGAGAGGTTGTGAAATCTTTAAAGATTTATTCCGCATAATGCCATAACAAATGCAAAGTGCGACGGATCGGTCCTCCGATCAGGCGCCGTTAGAGCCCCTCGTACGGTCTTCCGAATACCAGGGGTTGTGCCTACCATACTCGAATTTTTATGGCTAAGTGAGAATGATAAAGCCCTATAGTCTGATTGCCTAGTTCGCGGTGATGAACACCTCCTTCAAGGACCCAAAAATGGGATAAAGAGTGTTCAGGTATATCCCGAACACCCCCGTACTTTATACGTGGGGGCAGAAGCCGACGACTGGCCAACTCTCAGGATTTATATACACTAAACGGCCGCACAGGAAGAAAAAATGTTCATATAAGAGGCAATAAACAATAACAGTGCCAGTATCCCGCATTACAAATGACAGCATGACTGCCTTTAGGGAAATATAGTGTCTTTGGTACACTGTTCCACCACAAGGCGGGCTCCTTTCAGGACACCTTCATAGTATAATTCGGGCTTGCGATGCTCCTTACCCTTCGGTGGTCCCTCAGTCATCAGCTTCTCAGCATCAAGCTTCCCCCAGTGCACCTTCGCACGGGCAAACGCCATGCGTGCACCCTCTATACAGACCGATCGCTTAATGAATTCAAGCCGAGGGCAAGCACCAACAATCCGCTTCATGAGTCCGAAGTAACTGCTTGGAATTGGCTCCATGGGCCACAGCCGGACAACTAAATCCTTCATGGCTAGTTCGGCCGCCTAGTGCAGTTCGACCAGCTGCTTCAGCTGATCGATAAAGGGCACCGGATAATTTGCGCGCCAAATACTATGGCCAGAAATGCTTCTTCGCAGACTTCTTCTCCTCAGCCCGGTAGCATTGGGCAGCATCAGATATGCTGCGCGGCAGGTCTATAAACGCCCCTGGAGAAACAAGAATTCAGTTTGTCGCTTAGAGTTCCTCCCATTACTATGTAAAAATTGCTTTTAGTACAAAAATCCTTACCAGCCGCAACCCTCTGTGCCTCCTGAATGTCCTTCAGAGCACCTCGGGCTTCTTCTCGAGCATCTGCGGCCTGGAGAGGTTGGGTGAGTTCGGATTCTTTCCCTGCTAGACTCTGCTCCAAGGTCACGCTTTTCTTCACGGCCTCTTGGAGCTCTCGCTCAGCTTCGATGACCCTGCCCTCGTGCTTCTCACGAAGAGCCTGCTCTGCAGCGGCCTTCTTGTCGGCTTCGGCCACAGCCTTCTTCAGTGCCTCAATTTTGGCACTCGCTCCTAGAGCATACAATACAAATATTTTTATCAGGCACAACTACTCATTCGTTCTCAACTTAGCAAAAGGTTTCGACATACCTTGCTTGTCCTCCAACTACTTCTTCATGCGGCCAAGTTCTTCTTTGGCCCGTTACAGACTCTGCTTTAGTCCGGACACCTCTACATTATAAGAGGCGATCGTCGCTATAGACGCCTGTTTTCAAACAAAGGGATATATGTCATTAACTGAGTCTCCTGCGAGGCGGAAATTTGATCCCCTGTCTGGCTCTCTCTCTTTCACGGGATAGTGCATCAGGGGGTACCACTCGTACTATGACAATCTTCAAAGGTTTCTAAAAACATACCTCAAAGCCTTTTATAAGGCTAAGGCAGGATTCACTCAGTCCGCTCTCAGCGGACTGAATCTTTTCAATCACCGCACCCATGAGGGCGCGATGTTCATCGACGATGGATGCACTCTTTAGCGTTGTCGATAGGCCGCCCGGCAACTCTGCTTGGACAGAGGTTGCTAGTGGAGCGGGCTTGCCTCCCTCCGTTGAGGGGGGCTTCTCGCCCGATCCTGCAGCTTTGAAGGTCTCCAGGACCGTGTCCGGCCGCGGGCCGAATCTAAGATCGCCCCCGCCGTCAACGATCATGGGAACCGCTGCTCCCGTGTGTCCGGCCCCAGAGATATGCCCTCCCTGGTCCGGGTCTCGCTGAGACGACACCTCGGTGTCGCGCATAGGCTTCAGGGAAGGGGCCACTAGAGGCGTCTCGCTCTCCAGGGCATCTGAGCTCAGCAAATCCTCCAATGAGGACTGTCCGGCGTGGGACCTCGCCGGGCTGCACAAAGTATGGCGGCAGTTAAACTACTACATCCTAATAACCCCAGACGCGTATGCGTGTTTGGATTTCGTGTACTCACGACTTTACCAGGGGCTGGGCCCTGGGATCCCACTGCGGGCTGCTATTAGTGGTCGTGGTGGACGCCTCCGGGAGGGAACTTTTCCCCCTCTTTGGTGATTCGGCCTCTAGGGATGAGGAAGCCATCCTTTTCTTCCCTCCCCTCGTGGAGGACTCGTCTTCTTCCTCCTCCTCTTCGTCTTTGGAGGGGGATGGGCGCTGGAGTCTTCGGATTTTGTGTCCGAAGCGTCGCGGCGACGGAGGCTGCTCCGGGTCTTCTTGACCTTCTTGGAGGCCTCTTTCTTCGGCGCCTCGTAAGGCGCTGGGACCAGCATCTTCGTCAGAAGAGGTCCTGCCGGTTCGTCCGGTAGCGGGGCCGGACAGTGTATTCGCCCCACCTTCTTCGTCCATTCCTGGGATTATCGTAGAAAGCGTGATAAAAGTGTCTCCCTCGGGACATGGATAGATAGAACATAGCAATGACTTACCGGACTTGCAGAGCGAGACAGTTGATACCCGCGGTCTTCGGCGGAGCCCGGCCACAGCTTGCAAGACTTGAAGAGCACCTTCCAGATGTCCTTGTGGGAGGAGCCGTAGAGCTCCCGTTGGGTGTGGTGCTCGGCTGGGTCGTATTCCCACAAGCGGCAGGCTCGGTGTTGGCAAGGGAGAACCAGGCAAAGTAACATCACCTGGACTACATTGACGAGTTTGACATCCTTTTCTACCACGCTCTCGACGCGTGTTTGGAGCACCGACAGCTCATCAGATGAGGACCAGTTCAGGCCCTTCTTGGGCCAGGAAGTGAGCCGCAGCGGGGCTCCGGATCTGAATTCAGGAGCAGCGGCCCACTTTTTACCACGCGGCTCGGTGATATAGAACCACTACTTGTCAGGGCCCCGACTCAATGCCACATCGATCTAGCATGTAACACCTCATATCACTTTGCGGCCTCACGCACGGTATTCCCACGGGTGTCGCCTTACCTTTGCCCGGGACCGTTTGCGCCTTTTGGCACACGTATATCATAGTGTCGCTAGCATCCATATGATAAGGAGCCCGGGCTGACATGGCTAGTCATAAGCCCAAAGTGGCACAAACTTACAGGGACAGGCATCCATGACCCAGCATCGAACGTGTCGGTCATCAGCGAGTGAATCCAGGCTATAGCACTAGGCTAGCAGGACTCCGGTGAACCGGGCTGTAGCGGGCTAACAGGACTCCGGTATTCATCGCGTGACATTTCCCCGAGGGGACAGACACAGGAACGAAGAAGGACACATGCCAGCCAGCCTAAGTGTTCCGGAGCAGTAGCAAGCTACCATGGCTCGGTGGAAACACTAGGAGACATTTCCCGATAATAGAGGCTACTAAGGATAAACAACTAGATAGTCAGATCCCACACGTACCAAGCATTTCAATAACATACACACAATATGCTCGATATGTGCAAATACAACATGGCATCACAACATGACTCTACGACTCAAGTATTTATTCATTAGGCTCTCAGGAGCGAGATATTACAAACATGGGTCTCATGACCCAACACCCAGAGCATACAAGTCAAAGCACAAGCGGAAGCTTAACATGTCTGAGTACAGACATCTGCAAATGAAAAAGGCTGAGAAGCCCGACTATCTACTAGATCCTGCCGAGGGCACAAGATCGTAGCTGAGGTAACAAGCTAAACGTCGAACTCCACGCGGAACTAATAGCGAGACTGAGTCTCTCTGCAAAAACATAAAATAGGCAAACGTGAGTACAAATGTACCCAGCAAGACTTACATCAGATCTAACTACATATGCATCATTGTCAACAAAGGGGATGGTGGGGTTTAACTGCAGCAAGCCAGCTTTGACTCGGTGGCTATCCTGAACTACGACTGCAAGTAACTCTTTTGAGGTGGCAACCACGAGTCCACACATTCACCATATCAATACACCACTATGGATCCGCTCCCGTCTCCCTACGAGAACGCCATCCATAGCACTCACGTTATCTTGCGTATTTTAGAGTATCCACTTTCACTTGTCTATGAACTGTACAGGCAACCCAGAAGTCCTTTACCTCGGACACGGCTATTCGAATAGATAATGTTAACCCTGCAGGGGTGTACTTCTTCACACACGCTCTCGCCACTTACCGCCATGTACACCTCGTGTATCTCGGCAACCTTCAAGCGGAAGCCTGGCGAGGGAGTCGTCCACGACCTGACTAACCATACAAGTCTCTCGTCCAGGTTTATCACCTATTTGGGTTCCATCCGCAAGGAGATCCGGCCGGTGTGTCGCTCACGGCCCCAAACAATGTGAGCAGGGTTCCCAAGCCCACCATTCGGGTGCCACTTGGTACACCGTGCCACTGTGCCTAGTCTGCCCAATCCCACCTGTACCGGGTGCCACTTGGTAGACTACTAACACTACCTACAAACACCAGAAACTAGTTGCAACTCCTGGACAGAGATCATGTTGATTAATAAGTCAAGAGGGGTCGAGTTACCGGAACCCATTGTGTGGTAGTAACTATTCATGGATCACAAACACAGAACTCAGTTCCTGAGAATGGTTTCAATGAGACAACCCATCATGTACTCGTACATGCCCTCTCACCGCTACCTTTACCAAATCGTGTTCACAGACTTAGCTCACACACAGTAGGACATATTCACACACCTCCAATTCATCCCTGATGAATCTGACCTGACACAACTCTAAGCAATAGCAGGCATGACAAACAAGCATGAATGAGTAGGCACAACAGGGCTCAAACAACTCCTACTCATGCTAGTGGGTTTCATCTATTTACTGTGGCAATGACAGGTCATGCAGAGGGAAGGGGTTCAACTACCGCAACATGTAATAGTTGAATCGTTGTCGTCCTAATGCAGTAAAAGAGAGCAGGAGCGAGAGAATGGGATTGTATCGGAATGAACAAGGGGGTTTTGCTTGCCTGACACTTCTGAAGATAGTATAGCTCTTCATCGGTGTCATCGATCTCGTCGTCGGTATCACGTCTAACGAGAGGGGACAAATACCGGCAACACAGAAGGAAGCACAATCAATGCAATGCACAATATGATGCATGCTCATGACATGTCAATATGCTGTGTGTTAGGCTAATGCAACTAAAACCAGAGTGGTTTGATCTTATTTGAATCAAAGATTCAAATACAAGCCTAAGCTATGAACTCATATAAGTGCATTATCATGTTTCATCTAAACAGCAAGGTTAGGTTGCTCTAACATGCATGAAACCAGTACAGATGGACAGGTTGGATTTTTCTGATCATTTTTCATATACAACTTATTCCAATCTGAGTTATAGATTATTTTCTATGAATTTTTGAAGTTTGCTACATTTTTTGGAATTTCCTATATAAAAATAAATCCAGTAAATGCTTTATTGCATAAGCACTGCGTCATTGTGACATCAGCAGGTCAACAGGCGCTGCTGCAGGTTAAACCTGACATGTGGGTCCCATTGGTCAGTGACTCAGGGCTGGCTTGAGTGAATGACAGGTGGGACCGGTCAACGCTGACTGGGCCAGAGTCAAAGTTGACACGTGGGGTCCACAGCATTAGCACTAATCTAACAGAAAAATTATACTAACCTAATTAAGCTCAGGGGCCCACATGGCAGTGGCTCATGGGGGTGCTTATAGTGGTCATTAGCACTAACTAACCAGCGCCACATCAGCAGGTGACGTCGGCGACCACAGCAGCGGCGGAAACTCGCCGGAGTTGGTCGGGGCGGCGCTACAGGCCGCAGCTAGGCGCACTGAGGGCATCTACGCGGAGTTGGAACTCGCGCGCATCCAATGGTGGAAGCAGCACCTGCTGGGGCGGCCGGAAACGACGACAACGTCGAGGTGAGCGGCGACCGGAGCTCGGGCATCGACGGATTCGTCGCTACTGTGAGCAAGGCGTGCGTTGCTTGGCATCTACGGCGGCTGCACGTGCTAACAAGGCTATTGGGCATGCTAGCATGATGAAAGGGTCACCGGACTGACACCGGTGACGAGCTCGGGCGGAGGTGAGCTTCGACCTCGATGAACACGACGACTACGGTGTGCAAAAGGACGAGGCGTTAGGGGAAAATGACCGGAGGCTCACAGCACGTCGATTGAAGTACTCGTCGGGCTCGGGGAAGGCCTGCAGACGACGGAGCGACGACGGCGATCGCCGGAGTCCGAGGAAGAAGACGGGGCCGATGGCGGCGTTGTAGGGGCTGCCGCGGGGCGTGTCTCCGTGAGGAGGAAGAGGGGGTCGAGGCGGAGCCTCTGAGAGCATCGGCGAGGTGAGGCAGTGGCTGTGGCCACGGCGGTGCTCGTCGGCGGCAACGGCTGCGCTCGGTGGGTGCGCGCGAGAGGAACAGGGGAGGGGATGAGCACGGGGGAAGAATTGAGAGGACCCGGGGGGGTGTGTGGCGTCCTCGGGTGCCTCCAGCAGCGAGCAGGTAAGCAGGAGGTGGCCGGCGTGTGGTCACGCGCGCCGGGCACGCGCCCTTCGTCCTCCTGGCAAAAGGAGGAAGACGACGGGGGAGGTGGAGCTGGGCTGGGCCGGCTATGCACAGTGTTGGGCTACAGGAGCACCAGGTAAGAAAGCCCAGGTTAGTCCTCTCTCTCTCTCTCTTTTATTTAATGTTTTCTATTTTCTGTCTTTGTTATTTTGGATTTAGTAAAATACTAAATCACTTAATAAAATCCTGAAATAAATTGTAGGCACATACTGGATTATTCCCAATAGCCCTCAACTATTCTCAGAATTTATTAGAGCATTTAAAATATTTATAGAGTTTAAGTGCCCCAATTCAAATATAATATGAGTTAATTCAAAAATCCATAAATGGCCAAGAAATATGCTCATCATTTTTGGCAGAGGTTTTCACCTTTATCAAAAATCATGAACATTTCCAAAGGCATTTTGGGTTCATTGAAGATTATTTTAGGTTGAACCTATTTGATTTGATCTGGTGCTAGGGTTTGAACAATCCCCATTTCAAGTTAAAAAGAAATTAAACATGATGCAACACATGACTAGCTAGCTCAGAGCATACCAGAACTAGGGATGTGACAACTCACCCCCACTAAACAAGAATCTCGTCCCGAGATTCAAGACGTGAGGTGAGAAGACAAAGGGGACACAAACTAATAACATGAATTCCATGATCCAACTGTCCTTTTCGAAGATGTTAATTCATTACATCATCTTGATCTCGGCATCTTGCTTTGAGAACTTCATCCAACATGACAACGAGAGGAAAGGGAGAATTTTACGAGAATCGATCTCCTTGAGGTTTGAGCAACTCAGGATCAACCCATGAAGTGAGACATAGGAACGTCTCTTGAGCTGAGACACAAAGCACACATCTAGAGAGATGGAGTGGAACACATGACAAAGGTTCACTAGGTAGGCAATAATTCCACACCTAAGAAGGTGGTGAACGGTTGTCAACGTAGAGAGGAGTTGAGTTGCCATGATACCATAATGATGCACCTTAGGGAAGGTGACTCGTAGAAATATCCCCTTAAGTGGCAAAAAGCATTACCTTTGATTTAGAGATCATTGAAACTCTTTATACCAGCCTAAGGCAATTCTAGAGCGATCGTTTAGAGGGGTTCGGTAGAATGGCATACCCGGATTAGAATGGATGATGTGGATTACCTTGTTGAAAACAACACAAGGGATGATTTTAGTAACTGGGGAGAAGCTCAACAGTAGAGAGTGAGTCCACTGTTTGAAAAGTTATAACATAACCGAGGAAACTGAGAGCAATCCCAGTTAGTGCCGATGATAACACCTGGTGCTTGTGCGTGCTCTCAAGAACTTGAGCATTTCCATATTCATCAAGGTTTTACCAACATCCATGTCAAGGATCCTAGCAACACAACATACTACCATGATGAATAGTGATGGATGATGCAGATGCAAAGGAAGATAACACCTTCTCAGATTTCACCTTAGCGAGGCAAAGGAATCAAAATCTGGAGGATTGACCAAGAGACATTTAGCACTCCGCTTCTAATGTTCTCCCTGATATACTAGCATAACCCATTTATAGATATGGTTTGGTATCTTGAACATCAGGTAAAAGGTCGGACTTCGGGAGGTCAAGAATCCATAAGGAACAATTAGGGAGTAAATCCTACGAAATCCTTATGGGGAGGTGGCCAACTTCCTCAACAAGATACTATAATAATAGGTCTTCCGGTTGGGTGTGTTGGCCACGACATACACTTTACCGGTTACGGTGAGACCAGTATTATAGTTCTTGGGAATGTTCCAACCATTATATCTGCCTGAGATTCAGATCCGGGTGGTAACAAAATATTTTAGACAACATGTCTGGAAAAGAAGGTTTGCAACACAAACCGACGAGATAATGTTGCGAGATTCTCGGGAAATGAACTACGGTAGTAAGCTCCAAAACATGAGCTGGTTCTGCTACACATATGTGAACACGCTGTCCCGGACAAGCATGACCACACAGAAGTCTTATAATAAAATTCTACCGAGTTCAGGTTGGGAACCATCATCGAGGATAATGAAATCCTAACATAAGTCATGATTCTTAAGAAGGAGCTTCTTCTCCTTGAACAAATCAATCAGTGGCTTGGCGTGCTACGGAATACATATCGAGTGGAGGTAATTAATCTACCAAACCATAGAATACCTTGCACATGCATGACTGACTTGGGATGATTCCAAACGAAGCAAAAACAATCTTTCTCGGATCCACGGCGGCAACTTACACCAAGTGCACGTGAATTAGAGGAAGTCACTTCTTTCATCCAAACATATAGTTCATGAACGGGGCATGAAGAAAATGCTTACACAAGTTTCCAACACCAGCTGGATGTTCAACACGAATCATGGAGGAGACAAAATGCCGCTGATGGTCTCAACAGCAACTCATCGGAATTTCCATATCACTGGACTTCCATCATCATGTGAACACGGTGATAGCATTGGTCAGACCAAAAGATGTAATGGTGTATGCTCGAGGGATCAACCACGAGTAAGACAACATTACGAACATCGTTGGTTCTGATTTGACTTGACGATAGCCCATACTCAAATCAAAGTTTGATAAGACAATAGGTTCAACAACTGATCACGAGGACCAATCGATGGAGATATCATCTTTCTTCAACACACACACAAACGCAAAGATATCCCTTTAGAATGAACTAAATTTGGCAAAGCTTTTATCTTCCAACTCTCCAAGTTGTTGTTTAGCTTAACCATCCAGCTCAGGGATATCCAACACGGATTCTTGGAGAAGGGGTGGTATACAAGAAACCAACTTGATCACGAACATAACATAGCGGTCAGGTGACAACCTGGTAGCACTTCCAAGAAGATATTTGGAAAGTCACGAACCACCGATATGTTATTAAGCTCGGGAGCAATCTTGCTTTTCAGAGCAAGACGATATGATCAAAAGAGTGAGGGATCGACACAATCCTAACTCATTGATCGAAGAGTGCAACAGAAATAAGGACTAGGTAGCACAATCAATCTTAGGATGATGATTTAATAACCAACACGCTAAGAATGAAATTGTTGCCCATTAAACTACCAAGCAACACAGTTGCTAGGAGTGTAGATTTCATACATCACGATTCACTCGTCGGCGTTCCGGTTATAATAACACGGGAACTGTCCGTGTCAAAACCGGCGGATCTCGGGTAGGGGGTCCCGAACTATGCGTCTAGGCGGATGGTAACAGGAGACAAGGGACACAATGTTTTACCCAGGTTCAGGCCCTCTTGATGGAGGTAAAACCCTACGTTCTGCTTGATTGATATTGATATTGTGGATGTTTACAAGAGTGGATCTAACACGAGATCAAGGAGGCTAAACCCTAGAAGCTAGGCTATGGTATGATTGTTGTAATGTATGTCCTACGGACTAGGGCCATCCGGTTTATATAGACACCGGAGAGGGCTAGGGTTACATTGAGTCGGTTACAATGGTAGGAGATCTACATATCCGTATCGCCAAGCTTGCCTTCTACGCCAAGGAAAGTCCCACCCGGACACGGGACAAAGTCTTCAATCTTCTATCTTCATAGTCTTGGAGTCCGGTCGATGATGATAGTCCGGCCGATGATAGTTCGGCCGATGGCGGTAATCCGGCTATCCGGACACCCCCTAGTCCAGGACTCCCTCAGTAGCCCCCGAACCAGTCTTCAATGACGATAAGTCCAGCATGTGTGTATTCTTCGGCGTTGCAAGGCGGGTTCTCCTTCAAGTTCCATGTACCTGCCGAATAGTGTCCGGCTTCCTTATTAATGTTGCATTTCTTGGCTCCCACGCCCAATAATGGCCTTCTTCCACGCGTCGCACGAATGCGAAAAGCCAGGGTGCCTTTTATGTTTTACCCCCTAGTTGTGCGAGTAGTCTGCCTATAAGAGAGGCACGAATCCAGATCCAAATCACCATCTTCTTCCCGCGAATACTCATCGGAGCGCTTTCGACCAAGAATCCATTCCATCATGGATCCTCAACGCAGCTCCTCTTCTCGCGCTCCCAGCCCTCTGCCAGGAGATTGGGGGAGATGCTCTGTTCCGCACAACGAGCTGGTGAAGCTCCAAACGGGGGGATATCTCCCTCCGGCCTTCATGGTTCCTGTCCGGGCCGGGCTGGCCACCTATAAAGGTGGGAAGCAAGCGGAGGCTACCCCAAATCCCAACAAAGGGGAGCGGGTATGCTTCATCCCCTATCTGATAAGGGGGCTCGGATTTCCTGTACATCCGTTCCTCCGCGGGCTCCTGGAGTTCTACGGACTCCAGCTTCATAACCTCACGCCCGCCTCGATCCTGCATATTGCGGGTTACGTAGCTCTTTGCGAGCTATTCCTGGGCGTCGAGCCCCATTTTGCGCTGTGGAAGAGGTTGTTTTGCCTTGTGCCCCGCTCTCATGAGGGGCTCATATATCAAGTGGGCGGCGCCGAAATATGGCGCATCGCCGGGACCGGATATCCATCCGGAACCCCTAAGAAGGCGTCCGAAGACTGGCCTTCGTTATGGTTTTATATAGAAGACGCTCCGCTGCCAGACCCTATCCGGATCGGCCTCCCGGAGTTCAACAATGCTCCTCTGAAGAAACGCCTTAGTTGGCGCCCACGGAGCCCCCGACTGGAGGAAGACAAGAGCGTCCATTATTTGATGGGCCGGATAAGGTTACTGGCCCATTCCGGGTTGACCATGATTGGAGTCATGGCAACATGCATTATGAGGGGAGTGCAGCCACTACAATACAGGGGCCACCCCATGTGGGATTTCAACGGGGAGGACGATGCCACCCGTCACGGCCGCAAAGGGCCGGATTCGGCCGAAGACCTGGTGCAGATCCTGTCCGGCCTGTATAAAGGGGAGAAGGAGGATTTCCTTCGGACGAACCCGTTAAATGGGTTCTCCATGAATAATCCCCGGCCTTGGGTAAGCGAACACTTCACGTGTCTAACCCATGCCTTTGAAACTTAAGTTTCTCATATTGTGTTCTTCTTTCGACGCAGGAGCTGCGTCGGACGGTGGAGGACATGCTAAGTCCAGCCCCGCAACCCGAGGATCCAGAGAGATCCCGGGACCCGGCCTCCGAAGAGGATCCGGACATAGGAGTGGAGCTAGTCGACGGGGTGTTCTACCAGCTCAGCATGGATAATGCCTTAGTCGCCATTACGGCCGACTATCCCAGACTATATCCGGCTTCCCAGGTGCTTGTGACCGAAGTTCTGCCACCGTTAGTCCTTCCTTGCTTATTTCTGACCACCGTATACGATGACGCTGTGTAGGAGGCGCCTCTAGGGCGGGAAGCCGAGCCCGTGGCGGCTGACCATCAAAGGCCAGTCCGGACCAGTGGACGGAAGAGGAGCGCGGCGCGGACTGAAACGTCGCCGCAAAGGTATAGCTCACAATTCATTATCTGGAGCAACGTTCCTAGGAAGCGTTCGAGTGCTCATGACTTTTGTAGGGGAAAAAGCGCCCGCCGGACTGCAGGTGTAGAGGCTGTCAATCCGGGTTCTACCAGCCAAGCTCCAGCGCGTGGTCCGGAGGGGGAGGCGAGCGCAAGGCGCGAGCCGGATACTCCTCCAACGGAGGATGCCGACAGACTGTCCGCCACCAAATCTGAGGTGGAGAGCGCCATGAAACATAGGCGCCGCCGAACTGTTTATCGTGACGCGTGCTTCTCCCCTGAGGCGTTGGATGCCTTTAATGCAGGGGACGCGCACCTCCGTGCCGCTCAAGATGGTTTGACTAGAGCCACGGAGCAGTATGTAAAAGACATACGGGTAAGAGAATTTAATAGTTATATATGCCAGTAGCCCCCGAGACTTAAAGTAGTTATATTAACTGATTTAAGGATCATGTGAAACGCAGGGTCTTACCGAGAAGAATACCCAACTGTCTCAGGAGCTGCAAGAGTGTAAGGCTCAACTTGAGGCCGCACTCGCTGCCGCAGGAGGAAACGCAGGGACCTCTCCTGGTAACACATTATTTAAAAAGATAAGTAGTGTTTGGCCTGTGCGCAAGTCTGATAATGACTTTGCAGGTGCTGCCGGACAAGATCCGGACAGGCAAGAATTTCTGCGCCAGTTGAAGGCCGGCGAGAGGGTGCTGCATAAGGTGCAGCACGAAAGGAACAAGCTCCAGGATGCCCATGCCCAGCTTGGAGAAGAGCTGAAAGGCGTTCG
This sequence comes from Triticum aestivum, assembly GCF_018294505.1. NCBI lineage: Eukaryota > Viridiplantae > Streptophyta > Magnoliopsida > Poales > Poaceae > Triticum > Triticum aestivum. The sequence goes on along the minus strand of NC_057807.1, from coordinate 169,689,997 downwards.
GGCCGAGCTGTCTGGCTCCTTTAAGGAGAATCAGCGGCTTCGTCGCGGCATCTATAGTAAGTGCTTGAGCGAACTCCTTTGAAAAGAAGAGTTCGGCGAGGAAGTCAATTGACAAAATATGTCTGTAGGTATACTCACAGGTCGCCCCGCGGAGGAGATGCCCGTATCGACGGGTGATCAACTTCCCGAGTTGTTGCAACTGACCGAACGAGTTCGGCAGGCAATGAGCGGCGCCATCCAGGCTTTATGGCCAGCCTTCTCCCTACCCGAGGGACTTGGGGAGCTTGCGGAGAAGCTTCAGGGAGTGCGGCAGCGCTTCCATTTATGGAAGATTTCAGCCTGCCGCCAAGGTGCCAGGGAGGCCTGGGCCATGGTGAAGACGCGGTACAAGAAGGCGGATCCCAACCACATGGCCGAAGTCGGTCCTGTGGGGCCCGATGGGAAGGAGATCCCTGTAAGTTTAGTATACGGCCAAGTAGAGTTGGCCGCTAAGTTTTCCCAACAGGACTGTAAATTAGACAGCTTGTTAGATGGGATTGAAGAAGAATACAGTCAGTCAATTTGACAATGTATTATAAAATGACATGTAAAATGCCTTCTAGCCGGATTGTAGATCGTTTGTCTTTGCCGACCTTTTCGCTTCGACCTCGGGACCCTAGAGTCCGGAGTGTGTCCGAATACCTTCTCGGTTATGAAACAACCGGGGTATGCATGGAGACCAGGCGTAGGGGTCATTAGTGCTTTATCAGACAAGTGCCCAACTAGTTATGTTATATTACATGGTTAGTAAGAAACATCTTCCAGGGAGAATAGTTCCGTTAAGGGTTCCTTTCCTCTGGGGGTGGCATGCCCTAAAGGGCATGTCCGGACTGCGAAAAAAGCAGAAAACATCTGGGGGCAGATAAATAAGTAGGTAAATCATCTTTCACGTCACCGACCGAGTATTCCCTTAAGAACGCTAGCTTTCGGCTTCACCCAGTCTGAGGTACACATCCGGCTGACCCGGCAGTAACAATCGCAGAGGTGCTCCCTTTACCTCCTAGCCGAACAATCGGGAACGTAGGGGTAAGCACAGGAGCCAGGCAACCCAGCTTGGCCAAAACTTAAGTCATATCGATGCATATAATGGTGAATAAAAGGTACATGTGGGAGCTTTAACACATGTGCTAGGCACGAAACCCTTATAAATTAAGCTTCTGGTAAAGAAGCCCCCAGGTATAGTGAGTGCGGATAGCACATCGATTATGCGCGAACTGAGGCGCAAGTAAGCCTTTTAAGGCTGTTTATGAGTAGGGGTGAGAGAAAAAAGAGAAAAAAGGCAGCTGAAGTATAAAAAATTTGGACGGGAGGAAGGGACGAACTCTTAATCCGGCGCTAGGCATAGAATCTTCGGAGGCGGGCTGCGTTCCATGGGTTCGGCTCGAGTCGATTATCCGATGCATTTCGTAGACGGTATGCTCCGCCGGTAAGGACTTGATCGATGATGAAGGGCCCCTCCCATTTGGGCTTGAGCTTGTCCTTTTTCTTGTCCGGCAAGCGTAGAACTAGTTCGCCCACGTTGTAAGTCTTGGCCCGTACTTCTCTGCTTTGATATCTTCGAGCCTGCTGCTGATAGAATGCGGAACGAGCCTTGGTGACGTCGCGTTCTTCCTCCAATGCGTCGAAGCTGTCCTGCCGATCCAGCTCGGCCTCTCTTTCTTCATACATGCGCACTCGAGGTGAGTCATGAATAATGTCGCAGGGCAAAACTGCCTCTGCGTCATACACCATAAAAAATGGTGTGAATCCGGTAGTACGGTTGGGCGTTGTTCGCAGCCCCCAGAGTACGGAGTCGAGCTCCTCTACCCAGTGCGTGTCAGATTTCGTAAGTGACCGCACTAGTCTGGGTTTGATGCCGCTCATTATTAGACCATTCGCTCGTTCCACTTGACCATTGGTTTGAGGATGATAGACTGAAGCATAATAGAGCTTGATGCCCATATTTTTGCACCATGATTTAACCTCCTCGGCCGTAAAATTCGTGCCGTTATCGGTGATGATGTTGTGGGGGACACCGTAACGGTGTACTACCCCGGATATAAAGTCTATCACTGGTCCGGACTCTGCCGTTTTAACTGGCTTGGCCTCTATCCATTTGGTGAATTTATCCACCATGACCAATAGGTATCTTTGCTTGTGGGTTCCCCCTTTAAGTGGTCCAACCATGTCAAGCCCCCAGACCGCGAACGGCCAGGTAATGGGTATAGTTTTGAGGGCGGTGGGTGGCATATGGCTCTGATTAGCAAAGAGCTGACAACCGACGCATCATTGGACTAAGTCCTGAGCATCTGCCCGGGCCGTCGGCCAATAAAATCATGTACGGAATGCCTTTCCTACGAGGGCCCGGGCTGCTGCGTGGTGTCCGCCTTGTCCGGCATGAATTTCAGCCAGGAGGTTTCGCCCTCCCTCTTCAGAGATACACCTTTGAAGGACTCCGGTTGTGCTTTTCTTATAAAGTTCTCCCTCATGGACCTTGTAGGCTTTAGATCGCCGAATTATGTAGCGGGCCTTGTTTTGGTCTTCGGGAAGTTCCTGCCTAAGTAAGTAGGCTAGGAATGGTTCTGTCCACGGGGCGATTACGGCCATTATGTCGTGGGCTGAGGGTGTTATTTCGGTGGCGGAATTGCCGTTTATGTCGAATTGCTCTGTGTCGGTTGGTGTGGCTGCTTCTGATTTGTTATGTCCGGACTCCTCTTCCCATAGTACGGATGGCTTGAACAGCCGTTCCAGGAAGATGTTTGGAGGGACAGCGTCACGCTTTGCGCCGATGCGTGCCAATACGTCGGACGCTTGGTTGTTATCCCTGGCTACGTGATGGAATTCGAGTCCGTCGAACCGAGCTGACATTTTTAGGATAGCATTGCGATATGCTGCCATTTTTGGATCCTTGGCATCAAAGTCTCCATTTATTTGGGATATTGCGAGGTTTGAATCCCCGCGCACCTCTAGGCGTTGAATGCCCATGGAGATTGCCATCCGGAGACCATGTAAATGAAGGGTTTCGTAGTAATTTCAAAAAAATTCCTACGCACACGCAAGATCATGTTGATGGCATAGCAACGAGAGGGGAGAGTGCATGTCCACGTACCCTCGTAGACCGTTAGCGGAAGCGTTATAACAACGCGGTTGATGTAGTCGTACGTCTTCACGATCCGACTGATCCAAGCACCGAACGTACGGGGCCTCCGAGTTCAGCACACGTTCAGCTCGATGACGATCTCCGGCCTCCGATCCAGCCGAGCTCCGGAGATGAGTTCCGTCAGCACGACGGCGTGGTGACGATGTTGATGTTCTACCGGCGCAGGGCTTCGCCTAAGCTTCGCGACGATATGACCGAGGTGGAATATGGTGGAAGGGGGCACCGCACACGGCTAAGGAACGATCCGTAGATCAACTTGTGTGTCTATGGGGTGCCCCCTGCCCCCGTATATAAAGGAGGAGGGGGGAGGCCGGCCAGCCCCTTTGGGCGCGCCAAGGGAGGAGGAATCCTCCTCCTAGTAGGAGTAGGACTCCTCCTTTCCTACTCCTACTAGGAGGGGGAAGGAAAGGGGAGAGGGGGAAGGAAAGGGGGGGCGCCCCCCCCCCCTCCTAGTCCAATTCGGACCAGAGGGGGGAGGGGGCGCGCGGCCCATGCTGGCCGCCCCTCTCTCCTTTCCCCTAAGGCCCATAGGCCCAATACTCTCCCGGGGGTTTCCGGTAACCCCCCCCCCCCCGGCACTCCGGTTTTCTCCGAAATCACCCGGAACCTTTCCGGTGTCCGAATATAGTCGTCCAATATATCAATCTTTATGTCTCGACCATTTCGAGACTCCTCGTCATGTCCGTGATCACATCCGGGACTCCGAACAAACTTCGGTACATCAAAACTTATAAACTCATAATAAAACTGTCATCGAAACGTTAAGCGTGCGGACCCTACGGGTTCGAGAACTATGTAGACATGACCTAAAACCATTCTCGGTCAATAACCAATAGCGGGACCTGGATGCCCATATTGGTTCCTACATATTCTACGAAGATCTTTATCGGTCAAACCGCATAACAACATACGTTGTTCCCTTTGTCATCGGTATGTTACTTGCCCGAGATTTGATCGTCGGTATCCAATACCTAGTTCAATCTCGTTACCGGCAAGTCTCTTTACTCGTTCTGTAATACGTCATCTCATAACTAACTTATTAGTTATAATGCTTGCAAGGCTTAAGTGATGAGTATTACCGAGAGGGCCCAGAGATACCTCTCCGACAATCGGAGTGACAAAACCTAATCTCGAAATACGCCAACTCAACATGTACCTTTGGAGACACCTGTAGTACTCCTTTATAATCACCCAGTTACGTTGTGACGTTTGGTAGTACCCAAAGTGTTCCTCCGGTAAACGGGAGTTGCATAATTCTCATAGTTACAGGAACATGTATAAGTCATGAAGAAAGCAATAGCAGAATACTAAACGATCAAGTGCTAAGCTAACGGGATGGGTCATGTCAATCACATTATTCTCCTAATGATGTGACCTCATTAATCAAATGACAACACATGTCTATGGTTAGGAAACATAACCATCTTTGATTAATGAGCTAGTCAAGTAGAGGCATACTAGTGACTATATGTTTGTCTATGTATTCACACATGTATCATGTTTCCGGTTAATACAATTCTAGCATGAATAATAAACATTTATCATGATATAAGGAAATAAATAATAACTTTATTATTGCCTCTAGGGCATATTTCCTTCAGTCTCCCACTTGCACTAGAGTCAATAATCTAGATTACATAGTAATGATTCTAACACCCATGGAGTCTTGGTGCTGATCATGTTTTGCTCGTGAGAGAGGCTTAGTCAACGGGTCTGCTACATTCAGATCCGTATGTATTTTGCAAATCTCTATGTCTCCCACTTGGACTTGGTCCCGAATGGAATTGAAGCGTCTCTTGATGTGCTTGGTCCTCTTGTGAAATCTGGATTCCTTTGCCAAGGCAATTGCACCAGTATTGTCACAGAAGATCTTCATTGGTCCCGATGCACTAGGTATGACACCTAGATCGGAAATGAACTCCTTCATCCAGACTCCTTCATTTGCTGCTTCAGAAGCAGCTATGTACTCCGCTTCACATGTAGATCCCGCCACGACGCTTTGTTTAGAACTGCACCAACTTACAGCTCCACCGTTTAATAAAAACACGTATCCGGTTTGCGATTTAGAATCGTCCGGATCAGTGTCAAAGCTTGCATCGACGTAACCATTTACGACTAGCTCTTTGTCACCTCCATATACGAGAAACATATCCTTAGTCCTTTTCAGGTATTTCAGGATGTTCTTGACCGCTGTCCAGTGATCCACTCCTGGATTACTTTGGTACCTTCCTGCCAAGCTTATTGCTAAGCATACGTCAGGTCTGGTACACAGCATTGCATACATGATAGAGCCTATGGCTGAAGCATAGGGAACATCTTTCATTTTCTCTCTATCTTCTGCTGTGGTCGGGCATTGAGTTTGACTCAACTTCACACCTTGTAGCACGGGCAAGAACCCTTTCTTTGCCTGATCCATCTTGAACTTTTTCAAAATTTTGTCAAGGTATGTGCTTTGTGAAAGTCCTATTAAGCGTCTTGATCTATCTCTATAGATCTTGATGCCCAATATGTAAGCAGCTTCACCGAGGTCTTTCATTGAAAAACTTTTATTCAAGTATCCCTTTATGCTATCCAGAAATTCTATATCATTTCCAATTAATAATATGTCATCTACATATAATATCAGAAATGCTACAGAGCTCCCACTCACTTTCTTGTAAATACAGGCTTCTCCAAAAGTCTGTATAAAACCATATGCTTTGACCACACTATCAAAACGTTTATTCCAACTCCGAGATGCTTGCACCAGTCCATAAATGGATCGCTGGAGCTTGCATACTTTGTTAGCACCTTTTGGATCAACAAAACCTTCTGGCTGCATCATATACAACTCTTCTTCTAGAAATCCATTCAAGAATGCAGTTTTGACATCCATTTGCCAAATTTCATAATCATGAAATGCAACAATAGCTAACATGATTCGGACAGACTTAAGCATCGCTACGGGTGAGAAAGTCTCATCGTAGTCAACCCCTTGAACTTGTCGAAAACCTTTCGCAACAAGTCGAGCTTTATAGACAGTTACATTACCATCAGCGTCAGTCTTCTTCTTAAAGATCCATTTATTCTCAATGGCTTGCCGATCATCGGGCAAGTCAACCAAAGTCCATACTTTGTTTTCATACATGGATCCCATCTCAGATTTCATGGCCTCTAGCCATTTTGCGGAATCTGGGCTCATCATCGCTTCCTCATAGTTCGTAGGTTCATCATGGTCAAGTAACATGACTTCCAGAATAGGATTACCGTACCACTCTAGTGCAGATCTTACTCTGGTTGACCTACGAGGTTCTGTAGAAACTTGATCTGAAGTTTCATGATCAATATCATTAGCTTCCTCACTGATTGGTGTAGTTGTCACAGGAACCGGTTCTTGTGATGAACTACTTTCCAATAAGGGAGTAGATACAGTTATCTCGTCAAGTTCTACTTTCCTCCCACTCACTTCTTTCGAGAGAAACTCCTTCTCTAGAAAGGATCTGAATTTAGCAACGAAAATCTTGCCCTCAGATCTGTGATAGAAGGTGTACCCAATAGTCTCCTTTGGGTATCCTATGAAGACACATTTCTCCGATTTGGGTTCGAGCTTATCTGGTTGAAGTTTCTTCACATAAGCATCGCAGCCCCAAACTTTGAGAAACGACAACTTTGGTTTCTTGCCAAACCACAGTTCATAAGGCGTCGTCTCAACGGATTTTGATGGTGCCCTATTTAACGTGAATGCGGCCGTCTCTAAAGCATAACCCCAAAACGATAGCGGTAAATCAGTAAGAGACATCATAGATCGCACCATATCTAGTAAAGTGCGATTACGACATTCGGACACACCATTACGTTGTGGTGTTCCGGGTGGCGTGAGTTGCGAAACTATTCCGCATTGTTTCAAGTGTAGACCAAACTCGTAACTCAAATATTCTCCTCCACGATCAGATCGTAGAAACTTTATTTTCTTGTTACGATGATTTTCCACTTCACTCTGAAATTCCTTGAACTTTTCGAATGTTTCAGACTTGTGTTTCATTAAGTAGATATACCCATATCTGCTTAAATCATCTGTGAAGGTGAGAAAATAACGATATCCGCCACGAGCCTCAACATTCATTGGACCACATACATCTGTATGTATGATCTCCAATAAATCTGTTGCTCTCTCCATAGTACCGGAGAACGGCGTTTTAGTCATCTTGCCCATAAGGCACGGTTCGCAAGTACCAAGTGATTCATAATCAAGTGATTCCAAAAGCCCATCAGTATGGAGTTTCTTCATGCGTTTTACACCGATATGACCTAAACGGCAGTGCCACAAATAAGTTGCACTATCATTATCAACTCTGCATCTTTTGGTTTCAACACTATGAATATGTGTATCACTACTATCGAGATTCAATAAAAATAGACCACTCTTCAAAGGTGCATGACCATAAAAGATATTACTCATATAAATAGAACAACCATTATTCTCTGATTTAAATGAATAACCGTCTCGCATCAAACAAGATCCAGATATAATGTTCATGCTCAACGCAGGCACCAAATAACAATTATTTAGGTCTAAAACTAATCCCGATGGTAGATGTAGAGGTAGCGTGCCGACTGCGATCACATCGACTTTGGAACCATTTCCCACGCGCATCGTCACCTCGTCCTTAGCCAATCTTCGCTTAATCCGTAGTCCCTGTTTCGAGTTGCAAATATTAGCAACAGAACCAGTATCAAATACCCAGGTGCTACTGCGAGCATTAGTAAGGTACACATCAATAACATGTATATCACATATACCTTTGTTCACTTTGCCATCCTTCTTATCCGCCAAATACTTGGGGCAGTTCCGCTTCCAGTGTCCAGTCTGCTTGCAATAGAAGCACTCAGTTTCAGGCTTAGGTCCAGACTTGGGTTTCTTCTCTTGAGCAGCAACTTTCTTGCTGTTCTTTTTGAAGTTCCCCTTCTTCTTCCCTTTGCCCTTTTTCTTGAAACTGGTGGTCTTGTTAACCATCAACACTTGATGCTCCTTTTTGATTTCTACCTCCGCGGCTTTTAGCATTGCGAAGAGCTCGGGAATAGTCTTGTTCATCCCTTGCATATTATAGTTCATCACAAAGCTCTTGTAGCTTGGTGGCAGTGATTGAAGAATTCTGTCAATGACACTATCATCAGGAAGATTAACTCCCAGTTGAATCAAGTGATTATTATACCCAGACATTTTGAGTATATGTTCACTGACAGAACTATTCTCCTCCATCTTGCAGCTATAGAACTTATTGGAGACTTCATATCTCTCAATCCGGGCATTTGCTTGAAATATTAACTTCAACTCCTGGAACATCTCATATGCTCCATGACGTTCAAAACGTCGTTGAAGGCCCGGTTCTAAGCCGTAAAGCATGGCACACTGAACTATAGAGTAGTCATCAGCTTTGCTCTGCCAGACGTTCTTAACGTCGTCAGTTGCATCAGCAGCAGGCCTGGCACCCAGCGGTGCTTCCAGGACGTAACTTTTCTGTGCAGCAATGAGGATAATCCTCAGGTTACGGACCCAGTCCGTGTAATTGCTACCATCATCTTTCAACTTTGCTTTCTCAAGGAACGCATTAAAATTCAACGGAACAACAGCACGAGCCATCTATCTACAAACAAACATAGACAAGCAAGATACTATCAGGTACTAAGTTCATGATAAATTTAAGTTCAATTAATCATATTACTTAAGAACTCCCACTTAGACAGACATCTCTCTAGTCATCTAAGTGATTACGTGATCCAAATCAACCAAACCATGTCCGATCATCACGTGAGATGGAGTAGTTTCAATGGTGAACATCGCTATGTTGATCATATCTACTATATGATTCACGCTCGACCTTTCGGTCTCCGTGTTCCGAGGCCATATCTGTATATGCTAGGCTCGTCAAGTATAACCTGAGTATTCCGCGTGTGCAACTGTTTTGCACCCGTTGTATTTGAACGTAGAGCCTATCACACCCGATCATCACGTGGTGTCTCAGCACGAAGAACTTTCGCAACGGTGCATACTCAGGGAGAACACTTCTTGATAATTAGTGAGAGATCATCTTAAAATGCTACCGTCAATCAAAGCAAGATAAGATGCATAAAGGATAAACATCACATGCAATCAATATAAGTGATATGATATGGCGATCATCATCTTGTGCTTGTGATCTCCATCTTCGAAGCACCGTCATGATCACCATCATCACCGGCGCGACACCTTGATCTCCATCGTAGCATCGTTGTCGTCTACGCCATCTATTGCTTCTACGACTATCGCTACCGCTTAGTGATAAAGTAAAGCAATTACAGGGCGTTTGCATTTCATACAATAAAGCGACAACCATATGGCTCCTGCCAGTTGCCGATAACTTCGGTTACAAAACATGATCATCTCATACAATAAAATATAGCATCACGTCTTGGCCATATCACATCACAGCATGCCCTGCAAAAACAAGTTAGACGTCCTCTACTTTGTTGTTGCAAATTTTACGTGGCTGCTACGGGCTTAGCAAGAACCGTTCTTACCTACGCATCAAAAACCACAACGATAGTTTGTCAAGTTGGTGCTGTTTTAACCTTCGCAAGGACCGGGCGTAGCCACACTCGATTCAGCTAAAGTGAGAGAGACAGACACCCGCCAGTCACCTTTAAGCACGAGTGCTCGTAGCGGTGAAACCAGTCTCGCGTAAGCGTACGCGTAATGTCGGTCCGGGCCGCTTCATCTCACAATACCGCCGAACCAAAGTATGACATGCTGGTAAGCAGTATGACTTGTATCGCCCACAACTCACTTGTGTTCTACTCGTGCATATAACATCAATGCATAAAACCTGGCTCTGATACCACTGAAGGGTTTCGTAGTAATTTCAAAAAAATTCCTACGCACACGCAAGATCATGTTGATGGCATAGCAACGAGAGGGGAGAGTGCATGTCCACGTACCCTCGTAGACCGTTAGCGGAAGCGTTATAACAACGCGGTTGATGTAGTCGTACGTCTTCACGATCCGACCGATCCAAGCACCGAACGTACGGGGCCTCCGAGTTCAGCACACGTTCAGCTCGATGACGATCTCCGGCCTCCGATCCAGCCGAGCTCCGGAGATGAGTTCCGTCAGCACGACGGCGTGGTGACGATGTTGATGTTCTACCGGCGCAGGGCTTCGCCTAAGCTTCGCGACGATATGACCGAGGTGGAATATGGTGGAAGGGGGCACCGCACACGGCTAAGGAACGATCCGTAGATCAACTTGTGTGTCTATGGGGTGCCCCCTGCCCCCGTATATAAAGGAGGAGGGGGGAGGCCGGCCGGCCCCTTTGGGCGCGCCAAGGGAGGAGGAATCCTCCTCCTAGTAGGAGTAGGACTCCTCCTTTCCTACTCCTACTAGGAGGGGGAAGGAAGGGGGAGAGGGGGAAGGAAAGGGGGGGCGCCGCCCCCCCCCTCCTAGTCCAATTCAGACCAGAGGGGGGAGGGGGCGCGCGGCCCATGCTGGCCGGCCCTCTCTCCTTTCCCCTAAGGCCCATAGGCCCAATACTCTCCCGGGGGTTTCCGGTAACCCCCCCCGGCACTCCGGTTTTCTCCGAAATCACCCGGAACCTTTCCGGTGTCCGAATATAGTCGTCCAATATATCAATCTTTATGTCTCGACCATTTCGAGACTCCTCGTCATGTCCGTGATCACATCCGGGACTCCGAACAAACTTCGGTACATCAAAACTTATAAACTCATAATAAAACTGTCATCGAAACATTAAGCGTGCGGACCCTACGGGTTCGAGAACTATGTAGACATGACCTAAAACCATTCTCGGTCAATAACCAATAGCGGGACCTGGATGCCCATATTGGTTCCTACATATTCTACGAAGATCTTTATCGGTCAAACCGCATAACAACATACGTTGTTCCCTTTGTCATCGGTATGTTACTTGCCCGAGATTTGATCGTCGGTATCCAATACCTAGTTCAATCTCGTTACCGGCAAGTCTCTTTACTCGGTCTGTAATACGTCATCTCATAACTAAGTTATTAGTTATAATGCATGCAAGGCTTAAGTGATGAGTATTACCGAGAGGGCCCAGAGATACCTCTCCGACAATCGGAGTGACAAAACCTAATCTCGAAATACGCCAACTCAACATGTACCTTTGGAGACACTTGTAGTACTCCTTTATAATCACCCAGTTACGTTGTGATGTTTGGTAGTACCCAAAGTGTTCCTCCGGTAAACGGGAGTTGCATAATTCTCATAGTTACAGGAACATGTATAGGTCATGAAGAAAGCAATAGCAGAATACTAAACGATCAAGTGCTAAGCTAATGGGATGGTTCATGTCAATCACATTATTCTCCTAATGATGTGACCTCATTAATCAAATGACAACACATGTCTATGGTTAGGAAACATAACCATCTTTGATTAATGAGCTAGTCAAGTAGAGGCATACTAGTGACTATATGTTTGTCTATGTATTCACACATGTATCATGTTACCGATTAATACAATTCTAGCATGAATAATAAACATTTATCATGATATAAGGAAATAAATAATAACTTTATTATTGCCTCTAGGGCATATTTCCTTCAGTAAAAGGGCCTCGTATTCAGCTGCGTTGTTGGAGTCTGTGTACATTATTTGAAGTACGTATTGGACTGTGTCACCGGTCGGGGACGTCAAGACGACGCCAGCCCCCAGTCCGGCCAACATTTTAGAGCCGTCAAAGTGCATAATCCAATTGGAGTATGCGCCGTACTCTTTAGGGAGTTCGGCTTCGGTCCATTCAGCGACAAAGTCAGCCAAGACTTGTGACTTTATAGCTCGCCAAGGTCTGTAAGTTATATCGAATGGTAAGAGCTCAATGGCCCATTTTGCAATCCTGCCCGTTGCGTCGCGGTTGTTTATAATGTCATTGAGTGGTACTTCAGAGGCCACTGTTATCGAACACTCTTGAAAGTAGTGTCAGAGCTTCCAGAATGCCATGAACACTGCATACGCGATCTTCTGATAGTGTGGGTAACGGGACTTGCAGGGGGTTAACACAGTGGATACGTAGTACACTGGTCTTTGAAGAGGGAATCTATGCCCTTCTGTCTCTCGTTCGACGACGAGTACCGCGCTTACAACTTGATGTGTTGCTGCGATGTATAACAGCATTGGCTCGCCTAGGTTGGGCGCAGCCAGGACCGGATTCGTTGCCAATATGGCCTTTATTTCTTCGAGTCCGGCGGTGGCAGCATCCGTCCACTCGAAGTGTTCGGTGTGCCTGAGGAGGCGATAGAGGGGTAATGCCTTTTCTCCTAAGCGGGAGATAAAGCGGTTGAGGGCCGCCACACATCCTGTCAATTTCTGGATCTGTTTGAGGTTTTTTGGAATATCCAGCTGTGATAGAGCCCGGATCTTGTCCGGATTTGCTTCAATTCCTCTACCGGATACGATGAAGCCCAGGAGCTTTCCGGCTGGCACGCCGAAAACGCATTTTTCCGGATTCAGCTTGATATCATATTCTCGGAGGTTGTCAAACGTGACTCTCAAGTCGTCTACTAGAGTTTCAATGTGTTTACTTTTGACGACCACGTCGTCTACATATGCCTCTACTGTCTTGCCGATCTGGGTAGCCAGACATGTCTGAATCATGCGCTGATATGTTGCGCCGGCGTTTTTAAGTCCAAAGGGCATCGTGTTGAAGCAGAATGGTCCATATGGAGTAATGAATGATGTTGCGGCTTGATCTGCTTCTGCCATCTTGATTTGATGATAGCCGGAGTATGCGTCCAGGAAGCACAATGAATCGTGCCCTGAAGTGGCATCGATGATTTGGTCGATGCGGGGGAGGGGGAAGGGATCCTTTGGGCAGGCTTTATTTAGGTCTTTGAAATCGACACATAGGCGCCAGGATTTGTCCTTCTTTGGTACCATTACCAGGTTTGCTAGCCAATCCGGATGTTTGATGTCTCTAATGAATCCGGCTTCCAATAGTTTGGCTAGTTCCTCTCCCATTGCCTGTCTTTTGGGTTCGGAAAATCGTCGAAGAGCCTGTCTGACTGGCTTGAATCCTTTTAGGATGTTTAGGCTGTGTTCTGCTAGTCTGCATGGGATTCCGGGCATATCCGAGGGGTGCCAGGCGAAAATGTCCCAATTTTCCCGAAGGAATTCTCGTAGTGCAGCGTCTACATCAGGGCCCAATTGTGCCCCGATGGAGGCCGTCTTTGTCGAGTCCGTTGGGTGGACCTGGAATTTTACTATTTCTTCGGCTGGTTTAAAGGAGGTGGACTTGGATCTCTTATCGAGTATCACATCGTCCCTATTCACCATAGAGCGCAGCGCGGTGAGTTCCTCTACCGCTAAGGCTTCGGATAGTGCCTCCAGGGCTAATGCGGCCGTCTTGTTTTCGGCACGGAGTGCTATGTTCGGATCACTAACGAGAGTGATTATTCTGCTGGGCCCAGGCATTTTGAGCTTCATGTACCCGTAATGGGGTACGGCTTGGAAGATTGTGAATGCCTCTCGTCCTAATATAGCGTGGTATCCGCTGTTGAACGGGGCCACTTGGAACGTGATTTCCTCGGACCTGTCATTGTCCGGCGAGCCAAATACCACATCGAGTGTGATTTTTCCTGTGCAGCGCGCTTCCCGGCTTGGGATTATCCCTCTGAAGGTTGTGCTGCTTCGCTCAATGCGGCTCCAGTCTATTTCCATTTTTTGAAGGGTTTCCTCGTAGATGAGGTTTAGTCCGCTGCCGCCATCCATGAGCACCTTGGTAAGCTGAAAGCTGTCCACTATCGGACAGAGGACCAATGCGGCTGGTGCTCGGGCTGTTCGGAATTTAGGTTCGTCGCTGGCGTTGAAGGTGATGGCCGCGTCACTCCAAGGGTTTGCTGTGGCTACGTGATAAGCTTCGGCAAGGCTGCGGATTGTTCGTTTCCGCGTATTGTTTGATGCGAAAGTCTCGAAGACTGTTAATACCGTACCGGTATTGTTGGTGTGGTTTCCTGGGGCTAGAAGCTCCTCGCCACTTTTGGCCACCTGTCGTAGTATCCAACATGCTCGAAGGCTATGTGTTAGGACGGCGCCCCCTGCACTCTGAATTGTACAGGGTCTGCTGAGCCATCCCTCCAGTACGGTTCTGTTCCTTTTAAGGGCTTTCTGTTTTTTGGTTCTTGAACCTGGCGCCTGAGTGTGATGCGCCCTTTTATTGCGGACTGGGTCTGTATCCGGGGCCGGATTGTCCCAAAACCTATTTTCGGTTTTCCGGAAACTCTCTATCGCACAGCACTCCTGTACTATGGATGCCAGGTCTGCGAAGCGTGTGATTTCACGACGGCTGACGGCGTTTAGGATTCCGTCGTCCGTGCAATTATTGCAGAAAATTGAGATTGCGTTTTCCTCTCGGCAGTCTTTTATCCTGTCCATAACCAGGAGGAATCTGGCCCAGTAGCGATGTACTGTTTCAGTGGGCTCTTGCCGGATTAGAGATAGATCCCATATATCTGGTCGGGTGGGCGGAACTAAGTCCGGAGCCCTACCCATCTCAAGGCTCAAAGGCCGAGGAGCTTCCAAGACCGAAAACTTTGGTCGCTGGACATTATCCAATGAGTCCGGAACGAGGCCTGATTTTAAGTTGAGTGCTCGATCGAAGTCCGCCCCTCCGCGGGAATATGGCGTGGAGGGTTTGGGAGCCCAGACATGTCTAGTTTTCAATATAGGAGAAGAGCCGCCGCATTGTTCTTCTACCACTGTAACGTGGTGGGTTACCTGGGGAGAGTTAATCTCTCTCAAATCGGTTTTAAGCCCGATCTGATTGTAGTCTGTAGCGACTCCCAGGGCGGCGATCCGATCCAAGAGTTTCTTTACGGACGAGAGCTCTGGTGGATCTAGATGCTCGGCGAATTCCGAGTTGACGTGAAGGTTTCTCTCGATGACTCGAGAGGTTATTGCGGAGGCGATGGCCGGACAGGCGGCTATGAGAAAACCTCCTAGCCGGATAGTTTGGCCGGCGGCCAAGGCTCCGTTGGCGAAGATACCGTCCTTGAAGACGGGAAGAGGCATCCTTCCTATCGGTGACGGCACAGAGGAACTCTCAATAAAAGCACCAATGTCGGTGTCAAAACCGGCGGATCTCGGGTAGGGGGTCCCGAACTGTGCGTCTAGGCGGATGGTAACAGGAGACAAGGGACACGATGTTTTACCCAGGTTTGAGCCCTATTGATGGAGGTAAAACCCTACGTCCTGCTTGATTGATATTGATATTGTGGATGTTTACAAGAGTGGATCTACCACGAGATCAAGGAGGCTAAACCCTAGAAGCTAGCCTATGGTATGATTGTTGTAATGTATGTCCTACGGACTAGGGCCATCCGGTTTATATAGACACCGGAGAGGGCTAGGGTTACATTGAGTCGGTTGCAATGGTAGGAGATCTACATATCCGTATCGCCAAGCTTGCCTTCTACGCCAAGGAAAGTCCCATCCGGACACGGGACGAAGTCTTCAATCTTCTATCTTCATAGTCTTGGAGTCCGGTCGATGATGATAGTCCAGCCGATGATAGTTCGGCCGATGGCGGTAATCCGGCTATCCAGACACCCCGTAGTCCAGGACTCCCTCAGGAACCAAGGAATGAATATCGATGGCGAGAAGTATCACTGTATCAAGAGTTCATCGGATGGTGTGCAATTCCCATGGCATTCTCAATATAAAGATGGTAATACTCCAAGGTAGAGCAGAACAAGAGCTAGATTAGCATTTTGATCTACGGAACACAACGACTTTGACCCAATCCTGGATATGGATGAGGTTCTGGAGTTTGTTTCTCCTAGTCATTCCGAATAGAATGACTTGACGGACCACAAGAGAAATAGGCATCGATGAACGAATGCGCACATACTCTTGACTATCAATTGATAGACGAGGGTCGGAATACAATTAAAGAGTGACAACCCAAGAGAACATATGATTTTCTGAGTTGTGGATGCATGGACTAGCATGTCGAACGAGTTCAACATATTTCTTACGGATAACCCATGCAGAAAGGTTGAACTGGCAGAGTCACAATATAGAGATAAGAACTCATCAAGAGCACTCTGGTTGTGATCTTTTGGTTCAACGAGGAACTGCTGCCATAAGTAGTTCATGGTATTTGGAAGAACGATATACCACGAACCTCGAGGACTATCACAAAGGTTACTAATAACCTAAAGGAACTAGCAAACACTATCAACATGAAATAAGTAGGGTGAATCTCGGGTTCAAAAACCCAGGAGTAGAATACCTACTGACTAAATGGCATCACGGGATGCTTTCGAGAATAATGGCTAGAATCATCACACTGGGAACGCAGAACATGGCCGGGTTACTAGGTGATACTCTAGACACCTAGGGTCATAATAATAGCTCCAACATATATGTCGAGGCAACAGAGTACCTCAACTCACTGGTTAGTGTGCTTATTCTGATCAAAAGGACATAGAAACGGGAGGAAGGGATTTTGCAAATGCTTCAGACTATTTAGAAACCTGGGATGACTCGGACAGCATAACGGCTGTAAATGCTCGAAAAAATTGAGACATCCTGCAAATGGTGGCATAACCACTCGATCGTCACAATATCAAGGTTCCGAGATCAACTATGAACACACAGAGGTAGTAGAAACTGAACTGAGGCTTAAATCCAACAATCTTATAAGTCTAAGGATTAGTAACACGTGATCCTGATAGAAAGAGGAGATAGTCTAGTTCCTTAACCCCGTAGGAAAGATAAGATGACTCAGATCAGAAGGGCATAAGGTATAAGGAGTAAAAGAGCCTTACGTTCCATCCCACAATCAATTCCCTTATATAACTAAAGAATTTCTAGACTCAACTTCGACCAGTTTGGCTTGGTAATCCTACAGGCAGTCAAGCTCTGATACCAAAGTTGTCAGGACCCCGACTCAATGCCACATCGATCTAGCATGTAACACCTCATATCACTTTGCGGCCTCACGCACGGTATTCCCATGGGTGTCGCCTTACCTTTGCCCGAGACCGTTTGCGCCTTTTGGCACACATATATGATAGTGTCGCTAGCATCCATATGATAAGGAGCCCGGGCTGACATGGCTAGTCGTAAACCCAAAGTGGAACAAACTTACAGGGACAGGCATCCATGACCCAGCATCGAACGTGTCGGTCATCAGCGAGGGAATCCAGGCTATAGCACTGGGCTAGCAGGACTCTGGTGAACCGGGCTGTAGCGGGCTAATAGGACTCCGATATTCATCGCGTGACATTTCCCCGAGGGGACAGACACAGGAACGAAGAAGGACACATGCCGGCCAGCCTAAGTGTTCCGGAGCAGTAGCAAGCTACCATGGCTCGGTGGAAACACTAGGAGACATTTCCCGGTAATAGAGGCTACTAAGGATAAACAACTAGATAGTCAGATCCCACACATACCAAGCATTTCAATAACATACACACAATATGCTCGATATGTGCAAATACAACATGGCATCACAACATGACTCTACGACTCAAGTATTTATTCATTAGGCTCCGAGGAGCGAGATATTACAAACATGGGTCTCATGACCCAACACCCAGAGCATACAAGTCAAAGCACAAGCGGAAGCTTAACATGTCTGAGTACAGACATCTACAAATGAAAAAGGCTGAGAAGCCCGACTATCTACTAGATCCTGCCGAGGGCACAAGATCGTAGCTGAGGTAACAAGCTAAACGTCGAACTCCACGCGGAACTAATAGCGAGACTGAGTCTCTCTGCAAAAACATAAAATAGGCAAACGTGAGTACAAATGGACCCAGCAAAACTTACATCAGATCTAACTACATATGCATCATTGTCAACAAAGGGGATGGTGGGGTTTAACTACAGCAAGCCAGCTTTGACTCGGTGGCTATCCTGAACTACAACTGCAAGTAACTCTTTTGAGGTGGCACACACGAGTCCACACATTCACCATATCAATACACCACTATGGATCCGCTCCCGTCTCCCTACGAGAACGCCGTCCATAGCACTCACGCTTATCTTGCGTATTTTAGAGTATCCACTTTCACTTGTCTATGAACTGTACAGGCAACCCAGAAGTCCTTCACCGCGGACACGGCTATTCAAATAGATAATGTTAACCCTGCAGGGGTGTACTTCTTCACACACGCTCTCGCCACTTACCGCCATGTACACCTCGTGTATCTCGGCAACCTTCAAGCGGAAGCCTGGCGAGGGAGTCGGCCACGACCTGACTAACCATACAAGTCTCTCGTCCAGGTTTATCGCCTATTCAGGTTCCATCCGCAAGGAGATCCGGCCGGGGTGTCGCTCACGGCCCCAAACGATGTGAGCAGGGTTCTCAAGCCCACCATCCGGGTGCCACTTGGTACACCGTGCCACTGTGCCTAGTCTGTCCCAAGCCCACCTGTACCGGTTGCCACTTGGTAGACTACTAACACTACCTACAAACACCAGAAACTAGTTGCAACTCCTGGACAGAGATCATGTTGATTAATAAGTCGAGAGGGGTCGAGTTACCGGAACCCAATGTGTGGTAGTAACTGTACATGGATCACAAACACAGAACTCAGTTCCTGAGAACGGTTTCAATGAGACAACCCACCATGTACTCGTACATGGCCTCTCACCGCTACCTTTACCAAATCGTGTTCACACACTTAGCTCACACACAGTAGGACATCACTACTAGGAAAAAGGCTACTAGCAGCACGGGTAAAATGGTTACTAGCAGCGCGGGTACCCGCGCTACTAATAAGGCGCTACAGCTAATAGTTAGTAGTAGCGCGGGTGAAACCCACGTACTACTAACATTTTAGTAGTAGCGCGGGTTGCACCCGCGCTACTAGTAATGAAATAGTAGTAGCGCCTCTGGGTTTTTTTCCCACGCTACTACTAAAAAGTTAGTAGTAGCCTAGATGCAAACCCACGCTACTACTAACGAAGTAGTAGTAGCGCGTCCGGTGTTTTCCCACGCTAGTACTAACTAATTAGGAATTAAAAAAATAAAATCCACCAATTATATTCCATGCATACAATTCCAACTAAAACAAACATATTTGCAATAAACCAGCAGCATTACACATCATTACTAATCCAAGATTTATAATAAACCAGCGGCATTAGAACACATCCTGTAAGAGTATACATATTGTCATGGCTTTTCATGCCTTCAATTAAAACACCTACACTTTTTGAAGTCACTTACTCCCAGCTAGTGCAAACACAGTTACAAGCAAAACAAAATGCATAAAAACACCAAACAGTCGCATCCTATCTCTCCAAATGATCCGCTCCCTCTGCATCCTTGCTAGCATCTTCACGATAAGCAAATCCGCGGGAAAAAAGTCAACTTAGCTTGTACTCCCTCTGTCAACTATCCAGAGTAGATTTTATCCATTGCCCTGGCCATGTTCAAGAAACACTAAATCAACTATCCAGAGTAGATTTTCTTCCTTGCATGAACTGGTTTGCAAACAAAAATAGAACTCCATTACTAAATATTGACTTAATGTGGAAGAAGATAAATTCTGGTACCTTTATAAAAATCTCCCTACTAATGTAGTAGAACATGAAGTAACAATCATAGGTATATCAGCATCATGGTTAGAAAAGCTTTTGTGCAAAACTATAAAGCAGTAGAAGTTAGAGACGTGAACCATCAGTTTCACATAGGAAACAGAAACATATGATATTAGATGAAAGGCAGCAAGCATACTCTTTCTCAAACAAACTTGTCGTCCGTGTACATAACAGTAGCATGGAGTGGGCACTGCTAGTGCATGGTTAGAAAACGCTCTACTGACCATGCTTTGTTCCAAGCTAGATATTTATGCAGTATACCACATACTAAGCTTGTGGTTAGCTGATCACCCTGCCCATAAGAACTAATCATTCCTAATTACATGTGGACTTATGTGCCATATTTCATGAACTTGTGATTCTACTGTAAGAGATTAACTTGTTTGCGAAGTGGAAAACAGTGATAAAATAGGACATACTTCAGATGTCTTGACTTATAATCCCATAATATATATAAGCATAACTAATTGCGTAGAGTAATACTGGGATAAATAAAGAAACTTTAATTCACGTTTTCCCTATTTGCATATAGTAGTAGCCAGATCTATAAAAATTAAACATCAACTCCTTTGTCATGTAAGCATGACGCACTTGCACAAAGAAGTTGCCGGATTGTCGAAAACCTATGACACTGTGAGACTGAACGAAGCTTCGCATTCAATACTCGTCAATTAATTTGTAGAAGAATCAATTTCCTCCGCTATTCGACAGTAAGAAAAATTGTAAGTTGTCCGTACATAGCTCTGCAGAAAAAGGAGCCCGGAAAATCACTTAACCAATAATTCACATCTATCAATGTATGAAACTATGGAACGCATCAATATGCATCATGCAAATATGATAGCATACCAGCCGTGAGGAGCTTTGCATATTTCAGAGAGAGAGAGAGAGGGGGGCAAGCTTTGCATATGCACCCTGCCTGAATAAATTGGCAATGATTCAATGAGAGCATCAACAGATTGCATACAGCACCTGACTGTCACCGAACCCGGTGGACGAGGAGTTTATTACAGATAAACAAACACAAAGTCCTATCTAATAATACAGTCGGATGGACAATCTGGACACTGCTCATGTGTTAAGAGTCTAGCACATAGGTCTACAGAAACAGGCAAGCACGCATCTGAACATAGGTAGCAAATTTAAGCTATCTCGGTACAGCATGTTTGTGTATAAATTGATGAAGTGCACAAATAAACTGATGACAACTCCAAGCTGGCAGATAGCCGGACGGTGGCCGAAACATTGGCCAGAGTAGAGCCGAAAACGAAGCCGTTGGGTATCACCGATCCGGCAACGAATTGCACAATGTATGTATGTAGCATGATGGAGCGATCAGGAACAGCACCTGCAGCCCAATCATGCAGCTTAGACCTGAGGCACCAACGCATCATCGATCTGCATCGCCCCTGAGGCTCCAGTGATCCCCCGATTTGGTCCCCGAATCGACCCCCAAATCCCTAGAGTTCCGTGGCGGAATACATGGGCGCCCGATGGAGCGCCATGGCGACGGCTCTTCCTACCTAGTGCCTACGCGCGGTCCGGCGGGGGGCGAGACCGGCCTCGGACGGGGGAGATCTGGGCTGGCCGGCAGGGCCGGACTCGATCCGGCTCAGTTCTTCACGCGGGAGGTCGTATGTAAGCGAGGAAACGAAGGGAAATCCGAGGAAAGATAAGGGCTTCCTTACAGGGAGGAGGACGGTTTCTCGCCGGTGCTCCGGTGGAGATGGGCGGCGAGGGTTTCCGGCGGCGAGAGGCTTCGGGGCGGCCTCTCCTGGTAAACGCCCTCTGACTCGTCCGCCGTGCGTGGGCGCTTCTCGTCGGCGGCCGCGGGCTCCTCCCCCTCTTCGCGCTCGCGCTTCCGCACGGGGTACTGGTGCTCCTCCTCGTCCGCGCCCATCGCCGGCCGCCGGGAGGAAGGAGGAGAGAGAAGAGGCGGGCAGAGGAGGAAGGGGAAGGGAGGGGGAGGAGGAGGAGGTGGGGTGTTGCGCACGGCCGGTGCTCGCCGGAACCGGCCGGCGTGGGTGGGGGCGGCGGCGAGGAGATCGTGGGGAGAGGAGCCGGGGTGGGTTGGACCGACGAGATCGTGCGGGGTGGGTTGGAGCCGGGGTGGGTTTCCAGCGTGGAGAGAGAGTGGTGGGGTGGGAGCGGATCGGGCCGGGGTGGATGGTGCGGTAGTGGACACGGTCAGTAATAGCGCGGGGGTCTACCAGCGCTATAGCTACCTACTTAGTAGTAGCCTGGGTTTATACTCCACGCTGCTACTATGGCCTGTTTGATGAAGATCATTTAGTAGTAGCGCGGGTTTATACCCCTCGCTACTACTACCAGATTATTAGTAGCGCGGTTTTTATACCCCACGCTGCTACTAATTAGTAGGAGCGTCCGTTTTTAGACCGCGCTACTGATAAACTTCTGTGTATAAGGTTTTCCCTAGTAGTGCATGTTCACACACCTTCAATTCATCCCTGATGAATCAGACCTGACACAACTCTAAGCAATAGCAGGCACGACAAACAAGCATGAATGAGTAGGCACAACAGGGCTCAAACAACTCCTACTCATGCTAGTGGGTTTCATCTTTTTACTGTGGCAATGACAGGTCATGCAGAGGATAAGGGGGTTCAACTACCGCAGCATGTAACAGTTGAATCGTTGTTGTCCTAATGCAGTAAAAGAGAGCAGGAGCAAGAGAATGGGATTGTATCGGAATGAACAAGGGGGTTTTGCTTGCCTGGCACTTCTAAAGATAGTATAGCTCTTCATCGGTGTCATCGATCTCGTCGTCGGTATCACGTCTAACGAGAGGGGACAAATACCGGAAACACAGAAGGAAACACAATCAATGCAATGCATAATATGATGCATGCTTATGACATGTCAATATGCTGTGTGTTAGGCTAATGCAACTAAACCAGAGTGGTTTGATCTTATTTGAATCAAAGATTCAAATACAAGCCTAAGCTATGAACTCATATAAGTGCATTATCATGTTTCATCTAAACAGCAAGGTTAGGTTGCTCTAACATGCATGAAACCAGTACAGATGGATAGGTTGGATTTTTCTGATCATTTTTCATATATAACTTATTCCAATCTGAGTTATAGATTATTTTCTATGAATTTTTTAAGTTTGCTACATTTTCTAGAATTTCCTATATAAAAATAAATCCAGTAAATGCTTTATTGCATAAGCACTGCATCACTGTGACATCAGCAGGTCAACAAGCGCTGCTGCAGGTCAAACCTGACATGTGGGGCCCATTGGTCAGTGACTCACTGCTGGCTTGAGTGAATGACAGGTGGGACCGGTCAACGCTGACTGGGCCAGAGTCAAAGTTGACACGTGGGGTCCACAGCATTAGCACTAATCTAACAGAAAAATTATACTAACCTAATTAAGCTCAGGGGCCCACATGGCAGTGGCTCATGGGGGTGCTTATAGTGGTCATTAGCACTAACTAACCGGCGCCACATCAGCAGGTGACGCCGGCGACCACAGCAGCGGCGGAAACTCGCCGGAGTTGGTCGGGGCGGCGCTACAGGCCGCGGCTGGGCGCGCTGAGGGCATCTACGCGGAGCTGGAACTGGCGCGCATCCAACAGTGCAAGCAGCACCTGCTGGGGCGGCCAGAAACGACGACGACGTCGAGGTCAGCGGCGACCGGAGCTCGGGCGTCGACGGATTCGTCACTATGGTGAGCAAGGCGTGCGTTGCTTGGCATCTACGGTGGCTGCACGTGCTAACAAGGCTATTGGGCATGCTAGCATGACCAAAGGGTCACCGGACTGACGCCGGTGACGAGCTCGGGCGGAGGTGAGCTTCGGCCTCGATGAACACGACGGCTACGGTGTGCAAAAGGACGAGGCGTTAGGGGAAAATGACCGGAGGCTCACAGCGCGTCGATTGAAGTACTCGTCTGGCTCGGGGAAGGCCTGCAGACGACAGAGCGACGACGGTGATCGCCGGAGTCCGAGGAAGAAGACGGGGCCGATGGCGGCGTTGTAGGGGCTCCCGCGGGGCGTGGCTCGGTGAGGAGGAAGAGGGGGTCGAGGCGGAGCCTCTGAGAGCATCGGCGAGGCGAGGCAGTGGCTGTGGCCATGGCGGTGCTCGTCGGCGGCAACGGCTGCGCTCGGTGGGTGCGCGCGAGAAGAACAAGGGAGGGGATGAGCATGGGGGAAGAATTGAGAGGACCCTGGGGGTTGCGTGGCATCCTCGGGTGCCTCCAGCAGCGAGCAGGTAAGCAGGAGGTGGCCGGCGTGTGGTCGGGCGCGCCGGGCACGCGCCCTTCGTCCTCCTGGCAAAAGGAGGAAGACGGCAGGGGAGGTGGAGCTGGGTTGGGTCGACTATGCACAGTGTTGGGCTACAGGAGCACCAGGTAAGAAAGCCCAGGTTAGTTCTCTCTCTCTCTCTCTCTTTTATTTAATGTTTTCTATTTTCTGTCTTTGTTATTTTGGATTTAGTAAAATACTAAATCACTTAATAAAATCCTGAAATAAATTGTGGGCACATACTGGATTATTCCCAATAGCCCTCAACTATTCTCAGAATTTATTAGAGCATTTAAAATATTTATAGAGTTTAAATGCCCCAATTCAAATATAATATCAGTTAATTCAAAAATCCATAAATGGCCAAGAAATATGCTCATCATTTTTGGCAGAGGTTTTCACCTTTATCAAAAATCATGAACATTTCCAAAGGCATTTTGGGTTCATTGAAGATTATTTTAGGTTGAACCTATTTGATTTGATCTGGTGCTAGGGTTTGAACAATCCGCATTTCAAGTTAAAAAGAAATTAAACATGATGCAACACATGACTAGCTAGCTCAGAGCATACCAGAACTAGGGATGTGACACTGCTGCTGCCATTCCTTGACGGAATCATTGAAGGTGCCCGTCTGCCATGTGACCTTGGGAATCTTGCTCACCATGGCACCGTCGCACTCAGCGTGCTCGCCATTAACCACCTTGGGCTTCACATTGAAGATCTTCAGCCATAAGCCGAAGTGGGGCAAAATGCGGAGGAAGGCCTCACACATGACGATAAACGTCGAGATATTGAGGAAAGAATTAGGGGACAGATTATGAAAATCAATCCCATAATAATACATGATGCCGCGAACAAATGGGTGGAGGGGAAACCCGAGCCCGCGGACAAAATGAGGTAAAAACACGACCCTTTCGTGGGGCTCCGGATTGGGGACGATCTGTCCCGCCGTCGGAAGACGATGGCCAATTTTCCTGGCCAGATACCTGGCCTCTCGAAGCTTTTTGATATCCTTCTCCCGGACGGTAGAGGCCATCCATTTGCCTCCTGCTCTGGATTCGGACATCTTCGAAGAACTTTTTTTCGCTGGAGGAGATGAGTGCTTGGGTGCTAGGGCTCGAGCGAAGGGGAATGGACGAGCGGAAGGGAAAGGTGTGGGTAAGGAAGAAGAGGTCTTATCTCTTTATAGAGGCAATAAAAACTTTTTGCACCTCCCTACTTGCCTGGTGGAACATGCTCGTTTCCCACTCACCGCTATTGGCGGTGCGATTGAGCTGCCCGTGCCCGTATTAATGAAGGCCCCGTGATAAGGGGAACACGATCTTTGCTTCGATGAGACGTGCCCAGGAAACCGCCTCGCAATATGTGCAGTGGTTGGTTGTGGAAAGACGGTTCAATAATAACTCGATCGTGATGCTATGTCATGTTGTCTGAAGATGTCACAGATTACATTTGTGAAATATCGTTCTCTCCATGATGGCATGTGAAAATCATCTTGCAGATCCGGGCACGATTTAAGTGTTCGGTAATTACTTTGGAGTATTCAAAGATGGAACCCGCCTTGTAATGCCGAAGACAATCTACGCGCCGGACTCATCATCATTGAAGCCTGGTTCAGGGCTACTGAGGGAGTCCTAGATTAGGGGGTATCCGGACAACCGGACTATATACTTTGGCCGAACTGATGGACCGTGAAGATACAAGAGTCAAGACTTCGTCCCGTGTCCGGAAGGGACTCTCCTTTGCGTGGAATACAAAAGCTTCACAATCCGGATATTAGATCTCCTTCTTTGTAACTGACTCTGTGTAAACCCTAGCCCCCTCCGGTGTCTATATAAACCGG
Source organism: Triticum aestivum (assembly GCF_018294505.1). Classification (NCBI taxonomy): domain Eukaryota; kingdom Viridiplantae; phylum Streptophyta; class Magnoliopsida; order Poales; family Poaceae; genus Triticum; species Triticum aestivum. The sequence continues at coordinate 169,664,099 of NC_057807.1, read as the reverse complement.
AGGGTTTAGTCCGTAGAGGGACAATCATAATCATCATAGGCTAGCTTCTAGGGTTTAGCCTCTACGATCTTGTGGTAGATCAACTCTTGTAATACTCATATCATCAAGATCAATCAAGGAGGAAATAGGGTTTTACCTCCATCAAGAGGGCCCGAACCTGGGTAAAACATCGTATCCCTTGCCTCCTGTTACCATTAGCCTTAGACGCACAGATCGGGACCCCCTACCTGAGATCCGCCGGTTTTGACACCGACAGCTGGGCCCTGGGATCCCACTCCAGGCTACTGTCGGTAGCGGCGGTGGACTCCTCCGAAAGGGGAGTTTTTTCCTTCTTAGGTGACTCGACCTCCAAGGATGTGGAGGCCGTCCTTTTCTTTCTTCCCCTCGCTGGGGATTGGTTTTCCTAATCTTCCTCGTCGGGCATCGGAGTCTTCGGATATTGTGTCCGAAGTGACGCGGCGATGAAGGCCTCCCCTGGTCTCTTTGGCCTCCTTCTCGGCCTTCTTCTTCGGCGCCTTGTAAGGCGCCGGGACAAGCATCTTCGTCAGAAGTGGGCCAGCTGGTTCTTCTGGCAGTGGGGTCGGACAGTAGATCTGCCCCGCCTTCCTCGTCCAACCTTAAAAGAGTTGTAGGAAACGCATTAAGCATTTTCCTTGGAATATGCAAATAAAACGTATGACCTGCCAACATACAATGACTTACTGGACTTGCAGGGCGGGACAGTTGGTACCCGCGGTCCTCGGCTGACTTGATTTGCTGGACTTAAAAAGCACCTTCCAGATGTCTTTGTGTGAGGAGCCAAAGAACTCTAGCAGGGTCTGGTGCTTGGCCGGGTCAAATTCCCATAAATTGCAGGTCCTGTGTTGGCAAGGAAGAATCCGGTGAACTAACATCACCTGGACTACATTGACAAGTTTGCTATTCTTGTCTTCCATATCCTTGACGCGCGTCTGGAGCACCGACAACTCGTCGGGCGAAGACCAGTTCAGGCCCTACTTGGGCCAAGACGTAAGCCGCAGGGGAGCTCCAGATCGGAATTCTAGAGCTGCGGCCCATTTTGCATCGCGCGGCTCCGTCACGTAGAATCACTGTTGTTGCCAACTTTGACGGAATCATTGAAAGTACCTGATGGCCATGTGACATTGGGCATCTTTCTCACCATGGCGCCTCCGCACTCAGCGTGCTCGCCGCTCACTACCTTGGGCTTCACATTAAAAATCTTCAGCCATAAGCCGAAGTGTGGCGAGATGCGGAGAAAGGCCTCGCACACGATAATGAAAGTCGAGATGTTGAGGAAGGAATTTGTGGATGGATCATGAAAATCGATCCCTTAGTAGTACATGATGCCGCAAACGAATGGGTGGAGGGGAAACCCTAGCCCGCGGACAAAGTGAGGAAGGAATACAACCCTCTAGTGGGTTTCTGGGGTGGGGACGATATGTCCCGCCGTCAAGAGACGATGGCTGATTTTCTTGGCCAGATACCCGGGCTCCCGAAGCTTTTTGATATCCTTCTCCCAAACGGTAGAGGCCATCCACTTCCCTCTTGCTCCCGATCCAGACATTTTTGGAGGGCCTTTGTGGGCGGAGAAGACGAACGCTTGGGCGTTGGAGCTCGAGTGAGGGAGAATGGATGAGCAGAGGAAGGAGAAGGCGTGGGTGAAAAGGGGGAGTCCTTATCTCCTTATAAAGGCAGCAGGGATCCTGCGCCTCCCTACTTGCCCAGTAAACTCACTTATTCCCCAAGCGCCGCGTTGATGGCGCGGTTGGGTTACCCATACCCGTATTGATGAGAATCCTGTGATAAGGGGAACATGATCTCTGCTTCGACAAGACGTGCCAATAAAACTGCCTCACAAGATGCGCAGTAGCAGGTTGAGAAAAACGGTTCGAATAATGACCAGGCCGTAGCATGATGTCACGCTGTGAAGAAGTTGTTAGTAGATTAGACTTGTGGAATCTTTTTTGCAGAGCCGGACACGATCCTTGTGTTCAAGATCTTCTATGGAGTATTCGAAGAAGGAACCCGCCTTGCAATGCCGAAGACAATCTGCGTGCCGGACTCATCGTCATTGAAGCCTGGTTCAGGGGATACTGAGGGTGTCCTGGATTAGGGTTCCTCGGACAGCCGGACTATGTGCTTGTGCCAGACTGTTGGACTATGAAGATACATGATTGAAGACTTTGTCCCGTGTCCGGGTGGGACTCTCCTTTGTGTGGAAGGCAAGCTTGGCAATTCGGATATGTAAATTTCCTTCTCTATAACCAACTCTGTGTAACCCTAGCCCCCTCCGGTGTCTATATAAACCGGAGGGTTTAGTCCATAGGACAACAACAATCATAATCATAGGCTAGCTTCTATGGTTTGGCCTCTACGATCTCGTGGTAAATCAACTCTTGTAATACTCATATCATCAAGATCAATCAAGCAGGAAGTAGGGTATTACCTCCATAGAGAGGGCCCGAACCTAGGTAAACATTGTGTCCCCCGCCTCCTGTTACCATTAGCCATAGACGCATAGTTCGGGACCCCCTACCCGAGATCCGCCGGTTTTGACACCGACAGCGGACCACAGCCATAGAATGCTAACCCATCTTCTCTGCTAAGGTGTGGTGAAGATAATCTGTTCAAGCGCAACTTCAAGTTTGCCAAGGATGCTGCTGTGAAGAACAAGAAAGCATTTGGACTCGACTTCAAACCCGGTCCATCCGCTCCTCGGGCTAATGGCACCCGTGATGCCAATCCCAACGTCATCGGCCCCTTCTATTACCTCAAAGGCCTCATCAGTCACATTGCAGTTCAAGGGGCCGTCGTGGATCACTCAGCCGATGACGCAGATGCTGATGAAGCGCCAGCTCCACCTAAGCCACAGAAGCAGAAGAAAACTAAGGCTTCAAACCCCTCTGCTGCACCAAAAGCTTCATGTGTGAAGCCATTGTCAACCGCTCCTCCTCCATCTAGTATGCAATCTGAAGATCTCTCTCGCATCTCCAAGAAGACCGAGAAGTCTATACAGAAGAAGAAGCCCATCCGTAGTTCTGGTCAAGCACTGACCCCAGCTACCGTTCTGAGGAACGAGAATGAAGCCATTGATTTGTCCAGTGGCGATGATCTTGGTGAGGATGCTCTTGAGAAGCTGATAAAGAGCAAACAAGAGGCAGAAATCTTCAATGATCTGCCCCTCTTTGATGTTGTCGGATTTCGGGTTCCGGCAGACCCTTGAGGTTCAAACACCGGGGTGCGCACGGAGATTTCGCCCTCTACCTACCTGCTCCTCGTCGACTCGCTAGGATCTAAACTACGAAAGGAACAACACAAGAGACACGAGGTTTATACTGGTTCGGGCCATCATTGCAGTGTAATACCCTACTCCGGTGTGTGGTGTGGTGGATTGCCTCTTGGGCTGATGATGAACGATACAAGGAAGAACAGCCTCGCGAGGGTCTGTTCTTGGCTTGTGCGATGAACTACTAGGGGGAGTTCAGTCGCTCTCTCTACTGGTTTCTTGGTGAGGATCTTGTATATCCAGTTGCCTCTACCCTGGGGGTGGCGAGTCCTATTTATAGGCAAAGGCCCTGGGCCTCTTCCCAAATATTGAGCGGGAAGGGCACCAACAATTGGCCATTTTGAAGGGGAACATCGGGTACACTTATCCTGGCTAAAGTTGGTCCTCGCCTGTCAAAGGCTCTAGTGGTGACGCCTACTTGGGCTCCACAATGACTTCCTCCCTGCCGTTGGGCTGGTCTTGGTCTTGTTGCACCAAAATGGATGCCTTTGCTTGATGCTCTCGCCTGCGCTTGCTCCCTTTGCACCAAAGAGGAAAGGAGGACACTGCGCGGGCTGGCACCCGCCTGGCGACCTTGGTCGTCATGGCTTGCATCTTGGGCACCTCGTGAGGTACCCCGCCTTGAACTCTCTGCCTCCTCGTGAGCCAGCCTGATGAGGCCGTGCCTGAGGAAGCTCCTTGTCGTCTGCCCCACGAGGCTTGGTCCCTCGCGAGGGTCTTGAGCTTGTGTTGATGAAGATGGGCCGTGCTGGGCCCCCCTTTGAGCCACGCCGCAGGCCGCAGGTAGGCAAGTCTGGGGACCCCGTTCCCAGAACGCCGACAGATGTGGACATCCTAAATAACTTCATTGATGAGTGGTTTGCCAATCCGGACCTCAGTATTGATGATCTTCAACTTCCAATTGGCATCAGTGTTTCTTTCCACAATTCCATTGCAAATGAGCTAGCTCTGGCTCAGAAGATAGTTGAGCTGAAAAACAAGATCGACTATGAAGAGGCTCAATTCAAGAAGCACATGGCCAAGCTCAATGTCACTGATGTTCAGAAATTCAAGCAGTTGATGCATGATCTCAAGGAAGCATTTCACAAGAAACGTGAAAAGCGCAAGGCTCTTGGGCGTCTAGGCATCGACCCAAAGATGGCGGCCAAAAAGAAGAAGCCAACTGTGACCCAAGCTGAGGCGTCAGGACGGGAAGCACCTCGCATAGTCTTTCCTGTCAACATGACAGGCTCGAAGCCTAAGGTCCCCACAGTTCCTTCAGAACTGAAGAAGACAAGGGCAACCAAGGCCGAAGCCAGGAAACGCAAGAACAAAAATGTCTCTGATGATGCACCACAGACCAAGAAGCAGAAGACAAAGTCTTCGAAGAAGGATTGGGATGCTCCCTCAGAGCCCCTTTTTGTCGAGCCCCTCTCAGTTTCTCGTCCTGCATCCCCCCCACCAAGAGCGTCAACTAGTACTTCACGAGCCTACTTCCACAGAGGCTCCTGAAGCTGAAGCAGTTCCAGCTGTTGACCCCATCGCAGCTGAAGACAATGGTCCCCAAGACAATGTAGAACATGATGAAGTTCTTCCTCAGATCGAACACCAAACGGTATCATTGCTTGTTCTCACGAACAGCAAAATCATCAGCATTGGTCGTCCCTTGATTCCAATCGCTCAGGATGCATCGTGGGCTGATTGCCCCCTACAAGAAACTACGAGTCAAAGTTCACCCAGTACTCCCCCACCTCAAGTCACCACTCCGGTGCTTGATGATGATGACTTTGTGGTCCATCCAACTCCCACTCCAAAAGCGTCACCCGCATTCCGTAGGCTTGGCAAAGGACCAACACTACAAAAAAAGACATATCCGTGACATTTTGGGCCGAACAAATTTTTTTTATCATACATATGACACTTCTACGACGATAATTGTGACAAAACCCGGTATCATCATAGATGTGGTGGGCTCCTACTTCTATGACAAAAAATCATGAGAGAAAATGGGCTTTTCATCCTGGGCCGGCCAGAGACGCAGCTGCATGACATTCTTTGGGCCATCCATGACGGCAAAAACCATGGTAGAAGCGAGGGGGAGGAAAATTTCGGGGAGTTCCCGGTTACGGTGGGAGGTCGGGGGCCGAGCGATGCGCGTTTCTCTCATACACATACGCGCGTGTGTGCGAGGCGTTGGCTCTAACTGAACCCGAGCGAGGAGTTGGGCTCTAACTGAATCCGAGCGATTGCACTGCAGGCTACACGTTACTGAACCCGAGCGATCGATTGATGGCTGTTAACTGAACCTGATCGAGCGATTCCTTCGCTACTGCTGCTAACTGAAGCCGATCAATTGGATGAACAGTGAGCGTTGCGGGGGGGGGGGTGAGGGAGGGGGTTCGATGAATAGTGAGCGGTGGCGTTGCCTCTGGATGAACAGGACCCCATGGTGTGGAGGGATAATTGAACAGTAGAAGGTGGAGGGGTGCCCGTGGAGGGGTGGTTGAACAGGGCCCCGTGGTGTGGAGGGCTGGATGAATAGTAGACGGTGGAGGGGTGCCCATGGAGGGGTGGTTGAACAGGACCCCGTGGTGTGGAGGGCTGGATGAACAGTAGACGGTGGAGGGGTGCCCGTGGAGGGGTGGTTGAACAGTAGCCTGTGGAGTAGCGCGCAGTGGAGGCTGGATGAACAGGAGCTTGTGGAGGCTGGAGGAGGTCGATGGTAGCCCGTGGAGGCTGGAGGAGGTCAACGGTGGAGATGAACAGTATCCTGTGGAGTCCCATTTTGCGGTACGCCACACCCCTCCCGATGAACAGGACCCCCGTTTCGACCGTAGCACTCCAATACAAGTCCGTTTCGTCCGTTTTGCGGTACGCCACACCCCTCCCGATCAACAGGACCCCCGTTTCGATCGTAGGAGGTCCGTTTCGTCCGTTTTGCGCTATGCCACACCCCTTCTGATCAACAGGACCCCCGTTTCAACCGTAGGAGGTCTGTTTCCTCCGTTTTGTGGTACACTAGACCCCTCCCGATCAACAGGACCACATTCCGAATGTAGAAGGTCCATTTCCTCCGTTCTGTGGTACGCCAGGCCTCATTCCCATCGCCTGTTCCGTCCAAGACCTCCCGATGAACACGACCATGCATTCCGTTCCGACCCGGCCGGTTGGCTCCCACGCGTTCCGTTACCTCCTGATGAACACGACGCCTTCTGTTGCCTCCCCATGAACACAACGCATTCCGTTGCCTCCCCATGGCCACGACACATTCCGTTGCCTCCCCATGAACACGACGACGACGCTGTTTCTCCGTTCCGACCCAGCCATGTACACGAGCCCTGGCCATACGTATGCGCGAGTAGGCGTTCGAGACCCCACCCGCATGTACGTATGTGGCCGTATTTTCTTTCTTCGACCCTGTCCGTTGTACGTACGTGTACATGCTATGTGCGCGCCTCTACTACGACACGTACGCGCCTCTACTATGACACGTGCGCGCCTCTACATCGACCAGTATATATGTACATACACGTTCGCGACCAGAATGACAACGCTACGTACGCTTCGACCAGGTGGGTCCCGACTGTCAGGCACTTCCTTTCGTGTGAAGATGTAGCTGGTGGGTCCCAGCAGTCAGGGGGCGAATCGTTTTTTCGCCCCGACGCACTTCCTTGCGTGCAAAGATGTAGCTGGTGGGTCCCAGCAGTCAGGGGGCGAATCATTTTTTTTGCCCGGACGCACTTGCGTGCGAAGATGTAGCTGGTGGGTCCCTGCAGTTAGGGGGAAACTTTTTTTCGTGAAATACGGTGGCCCGTCCGGTGGGTCCCCGCTGTCAGGTGGAGGAATCATTATTTTGTGCGTAATAAGGAGGCACTTCCTTGCTACCACCGTGGACCTAGCTGTGAGCCTCTCCACGTACAGTCCATGTCCGATGGAAGTCGTTCCTTGACCAAGTTGACCACGCCGCACCGAGAGCACCACGGCGGTGGACGACGGCGAGGACTAGGAAGGGGACGACTTGGAGCCGGGGAAGACACAGCAGTGGATGCCCACGCGAAGAGGAGTACGAGGGTTCACTGGTTCGGCTGCGGTGTGAGGCTGCTGTCGCCGTAGAATAACAGGGGGTGTGGGTGAGTAGAGGGATGTCCTGTCCAGCGGTGGGAGTAGTAGGGGGCGGTGAGGCCTCCGTGGCATCATAGCCGACCATGGGAGGCAGGAGCACGCGGCACTACCGGCGCTGGTTTGGGAGGCTGGAGCAAGAAGACCAGAGGTTGAAGAAGCACTACGGCCATTGGACGAACATCGTACGGTAACAGGAGCTAGAATCATACATATTGACTAAGTTGACAGAGCCCTCCATCCCCGTCAACTTGGTAGGCCCACAAGTCAGCCTCCCACTATGCTGGGTTCCAGTTGGCAGGGGGAGTATTCATTTTTTTTGTGCGTAATAAGGAGGCACTTTCTTGCGTGCGAAGACAGCTGGTGGGTCTGACATGTCAGGGGGGTCACATTTTTTCGCAAAATACAGAGGCCCTTCCGGTGGGTCCTAGATGTCAGGTGGAGGAATCATTATTTTGCGTGTAATAAGGAGGCACTTCCATGTGTGCGGCCGTGGACCCAGCTGTCAGCCTCTCCATGCAGAGTCTACTCCCGATGGTGTCGTTTGTTGACCACGTTGACCGCGCCGCGCTGAGCGCATCCAAGGTGGTGGACGACGGCGAGGCCGGAGAGCAACGAGCCGGAGATGGGAAGACGCGGGAGTAGAGTCGCAGACGGAGAGGTGTACGAGGGTTAACTGGTTCTAGTGCGGTGTGGTTCGGCAGTCGGTGGAGAAGAATAGGAGGTGTGGAGGGGTGGAGGGATGGCCTGGCCAACGGTGGAGTAGCGCTTCATAGCGAAGCGTGCTAAGCAGAGCTGCTAGCAGTAGGAGGCGGGAGGTGGTCCCGGCGGCGCTGGAGGAAGAAGACGAGAGATTGAAGATGGATGCCGGTCGTTGGATGCAAATCCAACGACTAACATGTCAGAATCATTTGTTGATTAAATTGACAACGACTTGCGTTGGCTTCGACCTATTGGCCCACATTTCAGCCTCCAAAAATGTGGCACGTATTCAACCCATTTTTTTGAATTTACAGTCTTTTTTTGCCGGTAGAATTTACAGTCAATTTGATCTTCTTTCTTGAATTACTGCCATTAGCTGGGCTGGGTGAACAAATAATGTAGCGTCCATGCGGCCCATTTATTTTATTTCCTAAAATATTACAGGCCATTTGCACTTTCTCAAAATACACGATTTTGCTGGGCTGATTCTAATTATAATGTTGGGTTGGGCCAGCAATGTTATCAAAAAATAAAAAGGGGCTGAGAATTTTGTTATAAATATATTTAAATAATAAGTGATATTATTACATTCGTCCTTAAATCTTACCAAGCTTTTGTACACAATCACTAGGATTTTCGTGCCAAAACAATCCTGGATTTTATTTGTTAGGAAATTATTTTTATAAGTTAATAAGATGTGGGATATTGTTTTCTTACATATGTAAGTATCTGTTAAATATATGATGACAATGAAAATAATATATAATAACATATAAAATAATTTAAATATATATAATATAGTTAGAAGGGAAACATAAGTTGGACCTGGCATTCCTATTCTTATATAGAAAAATAGAACAGACCTCTGCATTTTCTTCAAAAAAATACATAAATTGGGCTGCCAAAAATAAAACCTCGGATGGGAGGTCCATAGGCCGGTCGATATATGATGGCCCTAAGAAAATACAAACATGCCTATGGACCTCCCATCCAAGGTCATGGGTTGCGCATGTTAAAAATGAAAGCCTAGACGGGGCAGCCCAAAACCACGTCCAATACTTGCCAAAACTTCGTCCCTCGTTTTCTCTGTGGCACACTCGACATTGTGTGGGCATTTTGACTGTGCATCATATGAAGATGTGCTATGCTTGAATGTTGATCCGCATGATGTTAACTGGCTGGTAGTTCCATTTTCGACCATGAATGAAACTTCCAACATGATATTAACCCTGTTTGAAAAGGCCGTGTTAATATAAATGCTCTGCCTCTGAAAGTTGCAGTTTCTTATCTGAAATTGAGCTTGCAGTTTCTTATCTGAAACTGAAACTTGCAGTTTCTTCTCTGAGAATCACATTGTCTGCACTATTATACTCCTATAAAACTACATTTTTTTAAGTGCTAAAAATAGATCTCTAGAATACATAAAATACTTCATATGCTCAATACTGCAAATCTGAAATTCAAAAGACATGGATGCCGGGGGTGCTTAGACTGGGATGCTGAAGCTAGCTCTTTCAGTCACCAACCTGGATGATTCAATTCATGGGACCTTTTGGTGCAGTTCACCTAAAATGAAGCAATGTCCCGTGAGCTAGCAGCTTCTTCTTCAATTTTTTTAAGAAAAAGGCTCCAGTCCCGGTTCCATTTCCATCAGAAAATGAAACCCACAGAGCTTCTTCTTCATTAGTTGCAATAAAATTGAGCAACATCAAGGTTGGTTGTGAAGCTCCTGGAATGCTCAACTATAAGATGGATATCATTTGTGAAGTTCAACTAAGATCGAGCGTGAAATGTATATCTCTGTTTGCACGAAAAAGGTGGAAAGGAGGGTGACTAACAAGTGATGAAACATGCATCAAATGAAAAGAAACATGTTCCTTATCTGAATGGCAATCCTACAAGGACAGTAGCAATTTCTAAAGCAGTGGCATTGCTAGATATTAGTGTGGGCATTACGATTAACTATGACAACCGTAAAATATGACATTACTTTGGGCACGGGAGAGTAGGCAGACCAGGACAGTTGCATTTCTAACGAAAAGAACCAACTTATCTTAATGGGAAATTTTAGCAGGACATGTAAAGAAGTGCCATTGATTCATATTACTGGAGGCATTACAATGAAAACAACATTGGTTTAACGTTTCCTTACTTTTAACAGTGCGACTGCTACATTTTACCAGTGGCATTACATAAGAGTGGCTTGGGGCAACAAACATCAGAACATGATATCTAGGTTGATCCCATTTTTGTTTGGTATAGCCACCTTATACTGTGTGAGGCTAGCAAATCTAGTGCTGGACTTACTCTGTTGACTTGTCCCCCAGTCCCCACTTTCTTTCCTTTTTCAACCAATAGATCGGGTTTATATTGAGTTTGTACTGCGTTTCCCTTTATTTCCCTATTAGACCTAAAGACCAGTTGGATAGCAAGTCTCTGCTACTTTTCGCCCCCATTATTTCCTCTTTCGACCAAGTCCTAGATTCAGGTAACAAATCCTCCCCCATCCCACCCCCTTTCTTCCTTGTTTGAACCAAGTAGTACTAGATTCGAGTGCATGAACTAGTTTTACCTCTTAAACGTAAAAAAAAATTAGGTGGTTTTCGAATAGCCGATCGATCCTATCTATGAGGGGGCCTGAGAAATAGTAAAAGATAAAATGCAGCGACGTCAGGAGCTCGGGAAGTAGAGCAAGACCAGTTTCGAAGGAAGTTATACCTGATGGTCGCCGGGATGTCGCTAGGTGGGCGGCGGGAGGCCGGATCTGCCCACACTACGGAAGCAAGGAAGAAGGGGTCGGAGGCCCTCCCTCTCCAGTGGTGCTTGGGAGAGAACGGCAAGGCAGGCTGATCGGGACGCGCCCAGCAGTGGGTAAGAGCTGTCGCTGAGGACGACCGCGTGAACGTTGCACCTTCTCACCTTCCTCGGCGGAGAGGATCCGGCAGGATCTGTGACCAGCAGTGAGAAGAGAGAGAGAGTGTGGCCACCGCTGTCGTGTTTAGATCTAGAGAGGCCGAGACAGTGTGAAGAGAGCAACACTAGCAAGCAAGCGCGGAGGCTCCTGCCTATATAGTGGAGTAGTACTAGTTTGCTTTTGTCTACCGGAGCCGGCTTGACCTCGTCAATGACTGTCGAGAAGTCTTCATGCATGTGGCCCGGAGGCGCAGTTGTCGTCATTTTGATCTGAAGCGCCGGATTATAACATATAATACGAAAAAATGCCACATGACAAGAAATCATAACCTCACTGCCCAAAGGAGACAACATGAATCCCGACGGACAAACTAGACGAGGAACAGAGCTCAAATTAAAGATAAACTCGTAGAAAAGGGGTCTGTCGATAGATTTCCTAATTAACATAGCCGGCTTGACCTAGATGGCAGCCGAGTAGTCACTGTTCGTGCATGTGCCCCCAATGACTTGCCCAACTTAGTTGTCGCTATTTAACCCTCGCAGTGATCCGAAGCACATGACACCTAATTTTGCGAGATGACAAGAAACCTTTTTTAGATTTCTCACCACAACTACAGCCATGTACAACACAGCCTGCACGATATGTAGACGATAGCCAATCCAGCCGTGTCTGCTAGAGTCTGGTCACATGCATGGACGAACTGATGTTCCTTGTCTTGTAAGGATCGTCCAGGCACCAACGTAGTACAACACTTCTTTAGTAGTATCGCTCGTCTCCCTCTTCTATTAAGTCACCCGACTTGCGGGGCCGGGGAGTGTGCCTATGGTCGGTTCTCAATTGCCATCCCACATGTGTGTGCAAACGCAATATGACGCGTGCTCCATTCGGAGAGCAGCGTGGTAGACCGACCGACCGTCTAGAGTGCGACGCGAACGTGACAGGCATGCTGTATACTTCGTACATGTGTACCGCCATTTTCTAGATGCTTTGCTCCATGGCGCGGGCGCAATCCATGCATACAAAATTAGTATACTTTATACTATTTAAAAGTCGAGGGCGGGGCTTTTCCTGCGTGGTAGGCGGCGAGGCAGTTCCGCCTAGTCGGTTCGACAGAGATGCGAGAAGACGAGGGAGTAGGCTGCTGCAAATGTAGGGCTGTGTGATTTGACAGCGAGTTACTGCTGGACAAGTGGGGCCCTGTGATTTGACTTGCCATTATCATTTTAACTGCGGCGCTACGACCGGCGTGAGTCTCCCAATTCCTGACCACCTCCATATAGGTGCCTCTCCCAATGCTCCACCATGTAGTAGAGGTTGGCTCTTGCATGAGAGCCCACTTCTCCACTTTTTCCTTGCCTCTCTTTCCTCCACATATGCAAAAATGCCATGTAAAGCGCACTATTGTACTTACTTTCTCCTACAGGTGCTAAGCTTGCCACATAGGCATAAAGTCTGATGTGGCAAGTTAATCAAGAAGAGAGAGACTAGTTTGGTGACCCAAGGAAGAAATGGTGCTACGCGCGTGTACCTAGGTGAAAAGACAATTTTGAGTCTATAGCTAATTAAATGAAGCAAACCTAGCAACACCATTTCATTGGAAGAGGTCACTCCTAGGGAAATGCAATAAATACTAGTACTCCCTGTGTCCCATAATATAGGAACGTTTTTGGCACTACACTAGTGTCAAAAACGTTCTTATATTATGGGACGGAGGGAGTACGAAGAAAGAGATAGAGAGAACTAAAAAAATACACTTGTTGCCAACCTTATAGCCAAAACCTTGTTGTAGTATGAGTGACTAAGTGATGACTTTGTATGACATGCCAACATCAGATAGCCTAGTGCACCGTGTTAAATCTCCAAGGGCGCGACTGCATGAGCGACGCGACGGTCGGGGTAGGCAGGACCATAATACGGGCTGCTGGCAGCCCTTGGATCTGAGATCAAACGGTCGCATGCTAAGTTGCTGAAAATTTGCAGAATAACCCTCCAGGATATGATATTCACCCATAGGTCTAGAATCACGCCATGCAACCATTCGATCTCAGATCCAAGGGCTCTCGGAAGCCCGTATCATGGGAGAATGGAAAGCCACTACCCTGCCGTTCGCACGCTGGCAGTTCGCTCCTACTCGTCCCCGCACGTCCTTCAATACTACGGCAGTTCGCTCCTAGTCGTCCCGTCTATTCACATTACGGCAGTTCCACTAATCCTAACCCTCCTCCCAAATCCATGGCGTCCCAAATCTCCCCGATCAACGGTGAGTACAAGGTTAGAACCATCACCGGCGATGAGTTCGACGTCATCTACAACCGTTCTTTCGTGACGGTGAAAGGATGCCTTTCTCGCTTCAGACGCATGTTTGAAGACTCAGATAATGAGTGGGTTGCTAGGCTAGATGTTGAGTACACCATAGTCCTGGGACGAGAGAAGGATCTAAAGGACAAAGAGAGGAAGAAGCCCGCTGTGATCCAGGTTTGCGTTCAGGACTTATGCTTGGTCTACCACATATGCCATGCCGACGTTGAGTGCCAGGATTTAAGGACTTCCTCGAGAGCAACCTAGTCAAATTCGTTACTGTAGACTTTGGTAACGACAAAGAAGTCCTGCGTTGGATAGGCCTCGTTGTAGGCAACACCTTCGACCTCCAGAAGAATCGGCTGGTGTCCTGTCGTCAGCCTTCAATGTTGACCCTGGCAGGAGCCATGGTTCATCCATCGTAAGGTAAACTGGAGAAACGTACATACACGTTTCATTGTCATGCATGGCAGCGGAATGTACTAGATATAGACCACATCCACCATGCTGCAATGGATGGCTACCTTTGATTCAATATCTACAAGGGTTGGATGAAGAGCAACAGCCAAGTGTGCGGTTCAAGCAAAGAAGTATCGGCCAAGAGGAAGATAGACAAGGACGAAGTCGAGGACATGGACGAGGACTCTGAGTAAGGTGGCAGTGTCGTTGCTCATGGTGGTTCTAATGCAGTGTCTACTGGAATAGTTGCAAAGTTTAATTTCAGGTGTGCTTAATTTAATTTGAGGGGTGTGTTGTGCTGAGCCCCCAGCAGAACTATGTTATGTTTCTTCTCGTTACTTTAACTCTTCAGTACGTACATACTAGTATTTCTTACATTTCATATTATAGTTGGTATAGTATTACCACTCGTTTCTTCACATTATATACGTACAATATATATGGCCAACATCATATAGCCAACAGTTTAGTTGTCAAAGAATTTCAGGGTGCTTAGTTTTGTCAAAGAATTCCAGGATGCTTAGTGTTATTTAAGGGGTGGGTTGTGCTGGACACCATTATTGTGACTAGCCTTTTTAATAATACTATATGCATAATTTGGCGACGAGCGCTCTCTATATGTACCACCTTTTTTTTTAATTTCGAGTTTTGCTCCATGGCGCAATCCATCGATACTACTCCCTCCATCTAGGTGAGTAAGTCATCTTAGGTTGTGCACCGTGACCAAGGAGCAGGGGAAAACGAGAGTACTTAATGTTCATTTGCTAATTATAGCATTGCATGCAATGAACTAACCATTGCATGTCGTGTTTGGTAGTCTCAAGTCATTAAAAGCATGCACACCCCACATCTCTTATTGGTTGATATGTCAAGAAACAAGAAACGAGGTAGAATTTAATGCACCGCGCCTAAGTGTTTTGGGAATATTTGGTTTTCGTAAGATGACTTACACACCTAGACGGAAGGAGTACCATTGTACAAAGTATACATTTTTTAAAAGGCTAGAGGGCGGGGTAGTCTAGCTTGGTCGGTTTCACGAGAGGCGAGGGCCTTTGTGATTTGACGGCTCATTACTACTGGAAGGCGGGGCCTTGTGATTTGACTGCTCGTATAAATGCGCCGACGACCTGATCGAGGAGGAGCAAAGAACCGTTCGGTATACTCAAGTTTTCTACTGGAGTAGTACTGCGATGGAGGAGCATGAAACACGGCAGCCCAGTGCCATATGGCGATAAAAAATGATCTAATTTGCTAGTCATCTCATTGTTAGCATTGTTCTATTCATTTCATAAAAAAACATTGTTCTATTCATGCCTCGCAGAGAAAGTGACACGTGCGGCGAAACACCCGAAGCTAAAGATGAAACACAGGAGCAAAAGAAGAAGGAAGATTATCACCCCAAATGATCTAATTCGCTGTGGAGTCGTAACTGCTTCTTCATCGCCTCCACGACCTCCATCTCCTTGCGCGTCTCCCCCACCATCTTCTTCATTCTGTCCATGACGCGGGATTTCTCAACGTCAACCTTCATCATCTGTTCCACGGCCGCGTTACGTACCTTGACAGCAGCCAGGTGCTTGATGCGGAGCTTCGCCAACTCCTCCTTCTGTTCCATGACGAGGGCCTGCAGCATCTTCATCGAGGAACTACTATTCTCATGCAGCTTCTTCCAGCCGGTGTTCTTCTCCTTCAACAGGTCGATCTCGTGGCAGAGCTTCGCCTTGTCCTCCTGAAGTCGTAGGATTTTGCCGGTCGCCTTCTTCTCCGAGGCAATGCTCTTCTTCAGCAGCATCACCAAGCCGGCTATCAACTCCCCCTGCTGACTGAGCTCAGCGGGCATGTCGTCGAGGCTCTCCTTTAGCAACTCCATCAAGCCTTGGATGAACTCCTTCTGCTTATTGAGGTGCTTATTGAGCTGATCGGGCATGCCGTTGAGGGATAACGACTCCAGCTCCGCCGGCTCGGCATGTTCGCCTCCGCCGCTAGGGCGCTCCTGGGAGCCATCGCCTACCCGTGAGAGATCTTTCGAGGTCTCTGCATGGCGGCGAGCCCTCTTTTTTTCTGCATCCTTGGTTGCCACTCCCTTGTTACGAGTAGTTCTCGACCAAGAGCTCTGCTCACCGGCCATGGCAACGACGGACGAATAAGAAGCACATATGAGGAGGAAAGGTAGAGTAATTTTCAGTTAGGTAGTTCCCCTTTTTATAACCTAAGTACTAGCACTAGTACTAATACCTGCATAGTGGGATCACGTTCAGGTTTGGTACTAGTAGGTGTGAGCAGGCTTTCGAATGTGATGGGAACAAGGTAAAGATTAATTGATGGTTTTGGTTTCGAGGCCCGAAACGGCTCCCGATGAGTTTAGCGGAACATAAATTTCAAGTACTACACTGCTCAAATGCGTAAATATTATGTTACTGTCAAAAATTGGCACAAAATATGAAGGAGACCATGGAAGTACTACTAGCAACCCACGATTTAACTACTCGCATGCGCGCAGTGGAGTAATAATGTCTTTCTTCCGCCCTCACGTCCACTCAATTTGCATGCGCTGTATTAATTGACCATCCATGAAGTGAATGACTTTACACGTGTCAAATTATCACATGGGGTGGATCTTGGAACAAAATTGCATCCTCCCGTGTACCCGCGTGTGCGTGCGAGGGAATGAGTGCGTGCGTAGCGTGCATGCACATCTTCGCTTCATGCATGTACCGCCAGTATGGCTCAGGGAGGACGAGTACATTCTTCTGGAACCAGCAGCACGTCACTGTGATGAATCCACGCAAGGAGGTCGCGACAACGCCTCCACATGTGCCACGTGGCTTCATGAACTGTAAGAGAGACACTGTGTAGCGTGCCATTGGTATTCTAATTTACGTGTTTTGCACATACTCGAAGTACTAGTATGGTACACGTGCATTGCACGCATCAGATTTTGCAACCAAATTATGAGTAAATACCACGCTATAGCACGTAAGCTCTTAGTCATATATGCCTGATGTAGCCCTTCGTTTAATTCTTATAGTTCATCTCATTCAAAATCAATTAGTTTTTATAAAAAGCTAAGAACGCGGGAATAGGAAAAAATGGGATTATAGTGGAATGTCGTCTTGAATCCTACAGGATTGTACGAGTGTTTGAATGTGCATAGAAAAACGCAGAATTCTTTCAAAGAGGTTTGAGTGGATGGGATGTTTCCTATGAAATTTAGTGCAAATGAATCATATAGTAAAATTCCTATGGTTTACAATCCTACGAATCAAACAACCAAGATAGGAAAAATTCCTAATGATTAGAATCCTACAAAATTCCTTTGAGAATCCTTTGAATCAAAGAAGCCCTTAATCTATTTTATGATTCATGGAATTGTGCGTTGTAAAGCATAAAGTAAAAACAAATAATGGCAATTCAACTAGAAAAAAAGTTTGGGCAATTATGATACGGAAGATTCTAGAACAAAAGAGAACCACTGTTGTTTTGAGGTTTGTGCATTATGCTTAAGTTCAACCATGGAGTCTGCTAGATTGTACCTGTGGAAAAATCTGGTGGGGGCTAGAAGATGGTGCGAGGGGCCGAGTGGAGGGAGACTATGAACGAATGCACAAGTGCGAGATCGATATTTAGAGAGGGGGGGCGAACACGTGCACTGTTGCATGCAGTGGCGGATCCATGAAAAATAAACGATCTAGGGGGCCAAGCATTGCTAATCCTTTACGAGGAGGGGCAATTCATGAACTTAAACCAACTTTAGCAGCAATTGTCTAATGATCACATTCATATTAGCCTCGATATATAGTGATGTTAGGGGGGCAGGGCCCTTACTGCCCCCTGTCTTCGCCATTGTGCACGCGTCTGAGAGATGAAGCGGAAGGCAAGGATGATGAGAGGGGGGCGTTGGGTATATAATTAATGTGGGTGTGTTAGCTATATATGTTAATCCTATATAGAGAGGTATAGATTGATCGATGTGGACATGGGAAAGAGGGTGAGACCTCATTGGATATATCGATTGTTCAGTTTGTGTGTAAAACTATGAAAGACCTAGCTATATACACACATACATAGAGGAACATCGATCGTTGCGCATGCACGCGTGAGAGATAAAGAATGCCCGATATGATGGAGAGGGGGATGTGTTTGGGTGTGTGTCTTCATGGGAGACTGGCCTGAAGAAAAAGATTGCATGCGTGCGATGGATAATGCCGACTGGTAGTGTGTGTGCATGCATGCACGAGAGAAAGTTAGTGGTACAATTATAAAGAGAAGACTACTGTATGGGTGTAAAAGAATAGGTGAGGTCATAGTCAATGTAAAGTTGAATTCAAATATTTGAATAAGAGATCCTGATGTTTGAAACCCATGCATGCATGAATATAACGGAGATCTGCATGGTGTGGTTTGGAAACGAGCATGCTGTAATGTATACACATTGAACAAGGTCAGACTGATTTGAATTTGAGATACCGATGGCAGACATCATTTGGCCACTTCGCATCCGTGCATGGACACACTATTCTAATTGGAGATGATGGGCGGCTTTTGCATCACATATCTATATCTATACCCCTATATATATATATTATATTTTATATTATTTTATATTGTGTGCGGGTAACTTTAACTTTGAAAGATGGTTGTTGGATGAGGCGAATCCGATGGTCCAAATATGGCATATTTGAGCACTACTGGCCGTTGGATATCATGTAGATTCCACCAGATTTCGCCACATGTATAATCTAGAAGACTCCATGGTTGAACTTAAGCATAATGCACAAACATGAAAACACAAGCACTTCTTATTTGTTCTAGAATCTTTCGTATCAGAATTTCCCAAATGTTTTTCTACATGATTTGCCATTATTTGTTTTTACTTTATGTCTTACAACGCACAATTCCATGAATCTTAAAATAGATTAGCTTAGTTATAAAAACTAGATGATTTTGAATGAAATGAACTATAAGAATTAGATGAACATCTACATCATGCATATATGACTCAAAGCTTGCATGCTATAATGTGGTATTTATTCATAATTTGGTTGCCTAATCTCATGCGTGCAATACACGTGTACCTTACTCTAGTCTAAATGGTGTTTGTGTGTGTTGTGCGTGTTGAGGTGCAAATTGTCTTTTTTTGGGTACATGTTAAGCTTCTTCTTCCGAAATGTTAAGCCGCGCCTTGTTATGCCGAAAATTCGAGCTAGCGTCTCTATCTATCGTGCTGCGAAACTCCTGCCTCTTCAACTCGCACCTTGTTAGCCCGAAATATTTAAGATATATCTTTGTCTCGTTGTGCTCCGACAACTCCCTCCATCTCAACCCGCGCCTTGCTATTCCGAAATTACAACGCGCGCGAAAACTCCCACCTCCTGTGAAATTCCGACACGCGAAATGCCCGTGGTACCCCTGAACCGAAAGAACCGCCTCAAATCGGTGGGGGGTACTTTCGTAACTTACCCCACATTTCGGACAAGCACGTCTCTAAGCCATGGTTCCCCACTGCCATCCCATCCACCCACCCAGTCGTACACCGAAGCCGCAAAAACCAGCGGCGAAACCCCACACCCTGCTCCGTCCGCCACCCAGCCAGAGCCTCTTCCCCGACGACATCGTCCCCAGCAACACCTCGACGTCCCTCGTCCACCATACCGGATGAGGATCCGTCATCGATCTCATTGTCCCGCTGGTTCAGCCACCCCGTCCTCCACCTCCAAGGAGCTTCCCCGACGTTCCCCTCGTCTTTCACGCCACCTCCATTCCCACACCGCCGTCTTCACCTGCACCACCGGAAGAGCATCATCATCACCGTTTCCTCAGATGAAGCTGCGGCCTAATCGGCGCCACCAAAGAGGTTGTACACTAATCGCTGCATTTTCTTCTTGATTCGATCTCACGATGCTGCCAGCGCTCGGTCCCGAGCCGACATGGCGCGGCTCCATCCATGGCGGCGTCGCCGGCCACTTCCTCCACAGCATCGCTCCCTCGGCGGCGACGTCCACATCAGTCGGAGCTGCTTCTGCTTTATCTCTCGCTCACGTTGCTGCTCTGCTCTTGCTCTCGGTCCCCTGCCTGGTCTGCTCTTGCTATTGCTCTTGCTCGCGCTGCTGATCTTGCTCTTGCTTGCGATGCTTCTCCTATTTAGCTACACTTCAGTCGACTGAATCGACTTTTGGGTCAGTCAATTTTCAGGGGGTGGGGGGGGCTCACCGGGGTGAAGGAAGAACCAGCCGCAGCAGGGAGGGGGATCGCCGGAGAGGTACCCCACTATCTATCTTAGGGTTCAGGATGGGGGCGGTGGTCGTGGGCGGTGGCGGGGTGTTGGCGTGGGGATCGCCGGAGAAAAAGCTCGGCATGGGGGGGGGGGCTAGAGGGATGGCCGGGGGGCGGCGGACAGCGGTGGGGAGTGTTTTCGTGGCGGGCGGGGCGGCGCACCGCCGACTACGGGCGGCGGGGGGCTGCTGTTTGGCCGGTGGTGGCTGGCGGCTCAGGGGGGTGGAGGTTGAAGATGAACCACAGGCCCTTGATTTCGTATCCAACGGCTGCAAAATCGACTGACCAGAGATGAAAAAGTCAATCGACCGACGTGTAGCCTCACCTTGCTAGTGCGTTCAGTTTCGACAGCAAAATTCAGTTTTGACAGCAAAATTTAGTTTCGACAGTTCAGTTCAGTTTCGACAGTTAAGTTCAGTTTCGTCAGTTAAGTTCAGTTTCGACAGTTAAGTTCAGAGATGAGCGGCTAATGTATTTTACATCTATCACTTTGTGGTTATGTATTTTACGTCATGTATTGGAGATGCTATTAGAATTCCACTCAGGTTAACGTTGTTCATTGTCTCTCTTGTCCTGCTTCAGCCTCGGCATCGTACAACTCACCGGAGTTGTTCCAATGACGAAACCCTCCATCACAGCAGAGCAGTACCTCGGGCTCTATCTCCAGACGCCTAAGATCTTCTTCCCCTCCTCCGACAGCAAAGTCAGCCAGAGCATCCTCACCGGCCAACCCAATCACGCTGAGATCGACATGGCTTCACTAAAGAGGTTGTACACTTGTTGCATATCTTTTTTACTCTACATGTTATATATATATTTTCCACTGAGCACTCGTAGTAACGGGAAATACGATTATTTCATCCTACTATATGACAAGCAGTGAGGTACCAGGCAACTTAGCTATCCGTTATGGACTCTCTTGAATGCCATCATTATTTATCTCTGCGCGTTTGAGCTGTGCATTTGTCGATGGGCCTGGGAGTTGAGCTAGTATGGCAGTGGCCTGGGTCCAAAGTAATAGAAGTAGCACAAAAACATTTTTTTAGTGTAGGCTTTTCCTTGCTCAAGCCTACCTACTAGAATCGCCAGTGCTTGAAAGGAAAAGTGAATGAAAAACATCGGAATTGGAAAGTTTCCTATGGTACTACTTTTCATGAATTTGGTGCAAATGAATGGAGCAAAGGAAAACTGTAGGATTTCTTCCTTTAGTGTCTCCTTGAAAGAAAAACTATAGGAATTCTAATTTCCACTTCTCCTTTTCATATTCCTATTCACCAAGCACAAGACTAAGAGATAGTAGCATAATAGCATTATAACCGTACATTTTCTTGTGGTTTGACTTAATCTCACCATGCTTTTTTGCATCCTATGATCTTCCAATTGTTGTGAATCAAACACCTAGATTGGCAGAAATCCTGTGTTTTTAAATTCTCTCTTTTGCACATGCATTCCTATCCTATTCCTGTATATTTCGTATCCCTGCATTGTTAGAATCCTCAAATTCAAGCAAGCCCTTACTCAATTACTTCTGTTACAGATATGTGTCAAAGAAAACCTTGTGTGGTTTGTCCTGCTCCAGCGGCGCTGTGTTCCACCTCTGCTGAGCTGCTCCAATGATGGAAGGGTTCACCACAGCTGGGATCTGCTCTCCAGACTGTCTTTCGCTGCCTCAGATCTTCTTCCCCGCCGCCGGCAGCCACGACAACTGCATTACCATGATCAACTGAGCAGATGACCTTGAGGACTACACAGGTCCGCAAGAGAGGTCACACTCTTCCATGTCTGCTTACGTTATGCGTCGCTTAATA
This sequence comes from Triticum aestivum, assembly GCF_018294505.1. Lineage (NCBI taxonomy): Eukaryota > Viridiplantae > Streptophyta > Magnoliopsida > Poales > Poaceae > Triticum > Triticum aestivum. The sequence continues at coordinate 169,642,261 of NC_057807.1, read as the reverse complement.
TGATGACATGCTACATTATCATCGTGTTCACCTATTAGACTCCGAGTCAGATCCAAACCAATGCTAAAACTTGAGTTTTTAAATGGTTGTGGGGTACATATTGGGGCAACAATCAGTACTATCTGGTTAATTTACAGACATGCTTTGTGTCAATGCCATCTATTTAGTTTCTTTATCGTATATGTGAATCATCCAATGCCATCTTGTCTAGCCAGGCATCATATATGTGAATTTTTCAATGCCACCCTCGTTAACCAGTCATCTTATATGTGAATTATATCATGCCATCATTTTTTTATTATGTGTTAAATTTTTCAACAATTTTAGTACATTCAATTACTCTTCCTGTGCATCAGCCATTCGACACGGTCATGGAAAAATCTGGAGTGGAAACAAGGTCTTCAGAGCAGACAATGCTATCTGACCAAGCGCATGTCTTGCTGGTTGCCGATAGCTCCTCAGAAGAGGATTCAGAGATAGATGACCAGTCATATTCCCGCCCCCCCCCCCCGAGGTGCATACCCTAACTTGGCAGGGTTATGTTGCTCATATCGTGCGTATGGTATCTTGCATTGCTATGTCATTTGCTTAGTCCAGACATGCTTTGTGTGAATGCCACCTGTTTAGTGTCTAATTACCATATATGTGAATTATGCAATGCCATCTTGTTGCAAGACATTATATATGTGAATTATGCAATGTTATCTTGTTGCAAGGCATTATGTATGTGAATTATGCAATGCCATGCTGTTTAGGCAAGCGTCATATATGTGAATTATCTCCTGCCATCCTTTTTTTGTATTTCGCATTGCTTTTGTCGACAATGTTTGTATATTCAACTGCTCTTCATGTGCATCAGCCATTTGAATTGGTGATGGAGAAATCTAGAGTGACAACAAGGTCTTCAGAGCAGACAATGTTTGTGATTTATATTTTAAATTATGTCTTCAGATATTTTAAATTATGTCATTCTATCTGTGAATTATATCATGCCATCATGTTTCCATCGAAGGCATGTTTGTGATTTATGGCATGCCAACCACTTTACTAGACACATCGTATAGTTATATCATGTCATCTTGTTTACATAGTCATCATATTTTGAAGTATGTCATTCTATCCTGTTTAGTTAGCCATCAGTGAAATTGTGTCATGCTATCCTGTTTAATTAGCCGTCATATATGTCAAATTATGTCCTGCTATTCTGTTTGCTTAGACAACATAAATGTGAATTATTCCATGCCCCGTTTTCTTCCCTACTATCCAGTGCACCTGTATATCTTACAATGTCTGTACATTCAATTACTTTTCTTGTTTATCAGCCATTTCAATTGGAGGGAGTGATGGCAGTATCTGTGGGAGTAAAAACACGGTCTTCAGAAAAGAGCGTGCTACCTGTCGATGCAGATAGAACCATGGTTGTACTTGCCCAAGAACCAGCCCCGCCACACATAACCCACACTCATGCAGATTGTACCCCTACCCAGTTGGACAGAGAACCAGCTACACCCTTCTAACCCGAACCCCAGTAGATAGACACCCAGTTCCTGTTGACACGGCACTGTCTCCACCACAGAGCACCCAAACACGAGCAGTTAGTAAGGCAACTGCAGTGCCCAAATCACGAGGACCACCACTCTGAACCCGAAGTCAACGCTTAAAGCAGAATAAGAATTGTTCTCAAGTCAGGTTCCGTAGCTATGGTTCATACTACTTTGCTCTTGCATCACTTTATTTACTGATACCAACCAATTTCAAATTTGAAGGATGCAATTGAAACTCCAATGGCGCAACAGGTATGTTTTTAACCTGTTTCTTCAACGTGTTTGGTTGTTTGCTGTTGTAACTTGCTCTATGTTGATTTCAGTTTCAGTTGAATAAACAGTTATGTTCTCATGCCATGCACATTACAAGTGTTGTTATTGGTGTGTATCTTCCTACACTTGTATTCTATCTATCCTGCTTTGTCTTAAATAGATATGACTCGAACTGTATCTATCTTGATTTGGCAACATAAACTAGAATGACATAGACCATACAGTGACCATACTACATAGATATATGTTTTTTTCATGTTGTTATCCTGTCCACCTTACTACTGAACTGGTTTACCAAAATGAGTTTCATATACTACATTGTAAACCTGAGATGTGTTTGTTTGTTTCTGTCGGTGTACTAGAGTAGGGGTACCCTAGTATCCCGAACTTGTGCACGGGCAGTCGCAGCACCCCACGGCAAGGCTTGACGGGTGACCGCCAAGGTCCTCCGTGGTTCCTTTGGAGCCATTCAAGAACAAAGTATTCAAGCCAAGGAGACGAGACCCCGGCAAGAGGAGCTTGCCGGGAAGACCAACCAAGGCATCTCAAGGAACTTGCCGCAACGCGCCACGCGTCTCGGCGAGGCCCGGTGAGCGACAAGCTTCCGGATGCAACAAGACAACGACCGCGGCAAGGCGCTTGCCGCGGCAAGCTACCACTCTATACCCGCGCTCCAGCACATCCACCAACGTGTCGCCCTGGGACCTTTCCAGGCGCGCGTGGCAAGAGGCTGTGCAGCCAGCGGTGCACGGTGGCAAGCGACGGTGACAAGATTGCCATCGTGGCAAGCGGTGGCGTCCCTGATGGTCCCTTTTTGCACTATTTGGGCGACGCAGACGGGCATTTAATGCCTTTGTCCCCTACCGTCAGGGTTAGGTATGATACACTGTATAGGTAGTTGTACCAACCGCAATTCCTTTTCCATTTTTACCCTTGTCTACGTTGCCACCTGTCGGTGACCCCTTTAGCATATAAAAGGAGGCCCATGCGCAACGTAGAGGGGGGGGGGGGGTTTGGAAGGCAGAAAAACACTCACGCTCGGTCTCGTTAGCAGCTAGTGTGTATTGTAGCACTCAGCGCTCCCGAACAAGAACTCAATACACTCAGACATGCAGCAGTAGGAGTGTTATCTCTCTGGAGAGCTCCGAAGCTGGGTAAACTGCTCGTGTGCTTCGCCTCGATCCGCTCTTCGTGCGATCTCCGCCCTCCGCCGAATCGAAAGGGGCTTGGTCCACCGGTCCCATAGGTGTTCGTGGATCAGTTTCCCCGACATCTTTGGCGCGCCAGGTAGGGGTGCCTTTCGGTTTAAAGAATGCTGGTTCAACATTTGCAAGGGTAGTCCATGACGCTTTTGAGCCACAAATACACAGAAATGTGGAAGCCTACATGGATGACATAGTGGTCAAGAGCAAGGACAAGGCGACTCTGATTCAAGATTTAGACGAAACCTTTGCAAATCTGCGCAAGATCAACCTCAAGCTTAACCCCGAGAAGTGTGTGTTTGGAGTCCCCTCCGGCAAGCTTCTCGGGTTCTTCGTGTCTCAGCGGGGAATTGAAGTCAATCCCGACAAGATCAAGGCCATTGAGCAGATTGAAGCACCAAAGCACGTCAAGGATGTACGAAGACTTGCCGGTTGCGTGGCTGCTCTCAGCAGGTTTATCTCTAGGTCTGCTGAGCGCGCCCTGCCACTTTTCAAAATATTGAAAAAGGCAGGTCTAATGAAATGGACTCCGGAAGCGGAGGCTGCACTACATGACTTGAAGAGATACATGTCCTCCACTCCAACACTTGTCGCACCTAAGCCACAAGAGAAGTTGCTGATGTATATAGCGGCAACCAATCAAGTGGTTAGTGCTGCGTTAGTAGCAGAGAGGGAGGCGGATGATGAGCCAGCAACCACGGTAGATGCATCCAGCGACAAGCAGGGGACTTCACCAACAAGCTCTGGTCCCGACAAAGATGGATCTGCGCAGGCGCGTGAGGAGATGCAGAAGAGAATGGTGCAGCGCCCAGTTTACTTTGTCAGTTCCCTTCTGCAGGGGGCTAGGTCAAGGTACTCTGGTGTGCAGAAATTGCTTTTCGGCCTTCTCATGGCCTCGAGAAAGCTGCGCCATTACTTCCAAGCACATGAGATCACAGTCGTCACTCGTTTTCCACTGAAGAGGATACTGCAAAATCCAGAAGCAACAGGCAGGATTGTCGAGTGGGCAATGGAACTGTCAAGCTTTGGCCTCAAGTTTGAGAGCACTTCAACTATCCAAAGCAGAGCATTGGTAGAGTTCATAGCAGAGTGGACGCCAACACAAGATGAAGAAATTCCAGAAACGAGCATCCCCGTCAAGGAAGCAAGCAAAGAGTGGCTGATGTACTTTGATGGTGCCTTCTCGCTGCAAGGCGCCGGTGCGGGCGTGCTACTTGTTGCACCCACCGGAGAGCACCTCAAGTGCGTAGTCTAGATGGACTTCCCCAGGGAGCAAGCAACGAACAATACCGCAGAGTATGAAGGTTTGCTTGCCGGTCTCAGGATCGCAGCAGACCTTGGGATCAAGAAGCTCATTGTCAGGGGTGACTCACAGCTTGTCGTCCGCCAAGTGAACAAGAATTATCAGAGTTCGTTGATGGAAGCTTACGTTGATGAAGTGAGAAAGCTAGAAGAGCACTTTGATGGCCTATAGATGGAACATGTTCCAAGAGATCAGAACGACATTGTCGACGGCCTGTCGAAGTGCGCCGCACTTAAGTTACCTGTGGAACCAGGGATCTTTGTGCTCAAACTGACTCAACCGTCTGTAACACCATCAACTGGACAGAGCAAGAAGAGGAAGTTGATTTCTGGTGACTATTTTCCGGCAGAGCCCCCCGAAGCCACCGCCAAGAAGGTCCCCAAGATCAACACCAAGGGTGCTGAGGAGCAGTCTGCTCCGGCAAGCCCTAGGGTTTGTTCCATTGAAGCAGACGCTCCCGACAAGTTTTGCTCCGGCTGAGCCGCAGGTTCTCGCCGTAGAAGCGGATGTTCCCGCAGCAGTAGATGTGCCTTTAGTCCTAGTTGTCAAGACGCAAGCTCCAGCATGGGCACAGCAGATTGTCCATTTCCTTCAGACAGGAGAACTTCCCGAAGAGCAAGAAGAAGTGGAAAGAGTAGCCCGGCAGTCAAGTATGTACCAGTTTGTCGACAGCACACTGTACAGAAGAAGACTCAACGGTGTGAAATTGAAGTGTATTCACCGGGAAGACGGACAAAAGCTGTTGGCAGAGATACATGGAGGCATATGTGGTCACCACATTGGCGCAAGAGCACTTGCCGGCAAAGCGTTCCGGCAAGGTTTCTTTTGGCCGACAACCCTCCAGGATGCAACTGCACAAGTAACCAAGTGTGAAGTGTGCCAGTTCCATTCCAAGCAGATACACCAGCCAGCTCAAGCTCTCTAGACGATCCCTTTATCCTGGCCATTTTCGGTCTGGGGGCTCGACATACTCGGGCCCTTTCCCCGAGCTGTCTGGGGCTTTGAGTACTTGTACGTTGCAATCGACAAGTTCACAAAGTGGCCGGAAGTGGAAGCAGTGAGGAAGGTGACAGCACAGTCAGCAGTCAAGTTCTTCAGGTCGGTTGTTTGCCGCTTCGGGATCCCTAAAAGGATCATCACCGACAACGGCACGCAATTCACGAGCCGCACCTTCATGCAGTACGTCCAAGATCTTGGCGCCAAGGTCTGCTTTGCTTCTGTTGCTCATCCGAGAAGCAACGGTCAAGCGGAGAGGGCGAATGCTGAAGTGCTGCGCGGGCTCAAGACCAGAACTTTCGACAGGCTGCGCAAGTGCGGAAAGAACTGGATTGAGGAGCTGCCGGTGGTTCTTTGGTCGATCAGGACGATGCCAAATCGAGCCACTGGCCAGACACCTTTTGCTCTAGTCTATGGAGCAGATGCAGTTCTCCCCACGGAACTCGTATACGGGTCACCTCAAGTGCTCGCTTATGATGAGCTTGAGCAAGAGCAGCAGCGACAATATGACGCGCTGCTCCTTGAGGAGGACCGTCTTCAGGCCGCTGTACGAGCTGCTCGATACCAGCAAGCTTTGCGCCGCTACCATAGCCGCAAAGTTAATGCCAGAAGTCTCGAGGAAGGCGACCTTGTTCTTCGGCGCGTTCAGTCCGCCAAGAATTCCAACAAGTTGACGCTGAAGTGGGAAGGCCCTTACCGGGTGAAACGAGTCACTAGGCCTGGCGCTGTCCGCCTTGAGACCGAAGATGGCATTCCGGTGAGCAACTCCTGGAACATTGAGCATCTTCGTAAGTTTTACCCGTAGGGTGTGGTTGCCGGAACCTGTTCCGGCAACCACCTTTTGTACAAGTCTTGCCGATGTTGCATGCAATCCTTTGTACGAAGCCGGGCGCAGACCCCGTGCATAAGTAAAGCTCATGTGCTCCGCACATCTTGTCGATTTCATGCTTTCTACTTTTTTTGCATATGTTATCTGACACTTTGTGCAGCGCCTACCCCCGGTAAGCAATAACGAGCCGTAAGGCTCCATATCTTTATTTTCTCTTCTTTCTCTTTCTCAAAGAAAGGAAGGTTCCCTCGCCCACAAGTTTGCCAGGGGGAAAGGAGAAGATAATGGTGTGGACCAAGTGTCGTTCGAGGAAGTTTCGCCTTACCGGGAAGCAAACGACAGAAAAGCTAAGTTGCTAAAGTTTGAGCAATCAGTTTTAAAAATTTTAAGTTATCTTCCTCGAACGACCGTGCTTTGTATGGAAAACCTATGCGCGGAGGAACCAACTCGTAGCTAGTTGCGCCCTTACTTTGTTTCGAGTCCGCTCAACAACTTAAGTGAGCTGCGACTAGTTGCGACAAGGTTTCTTGTCGGTAGCGGCACCGCCAGCAGGTTGCTGACGTCCCGCACTCAGTGCTCGCGGCTAAGGTGCCTGCGCCGACAAGTTCCCTAAAAGCGTAGGGAAAAAACATACAAAGGAAGGAATCAAGTAAAGGAAATAGCGTAGCAATCGCTACCCAAAATAGAGTCATATCACAAGATAGCTTGTTGCAGCTCTAACAGATTGTTCTCATAACATGACCAGCAGCGACAAGAAAAAGAGAAAACGGGCGGCCTAATCTACGCGATCGCCCTCAACCCTCTTGATCCCGCTCACCTTGTCCACAATGGGTGTGACAAGGGTCTTGAGCGCTTCAAGATCAGCATCCGGCGGCAAGGTCCTGAGGACGTTGGTGAGGTTGAGGCCTAGGTTGCGGAAGGCCACCTTCACCAGCACCTTTTGAAGAGTTCCCGCGCAGATCTTGCGCGACTCGTCGGCCAGATGCTTTGGGATCTTCTCCCGGAGTCGCTGGAGGGCTATCGCCATGCCTTTGAAGAACAAGCTGAGCTTGGCGCTGGGTTGGAGGTGCTCATCGGAGGGTACCCGAGATCCTCCATCCCCAGTTGCGCCAGCTCCCTGTCGATGGCTGCGGCAACACCCACGAGACCCTCCGTCCAGTGCTCCACATTCTCCCTAAAAGTGTTCTGGGCGGCAGCACACTCGCCAGCAGTGCCTCGTCGGCCTTGATCTTCTCCTTCAAGGCCACCTCCTGCTCCCTGGCGCCATCCAGCGTCTTGGTCAAAGTAGTCAGCTTCAACTCAAGATCTGCATTGGAGTCCTTGGCGGCGCTAAGCTCCTTGCTCCTCTCGGCGAGGCGACCCTGTAGCTCGCCAAGGGTGTAGGCGTCCTTCTCGCGCTCACGCTTGAGCGCAGCAAGCTCCTCGCCGCTCGCCTTGAGATCGGCCTCCAGCTGCACCACCTTCGTCTCCAGCCCCTTCTTGGCGGCCTCGGCAGCTGCGGTAGCATCCTCTGCTTCCTTGAGAGCCCCGCCGAATGTTTGCTCGCGCGCGGCAAGCTCCTCCTCGTGGCTGTCAAGGTTGACCTTTCGCTGCGCCAACTCGCCTTCCTGCGCAGACAGCTTCTCGGCAACAAGCCGCTGTTGCTCTTCAACTTCAGCCTTCTCAAGGAGGAAGGCTTTCCGCTCCTCGGCGAGTTGCTCCTGCTCCTCTGCCAGGGACCGGAGAGCTTCTTGGTTGAGACCCCGGAGCTCCTCCGCGCGCTTCTCGATGTCCACTCCCGCCTTCGCGACAAGCGCTTCTCGGGATACCAGCTTGGCCTGTCGAGCACAGTAAAGCGACAACAGCTTCCGTAGCAGCTCCTCCTCCTCAGACTCGCCGCTGCTACTGCTCGGCGCATCAACCAGCGTCAGCCCAGCGGAGGCAAGCACCTCTCCATCCAAGATTTCTCCTTCGACCGGCGCCCTGGAGCTTGACGCCCAGGGGAGCTTGATGAAGACGCCATCGCCGGCCTTCAAATAGGCGCTGGGCTGGGGCTCTTCGGAGCCTGATGCTGCAGTAGCGGCGGAGGGATCAGCGGTCGGCGTAGCGCCTGACGCTCCTGCGGCCTCGGGGCCGTCAGTGCGATCGCCGGACCCCTTGCCAGCTTCTGCGGCGGCAGCTTTGGCGGCCTCTTCACCGGCGGGATCATCAGTGCCGGCTTCTTCTTCGGTGGCAGCGGCGTCGTCGGTATTGCCGCGCGCGTTCTCCTCACCGGCGACCTCGGTTTCCATCGGCTCCGTGGCAGATGGATCTGACGACCGGAAAAGGGAGAAAAGTCAAGCAAATATTCAAAAAGAAAATCAGAAGAAGAAGAACCCAAGGGAAGTTTTCAAGCAAGAGGATTACCTGTACTAGGATCTACAGTCGTGGTCTCCGCCACCGGGGGGTCGCTGGTGCTGTCCCTTGCCGGAGAACTGTCCCTTGCCGGAGACTTCTCCCTTACCGGAAAATTCTCCCTTGCCGGAGAACGCTCCCTTGCCAGGGAATCCTCCCTTGGCGGTGTAGTCGAAGCAGATGGCATGTCGGGAGCGGCTTCCGGGCACTCCTGGTGAGGCTGCTCTGCTCCTACGCAAACCAATAGTTAGATGCCAGCAAAGAAAGAGCACCCATGTGCGCCTAACAGCAGGAAGTAAACCATATACTTACGCTGGGGGCTGCGCTGGGGGCTGCTTTGGGGAATAGTTGCCGGGTCCGGCAAGGTGGTCTCGGACACGTCCCCTGCTGTCGCGGTGGGTTCATCCTCAATGACAATCACCGGGACCTTGGCTCTCTTCGCCGCTCTCTGGGCCAGAATCCTAAAAAGGAATGGGTTCGGAGTAAAGCAAATCAGATACAAGACAAAACAACGAGAATTGAAGAACTACAAGTACAGCAAAGAATCTTACTCTTCTTCTTCCTCGTCGGAGCTGAGCGCGGAGAGGTCGAAGTCCGGCCCACCTTCGGCGCAACAAGGCGGAGGAGTAGGTTCCCTTAGCCGCTTGGCAGGAGCAGAAGCGGTGGACCGGGAGGACCCCGCTCCAGTTGCCACAGCGGCGTGAGGTGCTCCCGTGGCAATAGTGCTTGCCGCGGTAGAGCGTGTCGCGCGGCGCGGCGGCTATTGACTCGTCTGCCGCCCTGCTACATCCCCGGCCTTGCGGAGACGTCTTCTTGGTGGAGCTGGGGGCTCTGCTTGCGGCGAGCTGTCTGAAGATGAGGAGGAAGAGGTGTTGGTCTTCGATGAGCCGCTCGCACCCTCGGCGGGACTGCTCGACTCGACTTCAGGCCCGGCAAGCTCTCCCTCGCCGGCAAGCTCCTCTCGCTCGGCAAGGCTTGCCGCCTCTGCTGCCTCTGCCTCCTCCACGGTGAATCCAAACTCGCCCGCGGCAGCGGCTGCTGCCACCTCTTCCAGCCTAGTGGCGATGCGCTGCATCTCCGCATCGGTGGTGTCGCGAGTAAGGCTCTTCTGTTCATCGGAGTGAACCGGCACTTCTACCAAGCCGTCAAAGAACTCCTGCGCGACGTTGTCTGCAGGCTCTTGCCAAGTTGGGACAATTCCATGCGAATCGCACGGCGGCATCATTGCACGGATGCGGTCGAGCGAGGAGTTGTTGCACAGTGGAACGACACCCTTCGGCAACCTGAACACTTTGGGATGTTGAGGGTCGTGCTTGAATAGTTCTAGGAGCATCGCGTCCAGTTCTAGGACAGTGAAGTTGAAGTTGAGGCCCGGGCGCAGCCTCATGATATCCGCCGCATTCTGGAACTCCCAGGCAGGTCTCCTCCTCTCCTGCAGGGGAGCGATGCGGCGGCGGAGAAAATCTGCGCCAACGGCGCCTACAGTGAGCCCAGCAAGCCTGAGGCGTAGGATCCAAGTGACGGCAATCTTCAGCCTATCATCTTCCGGGGCCACGCTGCTCCAATCGTTGCCGCGCGCTACTGGGGCTTGGCGCTGGGCAGTAAATGGCTGCGTGTTCTCCTCAACGATCCAGCACCAGTCTGCTCTCCATTCCTCCCACTTGCCGCGGAGCTCTCCCTCCAGATAAGCTTCCTTCTTGCCAGCTCTCGAGATCCAGGCGATTCCGCCGGATAAAGGCTCCCCTCTCTCAACTCGGGGCATAAAGAAGTAGCGAAAAAGAGCTTTGGATAGACTCCGACAAAGTTTTCGCAGAGATGTGCGAAAACTGCCATGGTCAGAACGGCATTGGGGGTGAAGTCAAGGAGGCAGAACCCGTAGGTGTTCATAATGTCGCAGAAAAATTCAGAGAAAGGCGGGCAGAGCCCGCAGTAGAAGAACAACGTGAAGAAGGGATATCCATTCGGAGCCCGTTCCGAAGCGGCGGCTGAGAGTACCTTCGTGCGCGGATGCGCTCGCGTCTCCGTCGACCAGAAGAGGTAGTAGTACTCCCTCAGCTCCTTCGCGACGAGCTTGGGGGGGAAGGTTGCCCGCTCCTTTCGCAGCGCCGCGAGCCGCTGCGCCTCGGTCAACTTCGTGCCCTTCCCCTTGTCGGCTTTCGGAGCCATGGCGGAGGTGGTGGGGGAGATCGACAGCGTTGGTGGTGCTGGTGGCAATGGGGGGCGGAGCGCTGCTCTCTTTCAGCTTTGGGAAGAAGGGGGGAGCGGCGGAGGTTTCTGAGATTGGAGTAGCAACCGGCGAGATGGGCGAACTGCCCCTGTTTCCCCTGCTTATAAAGAGGGAGGGGGCGGACGTTCCGTCATTCCGAATAAAGAAACCACCCACGATCTCTCCCACGACGCCGCATTCGACGCGCGCCGTTCGGGGAGGGCGCGGTGGATACGGAGTAAGAAACGGCGTAACCCAGGCCATGCGTGCCCGTGCCCTGTTTTGGGCCTGGCCCAACAACGCTCGGCACCGTGTGTGGCCCAGGCCTGGGGGCTCCTGTCGGTGTACTAGAGTAGGGGTACCCTAGTATCCCGAACTTGTGCACGGGCAGTCGCAGCACCCCGCGGCAAGGCTTGCCGGGTGACTGCCAAGGTCCTCAGTGGTTCCTTTGGAGCCATTCAAGAACAAAGTATTCAAGCCAAGGAGACGAGACCCCGGCAAGAGGAGCTTGCCGGGAAGACCAACCAAGGCATCTCAAGGAACTTGCCGCGACGCGCCATGCGTCTGGGCGAGGCCCGGTGAGCGACAAGCTTCCGGACACAACAAGACAACAACCGCGGCAAGGCGCTTGCTGCGGCAAGCTACCACTCTATACCCGCGCTCCAGCACATCCACCAACATGTCGCCCTGGGACCTTTCCAGGCGCGTGGCAAGAGGTTGTGCAGCCAGCGGTGCGCGGTGGCAAGCGACGCTGACAAGATTGCCATCGTGGCAAGCGGTGACGTCCCTGACGGTCCCTTTTTGCACTATTTGGGCGACGCAGACGGGCATTTAATGCCTTTGTCCCCTGCCGTCAGGGTTAGGTATGATACACTGTACAGGTAGTTGTACCAACTGCAATTCCTTTTCCATTTTTACCCTTGTCTACGTTACCACCTGTCGGTGACCCCTTTAGCATATAAAAGGAGGCCCATGCGCAACGTAGAGGGGGGGGGGTTCGAAGGCAGAAAAACACTCACGCTCGGTCTCGTTAGCAGCTAGTGTGTACTGTAGCACTCAGCACTCCCGAACAAGAACTCAATACACTCAGACATGCAGCAGTAGGAGTGTTATCTCTCCGGAGAGCTCCGAAGCTGGGTAAACTGCTCGTGTGCTTTGCCTCGATCCGCTCTTCGTGCGATCTCCGCCCCCCGCCAAACCGAAAGGGGCTCGGTCCGCTGGTCCCATAGGTGTTCGTGGATCAGTTTCCCCGACAGTTTCTCTTTTAGAACGCGGATAAAATGTTGGAGAAGAGTACCCTGTTATGCAATGTAAAGGAAGTAATGCAGATAAGGTTCAAGATAGTGAGACATCCATGTTGGTCTCCAAGAAAGCTGATAAAAACTATATTGAAGACACTTAGACAACCCCAAAGTCCCGTCTTGATGTAGTGTTCGAGTTACTAGCTACCACTGCTGGCACCGGCTCTTCGAACTCGTTGCCTGAATCAGTTCGGCTTCTTTAGTCTCAACTTCAAGTTGAAAGACATCGATCAGATGTTATGCGACAGGAAGCCGAAGGACTGAGGAAGTCCCTGTAGAATTCAGATGCATACTTTCTGGTGCAACAACAAGCGCTGGAGGACTTAAGCGCCAAACAAAAGAAAGTTAATAAGCTTGCTAAGCATCTTGCCAGCATTATGGGTACCCAGGATATTGTATCTTGAGCTCTTCTGAAGTGGTTACAGTTATGGACTTGTTTTGCTGCGGCGTTTATATGCTGCTGTGTTCCCTATATTTGCGCTGGTGGCGAACTTTGATGCCCAGTGGATGTAATATGTGTAATAGCCGTGATAGCCTAGTGTAAGTTGCTTGCTTATTTATTTCCTTGTTGTCTTGTTTATTTGTTTGCTTTTAGTCAGTGCAGTTCTTTTTCTGCGGTTTGCTTGTGGCTGCACTAACCTATTTTTTTTAAAACTAGGCCACAATAACCATGGGATAATATTTACTGTAGTGACACTGGGCCTCCTACAGGCCGTAGAAAGAGTGGGCCTTCTATGGGCCGTAGAAATAGTGGGCCTTCTACGGGCCGTATAAACAGTGGGCCTTCTATGGGCCGTAGAAACAGTGGGCCTTCTACAGGCCGTAGAAACAATGGGCCTTCTATGGATCGTATCATCAATGGGCCTTATATGGGCCGTATGATCGATTGGCCAAACATGGGCCAAACAGACCGCATTCTAGCCATAAACGGGCTAGAGTTGGAATCGTCCGTTCATGGGCCGACCATAACGGGCCATCGTTAATAAGCCATATTTGATGACACTATGAAAACAGTCCAATGTATTAACGGACCACAAACGGGCCGACTGCAACCACGGGCTGAATTTGGCCCACAAGCAGAAAATGACAGTAACGGGCCGTAAGTAAACGAATGCTGGAAATGAGCCCAAGAATAAATGGGCTCTGAGAAGGCCGAAAGATAACATGGGCTGGAAACGGCCCAACGGAATAACGTGCCATTAATGGGTATAAAGTGATACACTGTTCTTTATGGGCCTGTTTCACCACGGGCCGTTAATGGGTGTAAAGTGATACACTGTTCATTACGAGCCAGTTTCACCATGGGCCGTTAATAGGCCAAGAGTTACTTAGGGCCTCACATGGGCCGAAAGACGTCATGGGCCATACACGGGCCAGAAGTGAAAACGGGCTGGAATCATATTGGATGGCCCAGATGATGCTACTGGGCCTAATTCAAATAGGGTGTAACGGGCCTTGGGTTAGCGGGCTGTAAATGGGCTATATGCGAACAGGCCGTTAACAGACTTTCCATGGGCCGGCCCGCCACCTTTTGACCAAGTCAAACGGACCGTCCTTTCCACAGGAATGGGCCCCTGTAGGGCCGTGCCACGTGTTGACGTGTCATAGGTGCCTTCTATCCAATGAGTCGATGGCATCTGTCCCAGCGATGAGCCGACACGTGTTGCCTCTAGCCAATGATGATTTTACACGTGGAAAATCCCCATTGGTCGGGGCTGTTAACGGGTTATCGGATCCAAAACCCGACCCGATAGCTTAACGGTGTTCCGTTACGGTGGATGCCACATGTCGGTCACCCTTGACGGAAGCACTTCTGTGACACGCGATTTATCATCATGGAAGTGGACACTTCCGTGATGATAATTTGGTAATGTCATGGAACTCTTCTATGACAGCACAAGTATGACTATCTTGATTTTGTCATAAAATCGTCATGAATGTACATGCATGACAGAAAAATGCGACCTACTATGACAAACACGTATCATCACGGAAGTGTTTTTTTTGTAGTGCAAGGCCACAAGTCGCTATGCTGAGCTCTAGTAGGAGAAGTGCAACCCAACTCAGTAGCACGTCAAGTGTTTCCTGAAGCCACTGCTTCTGTGAGCGTCTCTGTGGCTGAAGCCAAGGCTAGTGAAGACATACCGGCTGCATCAGCCGAAGAACATCAAGAACCCCGTGAAGAAGAAGCGCGAATTGTCACACACACCCACCAATCAAGAAGTTGTTCTCGAGGAGAACGAGTCTGTGCCCGACCCTCCAGCTCCTCAAGTGGAGGTTGAAAATACTTAGGCGGCCACCAACAACACTACTGAAGCAAATGACATTGTCATGGCTGAAGCTAATGTGGCGCCTACAGTAAATAAGGTGTCTGAAGCCAATGATGCACATGTACCCAATGTGCAGTCTGAAGCCCATGTCCATGCCACTGCTCATGTACCGCCTCCAAGGCCTCACACATTGAGCAAGCATTTTATCAAGGCAAGCTTGTCACTATTCAATGGCCTATTCTGGTTCCGCTGCCTGCTCCCGGACCTCAATTTGATTATCATGTGGAGCACATGCCTCAGGTCTAGAAGCCAAAACCGAGGCTGCCAAGGTTTCTAGGTAATGCATCTTCGCCAGGATCATTCAATGTGAATGGCTTCATAGAACACAACACCTTCTTTGATAGTGGCAAGAACCCATATCAAGGCCAAGAATTTCATCTGATCGGTTCTGGAGCTATCAGCAGCGCAGTTATTATTCTTGTGTCTTATACAATCAAGGTCACATTTTTCCTCATATGCGTCTAGACTGCGAAGCCATTGCTGGACTGCCTTGCTTGGAAGAACTCTCGACTTCTTCAAAGATGCTGGCCTTCTGCAGTTTGTGACAGACAAAGAAAATTGGAATGAAGAGCTTCTGTTACAATTCTATGCTACACTTCACATTCACGGTTACAACAGGGATACCAAAACTTGGGTCCTTGAGTGGATGACAGGCAATGTACACCATGAAGCCAAACCTCTTGATATCATTGAGCTTACTGGCCTGCCCACTCCAGGTGAACTTTATGAACCCTGTTGTTAGCTTCATCGCAATGCTTTAGAGAGCATATTCTAGAAGCCTGCGCCCAATATGAGCGAAATGCTGAGCACGATGAAGCCACTACGACAAGATGCTGAATATCCAATGGAATTCTTTGTTGAAGACCTAGAGTATCTTCCCTGCACCATCTATCATATTATAAGGCGAACTCTATGGCCCATCAAAGGATATTCTTCTGTAGCAAAGCTTGAAGGCTCAAAGACATTGGTTTTCTATATTATCAATGGCATCAGCTTCAATGCTCAAGATTTATTCATCACACAACTTGCTGCATCTGGCTCTGATATATTTGGTCTGAAGTTTTATGCTCCATGGATAATGCGCCTTATCAAGCTTCACTCTGCTATCCACTATCAACCCTCTGTGCAACCATCTCATATTCCTGCCAGATGTTGATATGTCTGTCGAAGCCATATACCCAGAGCCTACCAAGGAGCCAATTTATCTTCACAATGTCGATCGTCAAAGTTTCACTAAACATATTGAAGGAGTTCATGCTGCAACTCGTGTTTATCCTTTCGCTGGAAATACTCGTGCACCTCATCATGCCCATGCTGAAGCCACTTAAAGCACTATTGCTCGAAGGCCTCGGAAGCGGTCTCGTGTACTCAATGACCGAGAGCTTCTCGTGGACTTGCATCAGAAACAAGATAAGCATCATGACTGGCTCAAGCGTCAGATGCAGAGTCTCTTGATGGATGTTAATCGCATTCGCAATCTAGCCACCAAGAATGCATTTGTCACTCATGAAACCTGTCGGCGGTCGTGGAAGAGTTTGACATTACTTAGTTCTGAAGATGATCTTCAACAAGATGGCTTCACGGAGAGATTCAAATTTGATTCCACTCCTCCCAGGAATGTTGTCTTGCATCGGACTCCTTCACTCGAAGACTCTGAGTACTCCTCCTCAGCGGCAACTGTCAATGCCAGAGTCATCGATGATGAAGATGATGCTACTTCACCAACTACCACTTCGACGCGTATCGACAATGCACCAGACCCCTCTGCACCACCAAACTCCAACATCGACCCTGCTCCTCCATCTGCTCCTTCTGGGAACGAGTAGATGCTCTATGTCTTCAAACCTTTTGGTCATTACTGACAAAAGGGGGAGAAGCATATGATTTGGTAGTCTTCAAGCGGGTCCTTATGGGTGGCTGCATTATTTTTGCTAAGTCGTACAACTCTCATCTTTTGATACATTTGGTTCTCTGAGTTGTAACACTTAAACTTGATGGTCGTCTGCTACTTTATCTACTATTATGTAATGCGATGATAAATTCCGCATGAAGTCATTCTGCAGACGTCCATTTTTCATTATGCATATCATTATCTTCGTTATTTGCTTATATGCATAATGCATTGTCTTCACACTTTGATGACAGTCTCCACAAATCATAACCTGCCATGTGCATTTGCATTCAGACGCAAACCATTTATATGCACATCTTCAGGAGGAGCCTCATCTTATGTATGAAGACAATACTCACAAAACTAAACTTTCACATACTTTTATCCCCATTGAAAACTTCAACCAGTTTTTCATCAATCACCAAAAAGGGGGAGATTGTAAGTGCATCTAGTGCCACCCCTAGTTGGTTTTGGAGTATTGACGACAAACTTGGTTGAGGGACTAATGTGTTTGTGAGAATTGCAGGATAACACAGGTAGTAGTCCGACATTGATTTGGTTTACCTACCAGAGATGACCCCTAAAAATGTGTGAAGTCATTGAAGACAATGGTGGTCTGTAAAGACATTCACATTGAAGACTATGACACGAGAAGACATCGCGTGAAGACTATGGAGTGCGAAGACATAGTTGTTTCGTAGTTTCCTTTTCTTCTTTGTTGAGTCATAGGAACCACCGTACTGTTAAGTGGGGTCCAAGTGAACAAAGTCAGAGTGACTGAAGTGATGCTCAACCAAATCCTATGTCTTCGAGCGAAGACAATGAAAGCAAATCTTATCCAGAGCTAAATGAGTCAGCTTTACTTGTAGCCCAAGTCAAGCTGTCGCGTGTGTTTGAAATCTGACTGTTGGACACGTGTCAGTTCCTTAGTGACCCAGGGTCATTTTGGGCAAATCAGGTAGGGTTGCCTCCTGGCTATAAATAGCCCACCCCATACACCATAAATTGGTGGCTGCTCAGAGTTAGTGCACAACTTTTGTCGTTTGAGAGCAACGCACCTCCAAACCCTTTGACAAAGAATCCTTGCAAGGACAAAGCCCAAAACACCCAGAGCCAAAGAGTGTTAGGCATCACTGAAGTCTTTCTGTCCGCGTGATCTATAGACTTATTACACTTGAGGACTGTGAATCCTCCAGCCGGTTAGGCGTCGCGTTTTGAGCATCCAAGAGTCATTGTGGATTGCCAGTGAACGAAGTCTGTGAAGGTTTGGAAGTCTCCCTTGAAGACTTACTAGAGTGATTGGGCGAGGACTAAGTGTTCTTAACTCAACGGGAATAAGGTAAAGATGCGGTCTTCTGAGTTGAATCTCAGCCTCCCTAACTAGACGTATAGTTGTGCTATGTCTTGAGCTTGTGTTGGTTTTCCTTGAAGAGGAAAGGGTGATGCAGCAATAGTAGCGTAAGTATTGCCCTCAGTTTTTGAGAACCAAGGTATCAATCTAGTAGCAGGCTACTCAAAAGTCCCACGCACCTATACAAACAAACAAAGAACTAGCAACCAACACAATAAAGGGGTTGTCAATCCCTACACGGCCACTTGCGAAAGTGAGATCTGATAGAGATAGTATGGTAAGATAAATATATTTTTGGTATTTTATAATATATATTGGAAAAGTAAAGATGCAAATAAAAGTAGATTGAAAGCTTGTATGATAAAAGATAGACCCGGGGGTCATAGGTTTCACTAGTGGCTTCTCTCAAGATAGCATAAGTATTATAGTGGGTGAACAAATTACTGTCGAGCAATTGATAGAAAAGAGAATAATTATGAGATTATCTTGGCATGATCATGTATATAGGCATCACGCCCGTGACAAGTAGACCGCCTGCATCTACTACTATTACTCCACACATTGACTGCTATCCAGCATGCATCTAGAGTATTAAGTTCATAAGAATAGAGTAACGCATTAAGAAAGATGACATGATGTAGAGGGATAAACTCATGCAATATGATATAAACCCCATCTTTTTATCCTCAATGGCAACAATACAATACGTGCCTTGCAACCCTTATTGTCACTGGGTAAGGACACCGCAAGATTGAACCCAAAGCTAAGCACTTCTCCCATTGCAAGAAAGATCAATCTAGTAGGCCAAACCAAACTGATAATTCGAAGAGACTTGCAAAGATAACTCAATCATACATAAAAGAATTCAGAGGAGATTCAAATATTTCTCATAGATAAACTTGATCATAAACCCACAATTCATCGGATCTCGACAAACACACCGCAAAAAGAGTTACATCGAATAGATCTCCACAAGAGAGGGGGAGAACATGGTATTGAGATCCAAAAAGAGAGAAGAAGCCATCTAGCTAATAACTATGGACCCTAAGGTCTGTGGTAAACTACTCACAACTCATCCGAGGGGCTATGATGTTGATGTAGAAGACCTCCATGGACGATTACCCCTCCGGCGGAGCGCCGGTGAAGGCTGCAAGATGGGATCTCCGGAAACAGAAGGTTACGGCGGTGGAAATTGTTTTTCATTGGCTCCCTGGATGTTCTCGGGGGTACGTGTGTATATATAGGAGGAAGAAGTAGGTCGGTGGCCGCCCGAGGGGCCCACGAGATAGGGGGCGCGCCCTGTAGGGGTGGGTGCGCCCTCCACCCTCGTGGCCGCTTCCACTGCTTCTTGGCTTGCACTCCAAGTCCTCTGGATCACATTTGTTCCAAAAATCACGCTCCCGAAGGTTTCATTCCATTTGGACTCCGTTTGATATTCCTTTTCTTCGAAATACTAAAATAGGCAAAAAAACAGCAATACGGGCTGGGCCTCCGGTTAGTAGGTTAGTCCCAAAAATGATATAAATGTGTAAAATAAAGCCCATAAACATCCAAAAGGGGTAATATAATAGCATGGAACAATAAAAAATTATAGATACGTTGGCGACGTATCAAGCATCCCCAAGCTTAATTCCTGCTCGTCCTCGAGGAAGTAGATGATAAAAACAGAATTTTTGATGTGGAATGCTACCTAGCATATTTCTCAATGTGATTTTCTTTATTGTGGCATGAATGTTCAGATCCAAATGATTCAAAATAAAAGTTCATATTGACATAAGAAATAATAATACTTCAAGCATACTAATCAAAGTAATCGTGTCATCTCAAAATAGCATGGCTAAAGAAAGTTATCCCTACAAAATCATATAGTCTGGCTATTGCTCTGTCTTCATCACACAAAGTATTTCATCATGCACAACCCCTATGACAAGCCAAGCAATTGTTTCATACTTTAGTAATCTCAAACTTTTTCACGCAATACATGAGCGTGAGCCATGGACATAGCACTATATGTGGAGAAGAATGGTGGTTGTGGAGAAGACAAAGAAGGAGAAGATAGTCTCACATCAACTAGGCGTATCAACGAGCTATGGAGATGCCCATTAATAGATTCAATGTGAGTGAGTAGGGATTGCCATGCAACAGATGCACTAGAGCTATAAATGTATGAAAGCTCAACAAAAGAAACTAAGTGGGTGTGCATCCAACTCGCTTGCTCACGAAGACCTAGGGCATTTTGAGGAAGCCAATCATTGGAATATACAAGCCAAATTCAATAATGAAAAATTCCCACTAGTATATGAAAGTGACAACATAGGAGACTCTCTATCATGAAGATCATGGTGCTACTTTGAAGAACAAGTGTGGTAAAAAGGATAGTAGCATTGTCCCTTCTCTCTTTTTCTCTCATTTTTATTTATTTTTTCTTTTTTTCTTTTTTTCTTTCTTTCTTCTTTTTCTTTTTCTTTTGGGCCTTTCTCTTTTTTTTTCTTTTGGTCTTTCTACTTTTTTTCCTTTTTTTCTTTTTTTTAAAGTCCGAAGTCTCATCCCGACTTGTGGGGGAATCATAGTCTCCATCATCATTTCCTCACTGGGACAATGCTCTAGTAATGAAGATCATCACACTTTTATTTACATACAACTCAAGATTACAACTCAATACCTAGAACAAGATATGACGCTATATGAGTGCCTCCGGCGTTGTGCCGGGATATGGAATGAATCAAGAGCGACATGTATGAAAATTATGAATTTGGCCATGCCACAAATATGATGTCAACTACATGATCATGCAAAGAGCAATATGACAATGATGATGTGTGTCATATAAATGGAACGGTGGAAAGCTGCATGGCAATATATCTCGGAATGGCTATGAAAATGCCATAATAGGTAGGTATGGTGGCTGTTTTGAGGAAGGTATATGGTGGGCGTATGGTACTGGCGAAAGTTGCGCGGTACAAGAGAGACTAGCAATGGTGGAAGGGTGAGAGTGCGTATAATCCATGGACTCAACATTAGTCAAAAGAACTCATGTACTTATTGCAAAAATCTACAAGTCATCAAAAACAAAGTATTACGCGCATGCTCTTAGGGGGATAGATTGTTAGGAAAAGACCATCGCTCGTCCCCAACCGCCACTCATAAGGAAGACAATAAATAAATAAAATTGTGCTCCAACTTCATCACAAAGCGGTTCACCATACGTGCATGCTACGGGAATCACAAACTTCAACACAAGTATTCTTTAAATTCATAATCACCCAACTAGCATGACTTTAATATCACTACCTCCATATCTCAAAACAATTATCAAGTATCAAATTGATCATAGCATCCAATTCACTTTCTATGATAGTTTTTATTATACCCAATTTGGATGCCTACCATTCTAGGACCAATTTTATAACCATAGAAAATACCATGCTGTTCTAAAAGACTCTCAAAATAATATAAGTGAAGCATGAGAGACTAGCAATTTCTACACAATTAAGCCACCGCCGTGCTCTAAAAGATATAAGTGAAGCACTAGAGCAAAAACTATCAAGCTCAAAAGATATAAGTGAAGCACATAGAGTATTCTAATAAATTTCAATCAAGTGGGCTTCTTCCCAAAAGGTGTGTACATCAAGGATGATTGTGGAAAACTAAAAAGCAAACACTAATATCATACACGACGCTCCAAGCAAAACACATATCATGTGGCGAATAAAAATATAGCTCCAAGTAAAGTTACCAATTAACAAAGACGAAAGAGGGGATGCTTTCCTGGGGCATCCCCAAGCTTAGGCTTTTGGCTATTCTTGAATATCTTGGGGTTCCATGGGCATCCCAAAGCTTAGTCTCTTTCCACTCCTTATTCCATAGTCCATCAAATCTTTACCCAAAACTTGAAAACTTCAAAACACAAAACTCAATAGGAAATCTCATAAGCTCAGTTAGTGAAAGAAAACAAAACCACCACATAAGGTACTGTAATGAACTCATTCTTTATTTATATTGGTGTTAAACCTACTGTATTTCAACTTCTCTATGGTTCATACCACTTAATACTAGCCATAGATGCATCAAAATAAGCAAACAACATACGAAAAACAGAATCTATCAAAAATAGAACAGTCTGTAGCAATCTGTAACTAACACAAACTTCTGGAACTCTAAAACTCCTACCGAACTAGGGAGTCCTGGAAAATTTGTCTATTGATCTACAATAAAAAGAATCAACGCAAAAACACGTTTCTGTGATTTAACAAAAATAATTTCGTGCACGCAAAGTTTCTGTTTTTCAGCAGAATCAAATTAACTATCACCGTAGGTTATCCTATAGGTTCTACTTGGCACAAACACTAATTAAAACATGAAAACACATCTAAACAGAAGGTAGAAGCAAAAATTTATTACTGAACAGAAACAAAAAAAACACAAATAAAATTGGGTTGCCTCCCAACTAGCGCTATCGTTTAACGCCCCTAGCTAGGCGTAAAAGCGAAGATAGATCTAAGTAGTGCCATCTTTGGCACTCAATTCATGAGTATCTCACATGATAGATTCATAAGGTAATTTAATTTTCTTTCTTGGAAAGTGCTCCATGCCTTTCCTTAATGGAAATTGGAATCTAATATTCCATTCCTTCATATCAATAATTGTGCCAATCGTTCTAAGGAAAGGTCTACCAAGAAGAATAGGGCAAGAAAGATTGCAATCTATATCAAGAACGATAAAATCTATAGGCACCAAATTTCTATTTGCAACCATGTGAACATCATTGATCCTTCCCATTGGCTTTTTAATGGTGGAATCCGCAAGGTGCAAATTCAAAGAGCAATCATCAAGATCATGGAAACCTAGAATATCACATAAAGTTTTCGGAATCATGGAAACACTAGCACCCAACTCACACAAAGCATAACACTCATGATCTTTAATTTTTATCTCTATAGTAGGTTCCCACTCATCATTAAGTTTTCTAGGTATAGAAACTTCCAAATTAAGTTTTTCGTCATAAGATTGCATCAAGGCATCAACGATATGTTTGGTAAAAGCTTTATTTTGACTATAAGCATGAGGAGAATTTACAACGGATTGTAACAAGGAAATACAACCTTCTAAAGAAAAATTATCATAATCAAATTTCTTGAAATCCGAGATAGTGGGTTCAATGCTATTTAAAGTCATGACCTCTCCAATCCCACTTTTACCAAATTTAGCATCAAGATCTAAAAACTCCGAATCATTGGGACGCCTTCTAACTAAAGTTGACTCATCTCCAGTCCCATTGTTATTAAGATTCATATTGCAAAACAAAGATCTAATAGGAGACACATCAATAACTTTAAGATCTTCATCATTATTTTCATGGAAACTAGAAGAACACGCCTTTACAAAGAAATCTTTCTTAGCATGCAATCTAGCGGTTCTTTCCTTGCACTCATCAATGGAAATTCTCATGGCTTTGAGAGACTCATTGATATAATGCTTAGGAGGACTAGATCTAAGTTTAAGAGAATCAACATCAAGCGAAAGTCTATCAACGTTCCTAGCGAAATCATCAACTTGGAGCAATTTTTCTTCAAGCAAAGCATTAAAATTCTTTTGAGAGATCATAAGTTCTTTCACACTATTCTCAAAATCAGAGGGCATCTTATTAAAATTACCATAAGAATTATTGTCGTAATTTCCATAATTATTAGAGGAATTACTAGGGAACGGTCTAGGATTAAAGTTTCATCTATAAGAATTGTTTCCGAAACTATTCCTACCAAAAAAATTCACATCCATACATTCATTATTATTCTCAATCAAAGTAGCCAAAGGCATGTCATTGGGATCAAGAGGAGCATTCTTAGTAGCAAACAATTTCATAAGTTCATCCATCTTTCCACTCAAAACATTAATTTCTTCTATAGCATGCACTTTTTCACTAGTAGATCTTTCGGTGTGCCACTGAGAATAATTAGCCATAATATTATCAAGAAGTTTTGTAGCATCTCCTAACGTGATTTCCATAAACGTGCCTCCCGCGCCGAATCTAAAAGATTTCTAGAAGCAAAGTTCAAACTGGCATAGAAATTTTGTATGATCATCCATAAATTCAAACCATGAGTAGGGAAATTGCGAATCATCAATTTCATTCTTTCCCAAGATTGGGCAACATGCTCATGATCAAGTTGTTTAAAATTCATAATATCGTTCCTAAGAGTGATGATCTTAGCGGGAGGAAAATATTTAGAGATAAAAGCATCTTTGCACTTGTTCCAAGAATTAATACTATTTTTAGGCAAAGACGAAAACCAAACTTTAGCACGATCTCTAAGTGAAAACCGAAATAACTTCAATTTAACAATATCATTATCCGTATCTTTCTTCCTTTGCATACCACAAAAATCAACGAAGTTGTTTAGATGGGTACTAAGGAAATCATTAAGAGGAGCAATCAGAGTACTAAAGAAATCATTATTATTGGTATTGGAGAAATCACACAATTTGGTATTATCTTGTGCCATGGCAATAAGTAATCCAACACACGAGCAAACAGAAAAAGGCAAGCGAAAGAGAGAGAGAGAGAGGTTGGGAAAGAGAGGGCAAATAAAACGGCAAGGGAGAAGTGGGGGAGAGGAAAACAAGAGGAAAATGGCAAATAATGTAAATGCGAGGGAGATGAGTTTGTGATGGGTACTTGGTATGTCTTGACTTGAGCGAAGACCTCCCCGGCAACGGCGCCAGAAATCCTTCTTGCTACGTCTTGAGCTTGTGTTGGTTTTCCTTGAAGAGGAAAGGGTGATGCAGCAATAGTAGCGTAAGTATTTCCCTCAGTTTTTGAGAACCAAGATATCAATCCAGTAGGAGGCTCCTCAAAAGTCCCACGCACCTACACAAACAAAAAAAGAACTCGCATCCAACGCAATAAAGGGGTTGTCAATCCCTTCATGGCCACTTGCGAAAGTGAGATCTGATAGAGATAGTATGGTAAGATAAATATATTTTTTGTATTTTATAATATAGATTGGAAAAGTAAAGATGCAAATAAAAGTATATTGAAAGCTTATATGATAAAAGATAGACCCGGGGGTCATAGGTTTCACTAGTGGCTTCTCTGAAGATAGCATAAGTATTACGGTGGGTGAACAAATTACTGTCGAGCAATTGATAGAAAAGCGAATAATTATGAGATTATCTTGGCATGATCATGTATATAGGCATCACGCCCGTGACAAGTAGACCGACTCCTGCCTGCATCTACTACTATTACTCCACACATCAACCTCTATCCAGCATGCATCTAGAGTACTAAGTTCATAAGAACAGAGTAACGCATTAAGAAAGATGACATGATGTAGAGGGATAAACTCATGCAATATGATATAAACCCCATCTTTTTATCCTCGATGGCAACAATACAATACGTGCCTTGCAACCCTTATTGTCACTGGGTAAGGACACCGCAAGATTGAATCCAAAGCTAAGCACTTCTCCCATTGCAAGAAAGATCAATCTCGTAGGCCAAACCAAACTGATAATTCGAAGAGACTTGCAAAGAGAACTCAATCATACATAAAAGAATTAATAGGAGATTCAAATATTTCTCATAGATAAACTTGATCATAAACCCACAATTCAACGGATCTCGACAAACACACCGCAAAAAGAGTTACATCGAATAGATCTCCACAAGAGAGGGGGAGAACATGGTATTGAGATCCAAAAAGAGAGAAGAAGCCATCTAGCTAATAACTATGGACCCGAAGGTCTGTGGTAAACTACTCACAACTCATCAGAGGGGCTATGGTGTTGATGTAGAAGCCCTCCACGGTCGATTACCCGTCTGGCGGAGCACCGGTGAAGGCTCCAAGATGGGATCTCACGGATACAGAAGGTTACGGCAGCGGAAATTGTTTTTTGTTGGCTCCCTGGATGTTTTCGGGGTACGTGGGTATATATAGGAGGAAGAAGTAGGTCGGTGGCCGCCCGAGGGGCCCACGAGATGTGGGGCACGCCCTGTAGGGTGGGCGCGCCCTCCACCCTCGTGGCCGCCTCGGCTGATTCTTGGCTTGCACTCCAAGTCCTCTGGATCATGTTTGTTCCAAAAATCAGGCTCCCGAAGGTTTCATTCCGTTTGGACTCTGTTTGATATTCCTTTTGTTCGAAATACTGAAATAGGCAAAAAAACAGGAATACGGGCTGGGCCTCCAGTTAGTAGGTTAGTCCCAAAAATGATATAAATGTGTCAAATAAAGGCCATAAACATCCAAAAGGGGTAATATAATAGCATGGAACAATCAAAAATTACAGATACATTGGAGACGTATCAAGTTGTCACAGCAACTGGAACTGGTCCAACAAATCCCTTGTCCTCTCCGAGCAACTGGTTCTATCCTACCTCTATCACCTTACTTACAGTTTGTCTTCGTGAAGTCTTTCCCTACTTGCTTGATCTATTTCAATTCACTAAGTGAAGACTGTTGTTTGTTTGGCTTCATACTATCTTCCATCCTGATCCAATCTACCTAGCTGCTTATAGTCTTCGTGCTTTCACTTCATTGCTTACTTGACTAAGGCTTGTCTAGTGGAGTCTACCTTCCACTGCATATCAATAGGGTCATTTCTATCGTTTGTCTTTGAAACACCCATGTTTTGAAGACTTTCATAAAAATGGCCTATTCGCCCCCCTCTAGTCGAATACTAGCACTTTCACATTCAAAGATAGTTATTTCTTCAGGCTATTCCACCTGCATCCTCCTCTCTCTCTCCGCACCTCTCGCCGCTTCGCGCCTCGTCCTCCTCCCTCCCCCCACTAGAGGTCGCCTCTCCCGATAGATCTGGTGCCAGGGTTCATGGCGCCGGCGAACGGGGGATCGGAGATGTGCCGGGGGGAGGGGTCGATGAGTTCCTAGTGGGCTAAGGGGAGGCTGGGGAATCTGTGTGGCGGCCTCGATGAGCAGATCGAGCAGCTCCTGCAGTGCAAGCCCCTCGTCGAGCACAAGGTGCCGCTTTTGTCTCCTCCTCCCGGCTGTTCCGAGTCTGTTTCTGGGGTGGGTAAGGGTGGATTCCAGCTGATCGGTGGCCGACAGGCTGGATTCATCGGTTGTCCGCCTTTTCTTAATTGAAAATAATGACTGTTTGGTGCTGTACTAGGTTGCTAGCGATTGAGTGTTTGAGCTGGTGCATTCATTATGTCCGTGACTTGTTTGGTTTACTACCAATTTCCATGTACTATAGTAGAGTATTCTGATTGATTGCTGGCGTAATATAGTTGGTCTTGACCTGCATTTTGGGCCTTGACCAATTGGACCAAAATGCGTACTAATTTTATGTTATTTTGTGCTTAGAAGAATTAATTTTCTATTAGGTTGCTTGGTAATGACATTTCTTTTGTGTTTAATCCCGCCATCGATGCCTCCTCAACTGCTGATGTCTCGTCAGCGCTGTGCTTATGCATAGGCGCCGCCAGCGCCGCATGCAAGTTAGCCTATCAGCAGCAAGAGCAATCTGCCCACCCTCTCCCCCTGGGAATTTAATCTAGCTATACTGAAGTCCAACTCTTTGAGTAAGTTCTAGTTAGGTCACAGATTTTGTGCTAAATAAAAAGTGTTGTTTAGACACAATAATGATTAAGGGCAAAACAATTGATTTTACATTTTGTACCACAAGTGCCGAGCGTGCATTTTATACTTTGGGATTATTTAGACAAGCTACATAGTAATACAATGGAAGGTGTTTTTATATCCAATACATTTTAGCCAGTAAGCATAGAGTAAATTAATAGCTACAGATTTTCTTATGGAATTTAGGAGCGGAAAGAAACAAATAACTGATCTGAAGTGATTAACTCACTACTTCATAGTTAATTAGTGTTTCGGTACAGTTTCTTTTGTTATGAAGTAGCTTATATATAATTGAAGTTAAATACATACTTCATAAGCTAATGTGGTTAGGATCAATATAATTATCTATGTTTCTCAATATTCTGCAAAACCTAACTTATTATAGTTGTATGATTTCGTAATACTTTTAGGTTCAGCCTTCCTAAGATTTCTTTCAAGCTCCAGCACTGTGGAAGGTACCTCTCTTTACCATATCCTCTCTCTCTCTCTCTCTCTCTCTCTCTCTCTCTGTTTTTGTTCGATTCTGCTTTTATGGATGGATGGTCGTAGGTTTATATGGACTGAAATTTTGCTAATGTATACCACTCAAATATTCTAAATGAATATTACTTCAGCTTTGGGGTATAATTCTTCTGCAATGGGCCATTTTAGATGTCACTTAGAAGGCGCTGATGGGTTCTACAAGAGCGACGCGGACAT
Organism: Triticum aestivum; assembly: GCF_018294505.1. Lineage (NCBI taxonomy): Eukaryota > Viridiplantae > Streptophyta > Magnoliopsida > Poales > Poaceae > Triticum > Triticum aestivum. The sequence continues at coordinate 169,614,361 of NC_057807.1, read as the reverse complement.
GTCATCTTAGCCCGAGTCGCACGGGACGTCCGACCGCCTGTGCGGGGGAGGGGGTTTCGGCAGGAAGCGCACCCGCGCCACCGAGGTGCACAACCTCTCCGAGAAGGTGATGTCCCGCTTCCCCGTTGTCAACAATTTTCCAATGAGTTTCGCTCTGCTTTTCTGCTCTTCTCGCCCTGTTTTCTCGGCTGCTCATTGGTTGCTTGCTTGCTTGATTGGGGCGCAGTAGCAAGGAATAGGATCAACAAGAGGATGAAGGCATTGCAGAGCCTGATACCCAATTCCAACAAGGCCGGCACCACAAAACCAACTACTGTACCATTTTTTTATTCTTCCCTGAATTCGGGGCTACTGAGTTTCTTCGTCCTCGTGTGGTTGCAGAGTGACAAGGCATGCATGCTTGACGAGGCCATGCTCATTGATTATCTGAAGCAACTGCAACTCCAAGTACAGGTCAGTAAATGCATGTCTCGATGGCTGGTTGATGTAGAGGCTAAGTTGCTAGTGCATTTATTTTAACTGATGGTCCAAACTACAAACATTGATACAAGAGTTTTAATGTGGGTGTTTTCCTTATTGATTCTTTATCCAATCCATAGTGAAGTAATGCCGGGAAATTTTCCACACAGCAAAGCAGTGGCTACTTCCTGTTTTGTTCAGTGTTTTCTAGCCATATCTTATAGAACTCTTTTCCTTGGATTCACAATCGGATTTATATTGCGAATCAAAATGTTGATATGTTAGGACCAGTTTCTAGTACAAATGCACATTGGCAAATCCACTGTAACTCACACTAAACGCCCTATTTTTCAGTTTAACTTTAAGTGGTTTTCACTGCAATTTGTCACTGAAATTTATAGTTCCTTTCAGTGTGAACATTTTTTATTGTAAAACTTCTACTAGTTTAATGAAATCTGTTGCTAATGGACTGTATTTCTATTGCTAATTAACTATAAATCTACTGCATAATCATTGTAAAAACTCACTATAATTCCACTATGTAAAGGGTGTTTTTATCATGCTATTCAAGTCTGTTCCACTCTATAAATTATTAATTTCTTGTATGCACCAAAACGACAAGATAGTGTCGGCGTTCTGGGAACGGGGGTCCCCAGACTTGTCTGCCTGCAGCCTGCGGCGTGGCTCAAAGGAGGCCTAGCACAGCCCATCTTCATCAACGCAAGCTCAAGAGCCTCGCGAGGGGCCGAGCCTCGCGGGGCGGATGACAAGGAGCTTCCTCAGGCACGGCCTCGTCAGGCTGGCTCACGAGGGGGCGGAGAGTTCAAGGCAGGGTACCTTGCGAGGTGCCCATGACGCAAGCCATGACGACCAGGGGCGCCAGTCGGGCGCCAACCCGCGCTGTGTCCTCCTTTCCTCTTTGGTGCAAAGGGAGCAAGCGCAGGCGAGAGCATCAAGCAAAGGCATCCATTTCGGTGCAACAAGACCAAGACCAGCCCAACGGCCGGAAGGAAGTCATTGTGGAGCCCAAGCCGGCGTCATCACCAGAGCCTTTGACAGGCGAGGACCAACTTTAGTCAGGATAAGTGTACGCTCTGTTCCCCTTCAAAATGGCCCATTGTTGGCACCCTTCCCGCTCAATATTTGAGAAGAGACCCAGGGCCTTTGCCTATAAATAGGACTAGCCACCCGCAAGGTAGGGGCATCGAGAGAACAAGGATAGGAAGATACACAGAGAGAGAGGCGACTGAACTCCCCCTAGCAGTTCATCACGCCAGCCAAGAACAGACCCTCGCGAGGCTGTTCTCCCTTTGTATTGTTCATCATCAAGCCCAAGAGGCAATCCACCACACCACACACTGGAGTAGGGTATTACACCACAATGGTGGCCTGAACCAGTATAAATCTTGTGTCTCTTGTGCTGTTCAGTTTGGTAGTCTAGATCTTAGCGATTCGGCGAGGAGCGAGCCGACAGAGGGTTGAATCTCCGCGCGCACCCCAGTGTTCGAACCTCAAGGGTCTGCCGGAACCTGAAATCCAACATTTGGCGCGCCAGGTAGGGGTGCGCCGGAATTTGCCTTCCGCCATCTTGTTCTTCCCCGACCACCGCAACCATGTCTGACGCTCGTCGGGCTCGCGCCGAGCCGCCCTCGCCTCCCATGTCGCCCAGACGGCTCCCGTCAGTGGGCGCCCTTGTCGTTCCCCATCACCTGCTGTCAACACCGCCACCGGCCTGGCGTGGAACGAGCAACAAGCATCGTCCCGGCATCCGTCCATGAGGCGGGACGGCCGCACCGCCACGCCCTCGCTCACCCCCGCTGGTTCTTCGTCACGCGCGCCACGTGCGGCCATGGAGGCCCGAGCTGCGCTCATCGCGGAAAACGAGCTCTTGCGCTACCGCCCCATCAACGACGTCTACGACAAATGGCTCGATCGAGTCGCTGAGCTCATCCGCGCCGCCGGAGGCGCCCGCGCACCGTCCTTCTTGCTGCACCGCACCTCGCCCTGCACGGGCGATGAAGCTCGTGGGGCGCCTCAGTCGCCTCCTCCTCAAGAAGGAGCCCTGGCCCCAAGGCGCACAGCCCCTGGGCGGAACCCGCTCGGCCAAGCGCCAGCGCGGCAAGAGCAGAACTGCCAAGAAGTCCCTCGCCCACGAGAAGCTGCCCGAGCGCTCCCTGCTCCAGCACGTCAAGACCCTGCACTGCGCCCAGCCGCGGCACATGGAGACCCACAGGACCAAGTTCTCCGTCGCCCAAGGCCCCCCGTGGCCACGGTGGGCTGCCGCGCCTTCACCTCCGAGCTGCGCAGCGTCGTGTGGCCCGGCAAGTTCAAGCCAGACCTGCCCCCTCGCTACTACGGCACGACTGACCCTGCGGAGTTCCTCCAGCTCTACGAGTTGGGCATCGAGGCTGCCAACGGAGACGAAAAGGTCATGGCAAACTGGTTTCCCATGGCGCTCAAGGACGGAGCCCACACCTGGCTCCTGAATCTAGCCCCAGGCACAATCTCTTCCTGGGACGAGATGCGCACCCGCTTCATCGCCAACTTCTAGGGTACTCGCGACGGGCCACCCGCCGTGAGCGACATGCGCCGTATCAAGCAGCAGCCAGGGAAACCCTGCAGAAGTACATCCAGCGCTTCAACAATGCGCGCCTCAAGATCCCCAGGGTAACGGAGGAGGCCATCATCTCTGCCTTCTCCGACGGTGTGCGCGACGTCAAGATGAAGGAGGAGCTGGCGATGCATGAAGACCTGTGCACCTCCTTGGAGCTGTTCAACTTGGCGACCAAGTGCGCCAGGGCTGAGGAGGGGCGCCTCTCCCTCCTCGAGCTGCCTGCCACGGACCCCGAAGAGAAGAAGCCCAAGGCCAAGGACGTGAAGCGCAAGGGGTCTGCCATGCTCGCGGCTGAGCCAGACACCAAGCGGGGCAGAGATCAGCTCGAATCCTCCAAGGGCAGTCGGTACTGCGTGTACCACGACCTCCACACTCACAACACAAATGAATGCCAAGAGCTCTGGGCCGTGCGTGAAGGAAGGGTCGGCAGACGTCCCGACCGCGGCGACCGGGGCTACGGCCGAGGAGGAGGAAGGAAAGTAGGATGCTGGGAAGACCGTGGCCCGCGCCAAGGGTGGCGCGACCAACCTCGCGAGGACCGCTGGCAGGACCCGCCTCATGAGGGAGGCTGGAGGGATCAGCCTCGCGAGGATCGCCCGCAAGGGAACACAGGCCTCCCTCGACTGCCGCCGCAGCCAAGGAGAAATGAAGACCGTCATCAGGACGAGGGGGCTGGGGGCTTCCAGGAACCGCGTGCAATCGCCTGCATCCTGGGCGGAGCTCAAGCCCCAGCCTCTCAGCGCATCTTCAAGCAGTTCGCCCGCGAAGTGCAGTCCTCCCCAAGGTCGAGGCCACGCGCCCTCTCAGGTGGTCGGCATGCGCCATCACGTTTAGCTCAGCGGATCAGCTCAAGTGCGCAGCCATAGCCGGAGTCCTCCCGATGCTTTGTTCCCCAATCATCAGCAACGTGCTAGTCACCAGGACCCTCATCGACGGCGGGGTAGGGCTCAACGTCTTGTCCGTGGAAACATTCAACAATCTTCAAGTGCCTTACAGTCAGCTTCAGCCAACCAAGCCCTTCTCCGGAGTCATCGACGGCTCCACGGTCCCGATAGGGCAGGTCCGCCTTCCTATCACCTTCGGGGCTCACGACAACTACCGCACCGAGCTCATCGACTTCGACGTCGCCCACATTCGCCTGCCGTACAACGCCATCCTCGGGTACCCGGCGCGGGCCAAGTTCATGGCCGTAAGCCACCATGGCTACAACGTCCTCAAGATGCCAGGAAATTGCGGGGTCATCATGGTGCCCTATGAAGAGAGAGACGCAGTGTGCTCCCTCGAGCGAGCCTTTCAGGCCGCATCACTAGAAGACCCAGACCGCGGAGGCAGGAGGCTTCCCAAGGCCGCCCCTAAGAAGAAGAAGACATCAACCGGCCCGGCCCCTCAGGGCCCGCGCCTGGCCAGGAGGAGCCTCCTTCCATCGCATAGGGAAGCGCGCTATAACGCCCCGAGACTGACGCTCCAGAAGATTCCAGCTATTCCGAGTTTCATCGTGTGATTTGTTTTGGTTGTTGCATTTCATCTTAGCATCATTTGCATTGCATCATGTCTTCATGCAACCCTTTTTAAAACTCAGCTAAATAAATTGAGGGAATTCACATGGTGATTTCTCTTTATAACATATCCTCCCAATATTTAGGGAGCTACTATAAAATATTCCATTGATGTGGAATTACCTTTTACACACTTGCAAAATAATCCCGATGCCTTTGTTACCTCAATTCCTGGCCTCCAACCTTGCTATAAGTTCTTTTGTCACTTTTCAGAGCTCCACCAAAAATCTCAACATTTTTGGACACTTCAAAAACCCAGTCCTAGTTCAAACCCATTTGAATTTCAAATGAGTTTGAATTTAATTCCTGCAATCATGTCCATGCCATTTTTCTTGGACCAAGCGCATTTTGCGAGTCCGGGAAAATTAACCGCATGCCCAAATTCTTCCTCTAATCTTCTCTTCTCCCTTTTCCTTTCTTCCAGTTCTCTGTTAACGAAAAGAGTAGAGGGAGAGAAGAAGCCCAGCAGCCTTGCAGCCCAACAACCAGGCCGGCCCATTTGCATCATGGCCCAATCGCTGCCCTGTTAACCCTAGCCTCCCCTCCGCTCGATCCCCAACTCCCATTGATCCCTCCTCGTTCCCCACTCCGCCGCCAGCCATTCGTCTCGATCGGGATCGTCCTCGATCCCCTGTCTCCTCCCGTGCCGCCTCTCCTCCTGCTTCTCCTCATCGCCGCCAACCCGCCTCGACCTTGCCGTCGGCAGTAGTAGCAGCTGCAGCACCCTCTCCCCGCATCGCGCCCGATCCCATCACCCGCTCGACCTCCTTCTTCGTCCCGATCGGCAACACAAACGCCACCAGGCCGTCGTCCCGCGCCCAAGCTCCTCTGCCCCGAGCTCGGATATGGCGCCGGCCGACCGGATCCACCCGGCTTCACTGTTCTCGGCGCTGCCGGAGCCATGCTTCAGGTCCCCACCGCCAAGCTCTGTCGCCGCCGGCCTCGACCTCCTCCCTCGCGCGGCTCCTTCCTTGCCTCCACCGTGAGCCCACCATGGCGCCGCTACCTCACTGTAGCTGCTGCTATGCTTGCTGCCGCACCTCCCGCTGGCCCCCGTTGATGCCATGGCCACCTCGTCAGCAAGTTCGCCTCCGCCTCTCCTGCTGCCTCGACCGGTCTAGCCTCGGCTCAGCTAGCCCCCTGCATCGCTTCCTCACCAGGAGCTGAGCTCCATCCAGCTCGGCGCCACTACAAGTTCAAGGGCGCATCTGTTCGCCTAGGTTGTTCGTCTTGTGCTCGCAGCTCCATCCATGGTGGCCTCTGTTCGATTCACCACCGAGACCTGAGGCCTTTTGGTGTTGCTTTGTTTTAGAACGCCAAGTACCTCGACGCCGAAGACCCGTGTACAACTACTGACACCCGTGGATTTCACCAAGTACCCCTACCGACGACCTGAACACCTACATAACGTGTACAACTACCGTCGCCGTGTACCACTACTTCCACTACCGCTAACATGTACGACTACTTCCCCTGCGACCCGTGAACGACTACTTCCCTCGACGATTTTGAACCGCCCCGAAACGCACGCTTCAAAGGTATAACGACGAGACAACCGCCCGTGTACGAATGCATGTTGTATGAGATGCCCGTATTTGCACCATGTCCGAGTTGTCACTCGTTTCCATGCCACTAACCCGTGGGAACCCGGTAGTCGGGAGCCCTCCACCATGTCTAGCATGTTCCGCAAATCCGCATGCTTCCTTTTTGCACTGGTATCTCCATGAGCTATCGGAACCGATATGTTGCCGTGGCACCATTTCCGTTTCACCGCCGTGGCACCCTTTTCGTTCTGCCATGGTGACAAATGCTTCATAACATGCTCATGTCAACATTTTCATAAAAATTGCATAAAACTTGAATATGTCATCCGCATCATGATAACAACATTTAAAATGTTTAAAATTGTTGCATGCTTTAAAATTGCTAAATGACATATGGGGATTTTCCGGAATTGTTGTTTGTTGTTCCGGCCTCATTTAAACTTGCCTAGATAGGTAGTTTTATTATGCTTCACCTCCCGCCATGTTTAACAACATTTAATATTGTTTTGTAGCTTAAACGAGATGAAACTAAATATGTCAATGTGGCGTTTCGTCAATATGCAACTCGTTGCATATTGAGCTCCACTTAACTTGTAGTGTTATTTGTGCATATTACCATGCCATGCTTCATTAAACCGGACATGCATCATACTTGATTGTGCATCATGCCATGATTATGCTTGTGTGCTTACCATGTTGTATGCTTCTTTCCGGTTTGCTTCTCTCGTTAGCTTCGGTTTCATTCCGGAGTTGTGAGGATTCGTTCGACTACGTCCGCTTGTCTTCTTCATGGACTCGTTCTTCTTCCTAGCGGGATTTCAGGCAAGATGACCGTCACCTTCGATCTCACTACTATCATTGCTCTGCTAGTTGCTTCGTTCTATCGCTTTGTCGCGCTACCTATCATTTGTTCTTCAAGCCTCCCAATTTGCCATGTCAGCCTCTAACCTTTATCACCCTTCCTAGCAGATCGTTGTTTGGCTATGTTACCGCTATGCTCAGCCCCTCTTATAGCGTTGTTAGTTGCAGGTGAAGTTGAAGATTGCCCCATGATGGACAGGATTATGTTGGGATATCACAATATCTCTTATTTAATTAATGCATCTATATACTTGGTAAAGGGTGGAAGACTCGGCCTTATGTCTGGTGTTTTGTTCCACTCTTGCCGCCCTAGTTTCCGTCATACCGGTGTTATGTTCCCGGATTTTGCGTTCCTTACGCGGTTGGGTGATTTATGGGACCCCCTTGATAGTTCGCTTTGAATAAAACTCCTCCAGCAAGGCCCAACCTTGGTTTTACCATTTGCCTCACCTAGCCCATTTTTCCCTTGGGTTTCCGGAGCCCGAGGGTCATCTTTATTTTACTGTCACGCCCAATATGCGGCCCTATCCAAAAGGAACTCGAAGGTCCCACCAAGGATAGACCCGCATATTGGAACGCTTTTGCAAGGTGGATATCATTGCATCAACATTACATAATAGATGGGGATACATACAAAAGGCATACAATGCCACACGAATACAACATCATCTTACATAAGAGAATCATCCGACTAAGGATGAAACACAAACAGAAACTCAAACGACATCCACCCTGCTAGCCCAGGCTGCCGACCTGGAACCTATCCCCTAATCGAAGAAGAAGCAGAAGAAGAACTCCAAAACAAGCAAAACATCGCTCTTGCGTCATGATCATCGCATAACCTGTACCTGCAACTGTTGTTGTAGTAATCTGTGAGCCACGAGGACTCAGCAATCCCATTACCATGGGTATCAAGACTAGCAAAGCTTAATGGGAAAGGAAGGGGTAAAGTGGTGAGGTTGCAGCAGCGACTAAGCATATATGGTGGCTAACATACGCAAATGAGAGCGAGAAGAGAAACAAAGGAACGGTCGTGAAGCTAGCAATGATCAAGAGGTGATCATGAACACCTACTTACATCAAACATAACCCAGAAACCGTGTTCACTTCCCGGACTCCGCCGAAAAGAGAGCATCACGGCTACGCACGCGGTTGATGCATTTTAATTCGGATCTGGTGTCAAGTTATCTACAACCGGACATTAACAAATTCCCATCTGCCACATAACCGCGGGCACGGCTCTCGAAAGTTTATACCCTGCAGGGGTGTCCCAACTTAGCCCATGATAAGCTCTCGCGATCAACGAAGGATATTCCTTCTCCCAGGAAGACCCGATCAGTCTCGGAATTCCAGTTTACAAGACATTTCGACAATGGTAAAACAAGACTAGCAAAGCCGCCCGATACGCCGACAATCCCGATAGGAGCTGCACATATCTCGTTCTCAGGGCAACACCGGATAAGTCAACCTACAAGAAAAACCAGACCTCGAGTTTCCCCGAGGGGGCCCCGCAGGTTGCTTGGTTCGGACCAACACTTAGACAAGCACTGGCCCGGGGGGGCTAAAATAAAGATGACCCTTGGTTGGCCGACCCAAGGGAAGGGTATAGGTGGTGGTGAGGCAAATGGTAAAACCAAGGTTGGGCCTTGCTGGACAAGTTTTATTCAAAGCGAACTGTCAAGGGGGTCCCATAAATCACCCGACTGCGTTAGGAACGCAAAATCCGGGAACATACCACCGGTATGACGGAAACTAGGGCGGCAAGAGTGGAACAAAACACTAGGCATAAGGCCGAGCCTTCCACCCTTTACCAAATATATAGATGCATTAATAATATAAGAGATATTGTGATATCCCAACATAACCCTGTCCATCATGGAGCAATCTTCAACTTCACCTGCAACTGGCAACGCTATAAGAGGGGTTGAGCAAAGCGGTAACATAGCCAAACAACGGTTCGCTAGGAAGGCTGTCAAAGGTTAGAGGTTCATGGCTATTTGGGAGGCTTGAAGAGCAAATGATATGGAACGCAGCATAGCGATAGAACGAAGCAACTAGCATAGCAATGATAGTAGTGAGATCCAGGGTAGCGGCCATCTTGCCTGAAATCCTGCAAGGAAGAAGAACGAGTCCATAAAGAAGACGAACGGGAGTAGTTGAACGAATCCTCACAATCGCAACATTACCGGAACTAAGAAGCAACACCGGAAAATAAACAAACAACATGGTAAATGCACAAGCATAAACATGGCATGATGCACAAACAAGTATGATGCATGTTCGGTTTAATGAGGCATGGCATGGCAAAGTGCAACAAACAATACTACAAGTTAAGTGGAGCTCAATATGCAACGAGTTGCATATTGACAAAACACCACATTCATTTATTTAGTTTGATCTTGTTATAAGCTACTCAACAATATTAAATGTTGTTAAGCATGGAAAGAGGTGAAGCATAATTAAACTAACTATCTAGGCAAATTTAAATGAGGCCGGAACAACAAACAACAATTCCAGAAAATCCTCATGTACATATTTTGAATTAGCTACTGTTCTGCCCTAAACGTATTTGAAAGTTGTTAAATAGGAAAATAAAGTGGACCATGTTAAACTAGGCATTTTTCCACCCCATTTACATATAAAGTTTATTTAAAACCGAGCTACGGTTATTTAGTTATGAATTAAATCATTTAAACATGGCATTTTAGCAAATTAAATCGAACAACAAGTTAAACATGTTTAACATGGATGAAAGTGGCATATTATGAAACTAGATGAAATTCTAAGCATTTTACATATATAAAACGTTTTAATATGATGCACGGTTCATGAGATATTATATGCATGAACGTGGAGGGTTTTTCTGTAAAACTGATATTCTCTGGATAATTAGCAAAAATCGCAGCAGCAGGAAAAAAACACTACGGACCGAAACTGACTGGCCCAACAGTAGGAAAAACAGAGGAGGGGGCGCTGGGGTGTGGCCTCACCCATGGGCTTCTGCCCGCTTGGAAGCAGAAGAAGCCAGCTGGGCTTGGGGCTGGGCCTTGGAGCGGACGAAGGGCGCTGCTGGGCTGGCTGCTGCTGGTTTTGACGCGGACGGGCACACGCGCGTGGTCAACAGGCGCAACCGGATCGAGCACTGCTCGATGCAGAGGCGGGAAGCAGAGGCATCGCCGGCGGCGGCGGCTTAGCTTGGCGCGGAAGAGCAGGGGCGCCAAGGACGACGGGATCCGGGCGAGGACGATGTTCTCCGGCGATACACCAGATCCAGGCGGCTGTAAGGGAGCTCCTGCGGTGGCTGTACGACGCGCTCCTGTTGGACATGGGCGCGAGAAAGGGTCAGGGAGGAAGAGGGGAAAGGAGAAGGAGGAGCAGGGGCACATGGCGACCTGTGGGGCTTCACCGGCGACTGGGCTCGCCGACACTGAGCGACCGGAGGCGGGGAAGGTGTTGAGGACGACCGCAGCGGTGGCTTGTGCGGGACTCCGGCGAGGAGGAGGTCGAGGCTGGAGCGCGGGCGTTGGGCGCGGGACGAGCAGGCATCTGATTCGGCGGGGTTCAAGCCGGCAGGGTCGACTGGGGAAGCACGAGTGTCCATGACCGGGGTTGGAGCTCCTGTGCGAAGGAAACACGAGGAAGCAATGGCGCTTAGAGAAAAGGGAAGGAATAGAAGGGGCGCAGGGAGGAAGGAGGCGGCACGGGCCTGCGGGAGGTGGTCACCGGCGGCGAGGTTCGCCGGAGCTGCGGTTCTCGAGGAGGAGGAGCGCTCGGGCGCTGCGGCTTCCAGGAAGATGGCGGGGCGGTGGAGGAGATGCTCGGGACCCTCCTGGTCCAGATCGAGCGAGGAAGGGCTCGGGGATGAAGGAGATCGAGTGCTGCAGGTTGGTTCGATTGCTGAAAATGAGGGAGGCGGTCGGTGCGATCTGGTTGGGTGGAATGGATCGGGAGGGATCCCAAGGCAGATGTGGGAGAGGAGGAGTGGCGGCGGCGCAATGGGATCGATGGGACAAGTCTCCTAGGATCTAGGGTTAGGCAGTATATATAGCAAGGATTTTGTATAGGGGCTAATCGGACACTCCGATTAAAATCAAACGGTCGAGATAAATAGGTTGGGGAGCCCAAATAAGAAAACAGAGATGTTTTATAGATGTTTGGGGATGATCCGAATCCAACAGTAATGACAGAACGGGTCAGGTTCGGTTAAGTTTCGGACACGCACATGAGGGGTCTGAGAGAGGTCAACGAGGATAAGGGTCTGACAAAATAACAACGGAGGCAAAGAGATAAAGGGCAACTGTGAACGGCAATGAGTTTTATGAAAACATGTAGATGCAATGCGCATGATGCTATGAGATGAGATGCATGACATGAACACAATGCAAAACAAACGACAAAAAAACCCAACCACGAAGGAAATAACATATCGCATCTCCGGAAAAGGCTCCTAGGATCTAGAATTACGAGTATGAAAAGTTGTATCCGGGGCGTTACGTTTACCCCCCGGGCCAGTGCTCCTTCGAGTGTTGGTCCAACCTGAGCGATGTCCGGCGCCCCCTGGGCAACCAGGGTCTATGCCAACCCGACGTCTGGCTCATCCGGTGTGCCCTGAGAACGAGATATGTGCAGCTCCTATCGGGATTTGTCGGCACAGCGGGCGGTCTTGCTGGTCTTGTTTTACCATTTTCAAAATGTCTTGTAAACTGGGATTCCGAGACTGATCGGGTCTTCCTGGGAGAAAGTATATCCTTCGTTGATCGCGAGAGCTTATCATGGGCTAAGTTGGGACACCCCTGCAGGGTATAAACTTTCGAGAGCCGTGCCCGCGGTTATGTGGCAGATGGGAATTTCTTAATGTCCAGTTGTAGATAACTTGACACCAGATCCGAATTAAAACGCATCAACCATGTGTGTAGCCGTGATGGTCTCTTTTCGGCGGAGTCCGGCAAGTGAACACGGTTTTGGGTTATGTTTGACGTAAGTAGGAGTTCAGGATCACCTCTTTATCATTGCTAGCTTCACGACCGTTCCTTTGCTTCTCTTCTCGCTCTTATTTGCGTATGCTAGCCACCATACTTTCTTAGTCGCTGCTCCAACCTCACCACTTTACCCCTTTCTTACCCATTAAGCTTTGCTAGTCTTGATACCCATGGTAGTGGGATTGCTGAGTCCTCGTGGCTCACAGATTACTACAACAACAGTTGTAGGTACAGGTTATGCGATGATCTTGACACGAGGGCGATGATTTCTTGTCTTGGAGTTCTTCTTCTGCTTCTTCTTCGATCAGGGGATAGGTTCCATGTTGACAGCCTGGGCTAGCAGGGTGGATGTCATTTGAGTTTCTGTTTGTGTTTCATCTGTAGTCGGATGGTGCTCTTATGTAAAATGATGTAATGTTGATGTAACGATATCCACCTTGCAAAAGCGTCTTCAAGATGCGCTTCTATCCTTGGTGGGACCTTCGAGTTCCTTTAGGATAGGGTCGCATCTTGGGCGTGACAAGTTGGTATCAGAGCCTCGACCGACCATAGGATCCCCCTTGATTGTTGGTCGTTGTTGAGTCTAGAAGAAAAATATTTTGAGTCTTAGGATTGTATATATTGGAGAGTAGGATTCTTTTTACTCCTTAGTCCCTTCATCGCTCTGGTGAGGCCTCCTGACATAGATGTTTTGTCTTTCCTCTCCTCAAATTTCACTAAATTTTTTTAGGATCACGCGGGTATCTTGGGATCGTTCCGATATTCTTATGACGAGAACATTGTTCTTGGTGCCTCCTGTCATTTAGGGGTTGTGGCAGTGTCCCGGGGAGTTGAGCTCCGAGGTGTTGTCGTCATAATTTTATCGTTGCAGTTCTGGAATACCTGAGTTTTGCCGACATCGAAAATCTCTTTTATGCAGTTGTTGGTGAGATAACCTCGACGTCACCCAGTACTGGGGAGTTCGGGAGTATTTCCATAGCTCATATAACGGATGCTTTTCGAAGGTTGAGGTACACGATTTCCGGAGTTTTCTTGGTTATGTGTTGACGGATGGATACAGCTGGATGTAGGGATTGTTAGTTTGGGTGAGATATATTGCTTCCCCTGTATCCCCAACACCAGATTGCATAACCAGAAAGTTTCGGGAGTTTTATAGTTGGGAATTCAAGTAGCTCCTAGAATATCTTTCCCACAGATGCATGATATGGGATTGGGTAAATCTCTATCATATGTATTTGTTCCGGCTTATTCTGCAAGCCAATCCTTTGTTTTGTTTTGAGTTGTGGTATTTGAGTTGGTTCAATGTCAAGTGTTGAATCCATACCTTCACTAAACGGTGTTCTCATAATGCTATGTGTATACTAATCCTTATTGATCATCGAGGTCGTCATGTTAATTCTTTTCCAACCGGCGTTCTTGTCTTCAAGTGGATCCGATCATTTTCAACACCCGCAAGATCAATTCTAAGTTTTCTCAACGGTGCTTATTCCATCTTCCCCAAGTTGCCTTTGTTTTCCCGCCCTCCCACCCTTTTCTTCAAGGACTCAGATATCTTAATCAAGTATCCATTTATTCATGTGAAGTCTCTTCACTCTTTTCAATCAATGTTCTGATCCGGTGATCCCTCGTGAAGATGCTCACGAGCTTCAAGTTCATCATCCTTCATTGTTGTTTCTTCTTTGGTGGATTTAATTCAAACTTTCGATATTCATCATATTCCTTTCCTTGTTTCTAATGCTTTCTCATGCCGATGCACCTCTTAATCATTCACTTCTTCCTATTCATTTGTTCTGGAGTGTTGAAGATATCTCAGAAGATTCGTGTTTCCATTCTCAATCCGTTCAAGTTATTTCAAGGTTGTTATCTCATTCAAGCCATTTAATTTAACCGGCGCAACCTTTCTTTAAAATTGTTCCACGGTGTTTTCTTTTGAGTGGGCCCTAACCCACAGGTTTTTTTCCCAGGATCTTACCTGACTCTTCTAAGTTTCCCAGAGTTATTCTCAAATCCTTTTCGAAGTTGACGTAAGTATGAATTTCATCAGTCAGAGGCTTTTGCAAGATCAATTTCAAATTATTTTTCATTGTTGACTCAACCTCTTCACTTTTCATTCTCCCGGAGTATCTCAACAATTTTGGTGTTCTTTCTCGTCGTCATTCTCAACTTTTGAAGACCGAAGAAGAGTTTCTATTAAATCTTGGTCCATTCTCTTAAAGATTCATGGTTCTAGCTTCATGCCATCCTCATAATTGTTTTTGATTGTGACTATTCTTTTCACCCATCCGGAGCATTTCATGAGTTGTTTCCATTTCTTTCCTCCGAAGGTCATCAGGTCATAATTCTTCATTCTCAGCGTGTAGCTATCGTTCTCCAAATCTTACCGGTGCATCGTTCAAATATCCGCTAATCAGTTCATGATCTCTTCGTTCTCATGTATCTAAATCCCTTCAAGTATCTTCATTCGTTTTCCAATTCTTCCCGGTGAATTGTGCCTTTGCTACTTTCATTTTCTATTCTTACGGTGGTTCGTTCAAGATTTCACTTCCTTCGTTATCATATCAAATATTCGTTGTTTCCAAATCACACCAGTGGTTCCATCAATACCTTCTCAAGTTTCTGCTATATCTCTCTTAATCCTTTCTACGGGAATAAGTAGTATGCCAAATCCGTTGCTTGTCATCAACTTAAATTGATGAAGGATACGCATAACATAATTCTTATTCTTGTTTCATCCAAGTGTTTAATTCTTTTCTACCGGAGTTTGTCCGTGACATCAATTTCTCAATTATATGTTGTTCATCTTTCTTCCGGAATTCCAAGTTATTTGCTGTATTTCATCACGAAGCTCCATCTAAATCATTGCAAGGCTTCAATTCTAGTTCTCTTCAACCTCCAATTCTTCTTCATAATCATTTTCTTTTCCGGAGATCTTCCAAGAGGCTCTACATGGTGGTTCGTCAAGGATTCCTTTCATTCTTCAATTGTTCTTCAAGATTTCTCTCGAAGTTATGACCCGCCAAGCTATACTCTAAAATAAACATGATGTTCAACACATGTTTTGTTTTGAGGCGTTCAAGCATTCTTCATCTTGCATTCCGAAGTGCAATTTGTTCTACCTTATCATTTGAGGTGGTGTTATGTCATTCTTGATAATTTTCCTTTGTGTGTCATGATTCACAAGTTTTCAAGACTGACATATTTAAATCCATCATTTTCTGTTCGTTCAAGAGATCTTTTCAACCAATCAATCTTTTGTTGGAATTATATTGGGTTATATTTCACCTAAAGCCTTCCCTAAGGAATGTTGCTATTTGTGGTGATTACGCATGACCCAAGCTTGCTCTTTATCCTCTTGGTGGAAGAAGTTTTCATCTCTTCGTTGATCTCAAGCAAGCAATTGTTTTCGTTAGTGGCAGAATTTCACCTGAAGTGTTGAGATGTTTCCATAAGCCCACTATAAGCCTATTCTTTTCGTTGTTGGTTTTCCAACAACTCCATTATAACCTTCTTGGAAGGGTGCTTTCCAAGCTCATTTGTGGCAGAAGTTGGCATTTTCTACTCCATTCTGCTATTCCAATGATCTATCTTCTATTCTTTCTTCCGGAGGCTTTGTGAGGTTGCTCTCGTTGACCCATCATCTCGTTTTGTCAAGATCATGTTCTTTTACATGCTTATCCATTTCACCGGACTGTTGTGTCTATCATTCCTCTTTTAACCGGAGTCTCATCCAAGTGCTTTCATTTTGCCAAGTTAAAATTCTATTACTCCATTTCCAACCGGAGTGTTGTATCATCTCTTCAATATCTTTTCATCTTATCAAGTTTTCTTCTCTTTTCTACCGGAGTGCTGTCCAAATTCTATCATTCTTGTTCCTTGGCTATCTCATTATACCGAGGTGGTCATATTCTTTTCATTTGTGAAGCTCTTATTTCCATGTCTTTCAACCTACAAGGTTCTTGTAATGTTCCTTGTTACTCTTTTCTAACAGATTGTTTGCAATCTCGTTCATCTCCGTTGTACTCTTTCTTTTAAATTGCTCAACCTCTCAAGGTTCGTGGTTTCACTCATGGGTCGAAGAAGCAACTTAGTTTTACCTCTTCTCTTCCTCTTCCATTTCTCTCCGGTGCCATCCTAGATCTCGGGACGAGATCCTCTTGTAGTGGTGGAGTGTTGTAACGCCCCGAGACTGACGCTCCAGAAGACTTCCAGCTATTCCGAGTTTCGTCGTGTGATTTGTTTTGGTTGTTGCATTTCATCTTAGCATCATTTGCATTGCATCATGTCTTCATGCAACCCTTTTTAAAACTCAGCTAAATAAATTGCGTAGATTGTTGATCTATTTAAATCGAGGGAATTCACATGGTGATTTCTATTTATAACATATCCTCCCAATATTTAGGGAGCTACTATAAAATATTCCATTGATGTGGAATTACCTTTTACACACTTGCAAAATAATCCCAATGCCTTTGTTACCTCAATTCCTGGGCTCCAACCTTGCTATAAGTTCTTTTGTCACTTTTCAGAGCTCCACCAAAAATCTCAACATTTTTGGACACTTCAAAAACCCAGTCCTAGTTCCAACCCATTTGAATTTCAAATGAGTTTGAATTTAATTCCCGCAATCATGTCCATGCCATTTTTCTTTGACCAAGCGCATTTTGCGAGTCCGGGAAAATTAACCGCATGCCCAAATTCTTCCTCTAACCTTCCCTTCTCTCTTTTCCTTTCTTCCAGTTCTCTGTTAACGAAAAGAGTAGAGAGGGAGAGAAGAAGCCCAGCAGCCTTGCAGCCCAACAACCAGGCCGACCCATTTGCATCATGGCCCAATCGCTGCCCTGTTAACCCTAGCCTCCCCTCCGCTTGATCCCCAACTCCCATCGATCCCTCCTCGTTCCCCACTCCGCCGCCAGCCATTCGTCTCGATCGGGATCGTCCTCGATCCCCTCTCTCCTCCCGTGCCGCCTCTCCTCCTGCTTCTCCTCGTCGCCACCAACCCGCCTCGACCTCGCCATCGGCAGTAGTAGCAGCTGCTGCACCCTCTCCCTGCATCGCGCCCGATCCCATCACCCGCTCGACCTCCTTCTTCGTCCCGATCGGCAATAGAAACGCCACCAGGCCGTCGTCCCGCGCCCAAGCTCCTCCGCCCCGAGCTCAGATCCGGCGCCGGCCGACCGGATCCGCCCGGCTTCACTGTTCTCGGCGCTGTCGGAGCCATGCTTCAGGTCCCCGCCGCCAAGCTCTGTCGCCGCCGGCCTCGACCTCCTCCCTCGGCGGCTCCTTCCCTGCCTCCACCGTGAGCCCACCATGGCGCCGCTACCTCGCTATAGCTGCTGCTATGCTTGCTGCCGCACGTCCCGCTGGCCCCCGTTGATGCCATGGCCACCTCGTCAGCAAGTTCGCCTCCGCCTCTGCTGCTACCTCGACCGGTCTAGCCTCGGCTCAGCTAGCCCCCTGGATCGCTTCCTCACCAGGAGCTGAGCTCCATCCAGCTCGGCGCCACTACAAGTTCAAGGGCGCATATGTTCGCCTAGGTTGTTCGTCCTCTGCTCGCAGCTCCATCCATGGCGGCCTCTGTTCGATTGACCACCGAGACCTGAGGCCTTTTGGTGTTGCTTTGTTTTGGAACGCCAAGTACCTCAACGCCGAAGACCCGTGTACAACTACTGACACCCGTGGATTTCACCAAGTTCCCCTACCGACGACCTGAACATCTACGTAACGTGTACAACTACAGTAGCCGTGTACCACTACTTCCACTACCGCCGACATGTACGACTACTTCCCCTACGACCCGTGAACGACTACTTCCCTCGACAATTTTGAACCGCCCCGAAATGCACGCTTCAAAGGTATAACGACGAGACGACCGCCCGTGTACGAATGCATGTTGTATGAGATGCCCGTGTTTGCACGGTGTCCGAGTTGTCACTCGTTTCCATGCCACTAACCCGTGGGAACCCGGTAGTCGGGAGCCCTCCACCATCTCTAGCATGTTCCGCACATCTGCACGCTTCCTTTTTGCATTGGTATCTCCATGAGCTATCGGAACCGATATGTTGCCGTGGCACCATTTCCGTTTCACCGCTGTGGCACCCTTTTCGTTCTGCCATGGTGACAAATGCTTCATAACATGCTCATGTCAACATTTCATAAAAATTGCATAAAACTTGAATATGTCATCCGCATCATGATAACAACATTTAAAATGTTTAAAATTGTTGCATGCTTTAAAATTGCTAAATGACATATGGGGATTTTCCGGAATTGTTGTTTGTTGTTCCGGCCTCATTTAAACTTGCCTAGATAGGTTGTTTTATTATGCTTCACCTCCTGCCATGTTTAACAACATTTAATATTGTTTGGTAGCTTAAATGAGATTAAACTAAATATGTCAATGTGGCGTTTCATCAATATGCAACTCGTTGCATATTGAGCTCCACTTAACTTGTAGTGTTGTTTGTGCATATTGCCATGCCATGCTTCATTAAACCGGACATGCATCATACTTGATTGTGCATCATGCCATGATTATGCTTGTGTGCTTACCATGTTGTATGCTTCTTTCCGGTTTGCTTCTCTCGTTAGCTTCGGTTTCGTTCCGGAGGTGTGAGGATTCGTTCGACTACGTCCGCTTGTCTTATTCATGGACTCGTTCTTCTTCCTAGCGGGATTTCAGGCAAGATGACCGTCACCTTGGATCTCACTACTATCATTGCTATGCTAGTTGCTTCGTTCTATCGCTTTGCTGCGCTACCTATCATTTGTTCTTCAAGCCTCCCAATTTGCCATGTCAGCCTCTAACCTTTTTCACCCTTCCTAGCAGACCATTGTTTGGCTATGTTACCGCTATGCTCAGCCGCTCTTATAGCGTTGTTAGTTGCGGGTGAAGTTGAAGATTGCCCCATGATGGACAGGATTATGTTGGGATATCACAATATCTCTTATTTAATTAATGCATCTATATACTTGGTAAAGGGTGGAAGACTCGGCCTTATGCCTGGTGTTTTATTCCACTCTTGCCGCCCTAGTTTCCGTCATACCGGTGTTATGTTCCCGGATTTTGCGTTCCTTACGCAGTTGGGTGATTTATGGGACCCCCTTGACAGTTCGCTTTGAATAAAACTCCTCCAGCAAGGCCCAACCTTGGTTTTACCATTTGCCTCACCTAGCCCTTTTTTTGCCTTGGGTTTCCGGAGCCCGAGGGTCATCTTTATTTTACCCCCTGGGCCAGTGCTCCTTTGAGCGTTGGTCCAACCTGAGCAATGTCCGGCGCCCCCTGGGCAACCAGGGTCTATGCCAACCCGACGTCTGGCTCAGCCGGTGTGCCCTGAGAACGAGATATGTGCAGCTCCTATCGGGATTTGTCGGCACAGCGGGCGGTCTTGCTGGTCTTGTTTTACCATTGTCGAAATGTCTTGTAAACCGGGATTCCGAGACTGATCGGGTCTTCCTGGGAGAATGTATATCCTTTGTTGATCACGAGAGCTTATCATGGGCTAAGTTGGGACACCCCTGCCGGGTATAAACTTTCAAGAGCCGTGCCCGCGGTTATGTGGCAGATGGGAATTTCTTAATGTCTGGTTGTAGATAACTTGACACCAGATCCGAATTAAAACGCATCAACCGTGTGTGTAGCCGTGATGGTCTCTTTTCGGTGGAGTCCGGGAAGTGAACACGGTTTTGGGTTATGTTTGACGTAAGTAGGAGTTCAGGATCACCTCTTGATCATTGCTAGCTTCACGGCCATTCCTTTGCTTCTCTTCTCGCTCTTATTTGCGTATGCTAGCCACCATACTTGCTTAGTCGCTGCTGCAACCTCACCACTTTACCCCTTCCTTACCCATTAAGCTTTGCTAGTCTTGATACCCATGGTAATGGGATTGCTGAGTCCTCGTGGCTCACAGATTACTACAACAACAGTTGCAGGTACAGGTTATGCGATGATCTTGACGCGAGAGCGATGATTGCTTGTCTTGGAGTTCTTCTTCTGCTTCTTCTTTGATCAGGGGATAGGTTCCAGGTTGGCAGCCTGGGCTAGCAGGGTGGATGTCGTTTGAGTTTCTGTTTGTGTTTCATCCATAGTCGGATGGTGCTCTTATGTAAAATGATGTTATATTCATGTGGCATTTTATGCCTTTTGTATGTATCCCCATCTATTATGTAATGTTGATGTAATGATATCCACCTTGCAAAAGCGTCTTCAAGATGCGCTTCTATCCTTGGTGGGACCTTCGAGTTCCTTTAGGATAGGGTCGCATCTTGGGCGTGACACGCGCCTGGCGCCCTCCTCAGGAAGGGCTTGGGGGCTCTCCCCTAGAGGGCCGCCGACCTCCCCAAGGTCACGAGGGAGGCGCTTGGGCACCACGTGGAGGCGTGCTTCGAAGCACGTTTCCCTCAAGAAGGAGCAAGGCAAGGAGGGCCAAACCCTCAGGAGTTTGTCAGCAAGGCCATTCAGGAGTTATAGGAGTCAAGGGTCATGAGAGGCAGCCGCCGCCTACCCGCTGTGGCCCCCCATCCAGGCGAGGATGGTGGGCTACGCGTCTGCATCGACATACCAGGGCTCAACCGAGCCGCATCTCAAGAGCGCCTCTGGCCCTCGAGAGTGGGACGTTGCGTGGGTCCGCCCCACGGCTACGTGCACATGCCTTACGGCCTGCCGAACGTGGCTGCTGCGCACCAGCGTCTCATGAGGGCCATCTTGGAGGCTCAAGAGGTCAGGCGTGCCGCAGCCCTTGCAGAGATGGAGATGGCCCGCGAGGAGCCGCCAGCGCCTCCGGAGCCTCCAGAGGCCCCTGGGCTTGGGGGCTCGCGAGGATCGGCTCCCGCAGCCCACCGAGTCTGCTACACCAACACCCCTTCGTCCCCAACATCATCAAGTGACATCTTTTAAGTTTCGTTTCTGGCTGGGAGCGCCTTCAGGGCCGCATTATTCCCAGGCCGCGTGGGTCCGTCCCTGCGGCATGTATCCCTTTTATTTCATGTCCTTAGCTTATCTTATTAGGGGCGCCCCTCGGGCTGCATCATCCCCAAGCCGCTCGGGCCTGTCCCAGCGGCATGTGTCCTTCTTGCGTTTATGTTAGGACTATGCTTTCGATCCACCATGCTTGTTATTTGGTGCCTTTTTCTCCTGGGTGTCGAAATCTTGCACGTTAAAGGGGGGGTGCCTGAGCATCGCGACTCAGGGCTCCTACCGGCTCTCCAGCCCTCACCCTCTGGTCTTGTCCATGGCATCGCGACCTGGCAAGCCAGCGACGGCTGAGACCAGCCCGAGAGCCGGGACCCGAGGACGTAGAGTTTCGTCATCTAACCCAGCTTGCGCGTTAAAGGGGGGGGGGTGCCTGAGCATCGTGACTCAGGGCTCCTACCGGCTATCCGGCCCTCACTCTCTGGTCTTGTCCATGGCATCGCGACCTGGCAAGCCAGCGACGGCTGGGACAACCCCGAGAGCCGGGACCCGAGGACGTAGAGTTTCGTCATCTAACCCAGCTTGCGCGTTAAAGGGGGGGGTGCCTGAGCATCGCCACTCAGGGCTCCTACCGG
The DNA here is from genome assembly GCF_018294505.1 of Triticum aestivum. NCBI lineage: Eukaryota > Viridiplantae > Streptophyta > Magnoliopsida > Poales > Poaceae > Triticum > Triticum aestivum. Next base: position 169,592,805 of record NC_057807.1, on the reverse strand, counting down.
CTCTCCGGCCCTCACCCTCTGGTCTTGTCCATGGCATCGCGACCTAGCATGCCAGCGACGGCTGAGACCAGCCCGAGAGCCGGGACCCAAAGACGTAGAGCACCGGCATCTGGCCAAATTTGCAGGAACACACCCCAAGATAAGGCCCAGAGCCAGGCGCAACCCGCCTTGAGGTAGGGCCCTGTGAGTCCTGCGCTGGCTCACGGGTGCCCAGATACACCTCGCCAGGCCTTTCACGCTCCCCCAGAGCAACTAACGGCTAACTGTCGATTGTCGCGACAAACCCTCGTTCCTTCTATGGTGAGCCTGCAGGGTCCCCCCAAGGAGCATCGCCAAGCAACCTCACGACGGCCAAGGCTAGCGCCGCACCAGGAAGCATTTTTCTGACCCGCGAGATAAGTCACCCTCCGGACACACTAGTTATCGAAGCACCATCCCCGCACTCAATGCAATCCCGTGTTAGCAACGTCGCTCTCCTTTCTCACCAAATGATGGCTGCTTGAGCACTAAGGGGGACCCCCTGAGCATCGTGACTCAGGGGCTCTTACCAGACCTCGGGCCGCTCACCTCCTGGCCTTGACCACGGCATCGCGACCTGGCATACCAGCGACGACTGAAGCCGCCTTGGGACTAGGACCTATCGGCGCATAGCATCAAGCCCTCGCGAGGTCTGAAAGGAGGGAACTAAGCTAAAACGGAATAAGCATCTCGCACCGCTCCACAATAGGGATCATATTGACAGACGGAGCTACAAACATCTTACAAGCCCCCGTGGGGTATATTCTTGGCCCCTCACAGGAACAAAAGGCGCGAATGCTAAGGAGTCCTAACTACAGGGGGCATCGCGGCAGACGCCATCATCAATAGTGGGCCACCCAACATCGATGCCAACCCATCCAGATCAGGGGCGGCGACGACCTGACGAGCCCGCCCTGCTCCGGGAACGGTGCGGGCTCGGGGGCTCGTAGCTGTCGTCGCTCGTCTCCGGCGTCACGAAGAGCTCGGCAGAGTCACTGGATCCTCCGGCGCCTCCGTCGCCTGAGGAGCGGCCAAGGTAGCGGACGGCCGGCCTCTGTCTCGCCACAGCAGGGTCCCGACCGCCTCTCCCGGGGCAGCACTCCAGCTGATGACCCTCCGCATCGAAGACCTTGAAGGACATCACCGAAGCACCGTCGTACTCCAGATGGATCGTGAGGGCGCCCCTCGTCCTGCAGACCCGGGCGACCTCGCCCCAGCCTCGAGTCATGAAGACCTCGCCCGGGGCAGCGACCGCAACCTCTGCCCCGGTCGTGAGGGCGTCGCAGCTGGTGTGCTACAGCCAGAGCCCCAGGGGTTCCCCCTGCCGGACGACAGAGGCGAAGAAAGAGGGGAGACGAATCCAAGACTTAGGAGGCGTGGCGGCACGAAGCACGAACTCTCGGCAGGAGCCCTCGGCGTGGACTCCAGGGGGGAAGATGCACACTGTCGGTGTCAAAACCGGCGGATCTCGGGTAGGGGTCCCGAACTGTGCGTCTAGGCGGATGGTAACAGGAGACAAGGGACACGATGTTTTACCCAGGTTCGGGCCCTCTTGATGGAGGTAAAACCCTACGTCCTGCTTGATTGATATTGATATTGTGGATGTTTACAAGAGTGGATCTACCACGAGATCAAGGAGGCTAAACCCTAAAAGCTAGCCTATGGTATGATTGTAAGGGTTGATGTTGTTGTCCTACGGAGTAGAGCCATCCGGTTTATATAGACACAGGAGAGGGCTAGGGTTACATAGAGTCGGTTACAATGGTAGGAGATCTACATATCCGTATCGCCAAGCTTGCCTTCCACGCCAAGGAAAGTCCCATCCGGACACGGGACGAAGTCTTCGATCTTGTATGTTCATAGTCTTGGAGTCCGGTCGATGATGATAGTCCGGCCGATGATAGTTCGGCCGATAGTGGTAGTCCGGCTATCCGGACACCCCCTAATCCAGGACTCCCTCAGTAGCCCCTGAACCAGGCTTCAATGACGATGAGTCCGGCGCGCATATTGTTCGGCATTGCAAGGCGGGTTCCTCCTCCGAATAATTCATAGAAGATTGTGAACACCAGGATAGTGTCCGGCTCTGCAAAATAAATTCCACATTCCACCATAGAGAGAATAATATATACACAAGTTCAATCCGCTGACATTTTTTGCGGCATGACATCACACCACTACCAAGCCATTACTTGAATCGTTTTTTATTTTACCACCTCAGCGCATTTAGCGAAGCGGTTTCCTTGGCACGTCTTGTCGAAGCAGAGATCGTGTTCCCCCTTAATCCGGGATTCTCATCAATACGGACGTGGGTAACCCAACCGCGCCATTGATGGTGGCGCTTGGGAGATAAGCGAGTTTTACCAGGCTGGCGGGGACGCATAGTCTTCGTCCGCCGATATATAAGGGATAAGGATTCACCTTTTCACCTACGCCTTCTTCCTCCTTTGCTTATCCATCTCCGCGCACTCAAGCTCCAGCGCCCAAGCCCGCACATCTCGTCTCAACCTTCCCCAGCCATGTCTGGAGCGGGAGGCAAGTGGATGACCTCCTCCGTGACGGAGGAGCACATTGAAAGACTGCGTAGTGCCGACTATCTGTCCGGCGACATCGTGCACCGGCTGCCTGACGAGGGGCAGCTCATCCCCACCCCCAGGCCCCATGAGAGGATCGTTTTTCTTCCCCATTTCCTCCGCGGACTGGGCTTTCCACTCCACCCCTTGTCCGGGGGCTCATGTTCTACTACGGCCTGGATTTCCATGATCTGGCGCCGAACTTCATCCTCAACATCTCGGCGTTTATCGTCGTGTGCGAGGCCTTCCTCTGCATCCAGCCCCACTTCGGCTTGTGGCTCAAGACCTTCAATGTCAAGCCGAAGGTAGTGAAGGGCACTCAAGCGGAGTGCGGAGGCGCCATGTTGGGCAAGATGCCCAACGTCCTTTGGTTCAAAGGGGCCTTCGTGGAATCTGTCAAGGGGTGGCAATCAGGGTGGTTCTATATCACCGAGCCGCGTGACCCTACGTGGGCGGCGGCCCGCGAGTTCAGATCTGGTATCCCTACGCAGCTCACCTCCTGGAAAAAGAAGGGCTTGCTGTGGGGTAGTTCGGAGGATGTGACGGGACTCCAAGCCTGTATCCAGAAGCTGGTGAAGAAGCTCAGGCTGGTTAACATGGTGCAAGTCATGCTCGTCCGCCGGATTCTCACATGCCAAGAGCGGGCATTCAATCTGTGGGAGTTCGATCCAGAACAGCACCAAGCATTGAGCGGGCTCTTCGACACGACGTACGAAGGCGCCTGGAGGGTGCTGTTTAAGGGCGCCGAAGCCCCCGCATCCGCGACTGAAGATCGCGGATTTCGCTCGCAGCGCCAAGCTGACAAGGTAAGTGATTCTACCCCTTTATGGGACACTTGCTTTTCATAGTTTGACTCTATGCGGGTTTTGATTTCCCCTTTTCCTTTGACAGGACTGGATGAAGAAGGTGGAGCAGATCGACTGCCCGGCTCCCATGCCATAAAACCCAGTAGACGCCCGTCTAGCGAGGCTGCTGGTTCCGGCACCGCACGCGGTGCTGGAGAAGAAGGCCAAGAAGGAGGCCACGGGTACTCAAAAGAGTTCCCGTTTTCAGGTGTCCGACGACTCCGAGGCGGACTCCTCCCCCGAAAACGAGGAGGAGAAAGAGGACTCTCTCCTAGAGGAGGGAGAGAGGAAGAGGAAAGCTTCCCCAACAGGGGAGGCCGAAGGGTCCAAGAGGGGAAGGACTATTCACCCGGACAGCTCCGCCAACATCAACGTTGGCGAGGAAGAATGGCCTTCAAGGGCCAGGCCTCCGGTGAGATCGTAAGTATCCGGATTCCTGAATGTTTTATAATTTCTTTTTATGTCACATAGCGTCCTTCTAATGCCGCATACTGCCTGTAGTCCGGCCGATGATGATCTCCCCGCTTCATCGAGCGGGTCGTTGGCTCCGTCGGATGTGGATTCCATCCCGACGGCCTCCACCCCTCGTGCCACTGAGGACGCCGAGGTGGGGTCCCAAGAAGGGACCCATCAGGGGGAGGCTCCGAAGGCGCCACAAGGCGGCCTCCCGGACTTTGCGCCGGACTCCACATCGGAACCCGCAGTGGTTCCGGAGTCCGGCCGGCGGCCCCTTCGCAAGAAGGGCAAGACCGTGACGCCGGCGGCCTCCATCCAACCGGAGGCGCCGGACAACTTGTTGGAGGCGTTCCAAGGCGCTTCCATCAAGGAAGAACACCGCACTATCATGAGTGCGGTGATTCAGAAGGTACAGCTCGCCAAGAGCGGGCTGACCGAAGCCTGCAGTAGCCTTCTAACAGGCTTTGAGGTAAGAAGTTAAAATTATGTAATGTAATACCGCATAGACAGTAGCCCCTGATGCTCGGTTCGGTGTTCGGAAAGAAAAGTCGGACTGAGGATCTAAAAAGATATACGCAGGGTTGCTAAAAAGTATGTCAATATGGGTTTGCAGGCTGCGCTGCTGACCTCTGCCGCACTGACTGTGGAGGTCGGTGCTTTGAAGCAGGAGCTCGAGCGGTCCGAGCAAGAGCTCGGCCGTGCCAAGAAGCAGCTCAAGGACAAAGAAGGTGAGTAACACCACTTTGAGTAGTTACCTTACAGAAAAGGATTTAGGTTGCAATAAAAGAATAACAAGGATAACATGGGTACTGTAGGGGCCACGAACGAGGTGGCAACCCTGAAGGAGGCTGTTTCCGCGGCCGAACATAACGCGGCCGCGGAACGGTCAAAGTGAGAGAAGCAGGAGGCGTGGGTGGCGGAGGTGCGGCAAGAGCTCCAGGCTCTCATGGAGAAGCATGAGAGTTTGGAGCGCGACTCAAAGACTCGAGAGTCCGAGCTCGCCTCGGCTCTCGAAAGTGCCAAATCTGCCAAGGCCGAGGCCCGTAAGGCCCTTCAGGAAGTGGAAGATGTGATGAAAATAGCGGCGGGTAAGGCATTTTTCATGCAAAGCAAGCATGTTAATGTAAACTACGTGACACTTACCCGAATTCGGAGCTCTCCAGGGGCGTTTGCAGATTTGCCTCGCAGTGCATCCGATGCCGCCGCATTCTACCGTGGTGAGGAGGGAAGCTCAACGGAGAAGGTCTTCTGGTCTCAGTATGCTGAGGCCGGCCATCCGGTGCCCCCTAGCGACCACCTGAAGCAACTGGTCGAACTCCACAAGGTAGCTGAGGAGGCCATGAAGGGCCTCATAGTCCGGCTGTGGCCTGGAGAGGCCATGCCTGTTAGCTACTTCGGCATCGTGCGGCGGCTGGTGGATGCGTGCCCCTGGGTGGAGGTCATCAAGCGCTCCGCCTGTATTGAAGGTGCTCATCGGGCCTTGCCGCGCAAAGGTGCATTGGGGCAAGTTGGATGCGGAGAAGCTAATCACTGACGTGCCACCAACGGGCAAGGAATATCATACGCCCGAAATGTACTATAAGACTGTCCTGAAGGGTTCCTGCAAGATTGCGGATGAGTGCCCCCGAGATGTAATTATTGAGTAAACTCGCTATGTAGTATCCCGTGCGCTGAAAACTTTTTCATATGCGCTAAGCAACGCTTGTTTAATTTAAAATATTACCTTCTGTGCGGCCGTTTATTAAATCTGAGAGATGGCAAGTCGTCGGCTTCGGCCCCCATGCCACGAGTGCTGGGGTGTTCGGGATAAACTTGAGCACTCTTGTTCCCATTGTTGGGTCCATCTAGGGAGGCGCTCAACACAACGAACAAGGCAACCGGACTTATAGTGCTTGAACACTCTCACTTAGCCATAGAATTCTATAATTTTAAATTTCGGCGAAGCCCCTAGTATTCAGAAGACCGAATTCGAGGCGCTATCCACGCCTTCGTCGGATATTATCCGGAACTTCGCTCGAAGCGGCGTAGGTCTTTAAGGACCCAAAAAAACCTCTCGAACAGCGACCAGTCTCTCGCCTTATCATGACAGTCAGTTTTAGCTTTCTCCACTGAGGCGTTAACCCGGCTCAACCGGGGCGCAATCGTAGTGGTTCTCCCAGTGCTACCTTAGCCGATAGAACGGAACGTAAGGTGCCAAACATGGGAGCCGGGCAAACCCAACTATTGACCCAAGACATGATTCAGAGCCGATTCATATAATGCTATAAGTTTGGGGTGCCGCACTTGTGAAAGTGTTCGGACTTTATAACACCATAATGCGGGGAATATGAGCCCCTGGTGTATTCGGCCGTACCAAAATATATGGATGCAACATGTCGTAAATGAACATATATATAAAGTAATGCAATTATGGGCAAAAAGTGCTACATTTTATTCAAGAAGATCTGCTACGAGTGCATAATGATACAAATAGTGCGGAAAGCAAGGGATTGGATGAATTAAAGGCGTCTCCCTCCAGGGCTAGGCCGCTTAATGGTGTAGTTAACAAATTTAATGCTCGTAATGGAGACCACCTGAGTGTTCGTCGCAGCCTTTGTCCCTCCCTGGCTGTTGCATCATGAGTTCGGCAGGTTCGCCGCCGGACAGAGTCCTGTATATATATATAAAAAAAAGAGAAAAATGAAAGATAAAAAGAGCGACACACTCGGGAGCCCCTGGTGTGGTCGAACCGCACTCTGGGTCTATTGTGGTTGTGCCTCTCCCCCTATGCCCATGGTATCTCCAGGGTGTAATTATGTACGCGGAGAGTTTGTCTTGCAATTGTGCGAGGGCTGGGGTTGAGGCCGCACTGCTACGCATGCTCGAAACGTGCCAGGTGGTCTTGGTTGATGTTGCTCCGGGCGCGTTTGGCTGTGTCGGGTCGTTTAACGGCCGGACTCGAGAATTGCCTTAAAAGGCTGCTTTGTACTTGTGCCGCAAGAGCCGCTGTATGTTCCTCCGTTCGGAGAGAGCGTTCCGTGTTTCCATTGACCGTGATAACTCCACGGGGGCCTGGCATCTTGAGCTTAAGGTATGCATAATGCGGCACCGCGTTGAATTTTGCGAACGCGGTTCGTCCAAGCTGAGCGTGATAGCCACTACGGAATGGGACTATATTGAAGATTAACTCCTCGCTTCAGAAATTATCCGGGGATCCGAGGACCACTTCCAGTGTGACTGAGCCTGTACAATTGGCCTCAACACCTGGTATGACGCCTTTGAAGGTCGTCTTTGTAGGTTTAATCCTTGAAGGGTCTATGCCCATCTTGCACACTGTATCCTGATAAAGCAGGTTCAGGCTACTGCCACCGTCCATCAGGACTCTCGTGAGGTGGAAACCATCAACGATTGGGTCTAAAACCAATGCGGCGAATCCGCCATGGCGGATACTGGTCGGATGGTCTCTTCGATCGAAAGTGATCGGGCAAGAGGACCATGGGTTGAATTTTGGGGCGACTGGCTCCATCGCGTATACGTCCCTTAGTGCACGCTTCCGCTCCCTCTTGGGTATATGCGTTGCGTATATCATATTTACCGTCCGAACTTGAGGGGGGAATCCCTTCTGTCCTCTGTTGTTCGGCGGCCGGGTCTCTTCCTCATCATCGCTGTGTAGCCCCTTGTCATTGTTTTCGGCAATTAATTTGCCTGCCTGCTTGAATACCCAACAGTCTCTGTTGGTGTGGTTAGCTAGCCTTTCGGTGGTTCCATGTATTTGACAAGAGCGGTCGAGTATTCGGTCCAAATTGGACGGGCCTGGAGTAGTTCTTTTAAATGGCTTCTTCCGTTGACCGGGTTTGGAGCCTCGGAATCCGGCGTTGACTGTCGTATCCTCATTGCTGTCGCCGTTAATGCGGCGTTTGTTTTTGTTTCGACGCGACCTGCCATTGCGGTCCTTGGTATCTGTACTGCCAGCATTTTTGCTGAGGTTATTGCTGCGAGCTAGCCAGCTATCCTCTCCCGCACAGAAGCGGGTCACGAGTGATGTGAGGGCTGCCATGGATTTCGGCTTTTCCTGTCCTAGGTGCCGGGCCAGCCACTCGTCGCGGATGTTATGTTTGAAGGCCGCGAGGGCCTCTGCATCCGGACAGTCGACGGTTTGATTTTTCTTTGTTAAGAACCGTGTCCAGAATTGCCTGGCCGATTCGTCTGGCTGCTGGATTATGTGGCTTAGGTCATCTGCGTCCGGTGGTCGCACATACGTGCCCTGGAAGTTGTCAAGGAATGCGGCTTCCAGGTCTTCCCAGCATCCGATTGACTCTGCGGGTAGGCTGTTAAGCCAATGCCGAGCTGGTCCTTTAAGCTTGAGCGGGAGATATTTGATGGCGTGAAGATCGTCGCCTCGGGCCATATGTATATGGAGGAGATAATCCTCAATCCAAACCACGGGGTCTGTTCTGCCATCGTAGGATTCGATGTTAACGGGTTTAAACCCTTCAGGGATTTGATGATCCATTACTTCATCAGTGAAGCATAGTGGGTGTGCGGCGCCTCTGTATTGAGCAATATCGCGACGTAGCTCAAGAGAGCGTTGTCTGCTATGTTCGGCCCGGCCGGAGTAGTTGTATCCGGCGCGACGGTATTCGTCGTGGGTCTTGGGGCGCCCACGTGATCCATAGACAGATCTGGATTGTCTTGCCTTGTCCTCCAATATATCCCGCAAGTCCGGCGCGTTCCCTCGTGGCTTCACGCTTTTTGAGCGGTGCCGGGGTACGGATTTGGTGTAGGGCTTACATGCCTCTCTGTCCCGGCCACGAGGTGGTCGGTCTGCCGTATTGTGCGCTGGTGATGCCGGTTTGTATGCTTCCTCCTCTAGTCGGGGGAGCAACTTGCATTTTGGGTAGCTTTTGGAGGGGCGTTCGAGTTCAAACTCTTCGGCCGCGAGGACCTCGGTCCATCTGTCGGCCAGCAGGTCTTGATCAGCTTGAAGCTGTTGCCGCTTTTTCTTTAGACTATTTGCTATGGCCATTAGCCTGCGTCTGAAATGCTCTTGTTCGACGGGATCCTCAGGTACGACGAATTCGTCGTCGTCGAGGCTTGCCTCGTCTCCGGAGGGAGGTATGTAATTATCATCCTCGACCTCTTCGTCTGCCGCCCTCTCGTGAGGGCTTGCTTCTGCCTCCTCCTGCGCTGAATCTTGCTGGAGGGGATTATCTTTGGCACTTTCTGGGGTGTTATTATCTCTTGTGCCAGAATCTCCATTCTTGCTGTGGCGGGATTTAGAGCGGCGCCGCTGACGTCGGCACTTGGGCTGTTTCTTTAAGGAATCGGCCTCCGCTGCTTCTTCGCCGTCCCCGTCTTTTGGGGTGTCCACCATGTATATGTCGTATGACGAGGTGGTCTTCCAGTGTCCCGTAGGCACTGGTTCTTGATAGTCTCCGGCATCGTCGTCCATACCATCGATGTCTTCGGAGTCGTAGTCGAGTACGTCGGTTAGATCGTCGACGGTGGCTACGAAGTGGGTGGTGGGTGGGCTCTGAATTTCTTCGTCGTCCGTGTCCCAACCATCCTGGCCGTAGTCCGGCCAGGGCTCTCCGGATAGCGAGAGATGCTTCAGCGAATTTAAGATGTCGCTGAAGGGTGAGTGCTGAAAGATGTCCGCGGCGGTGAATTCCATGATCGGCGCCCAATCGGATTCGACTGGCAGGGGCGCAGGAGGCTCGGAATCTAGCAGAGAGTCCGGCACCTCGGAGTCATGAGCTTTATGCGGGACAAGGTCAGTGTTTGGCTCTATCGCCGTAGAAGTTGCAGCTCCCGAGGCGGTGTCCAGCCACCCATCCTCGATCTGCGCGATCGGCTCCGGACTATAGGCCGGAGCGGATTCATGTGTGGCCTCCAAGGCGCTGCCCGGCGGCAGAGTTAGGTCGTGCCCATCGTGACAGTGCGGCGCACTTGGCTGTGGCTCAGATCCGTCGAATATCTAGTCCCCGCGGATATCGGCTGTGAAGTTTAGGCTTCCAAACCTGACCTGACGGCCAGGGGCGTAGCTTTCGATCTGCTCCAGATGGCCAAGCGAGTTGGCCCGCAGTGTGAAGCCGCCGAATACGAAGATCTATCCGGGGAGAAAAGTCTCACCCAGGACTGCGTCGTTGTTGATTGAAGAGGCCATCAAGCCTATCGGTGACGACACAGAGGAACTCTCAATGAAAGCACCAATGTCGGTGTCAAAACCGGCGGATCTCGGGTAGGGGGTCCCGAACTGTGCGTTTAGGCGGATGGTAACAGGAGACAAGGGACACGATGTTTTACCCAGGTTCGGGCCCTCTTGATGGAGGTAAAACCCTACGTCCTGCTTGATTGATATTGATATTGTGGATGTTTACAAGAGTGGATCTACCACGAGATCAAGGAGGCTAAACCCTAAAAGCTAGCCTATGGTATGATTGTAAGGGTTGATGTTGTTGTCCTACGGACTAGAGCCATCCGGTTTATATAGACACCGGAGAGGGCTAGGGTTACATAGAGTCGGTTACAATGGTAGGAGATCTACATATCCGTATCGCCAAGCTTGCCTTCCACGCCAAGGAAAGTCCCATCCGGACACGGGACAAAGTCTTCAATCTTGTATCTTCATAGTCTTGGAGTTCGGTCGATGATGATAGTCTGGCCGATGATAGTTCGGCCGATGGTGGTAGTCCGGCTATCCGGACACCCCCTAATCTAGGACTCACTCACACACCTTCGTGACCCACCGGCGTCGTCAGCGGCGCCGCTCGTGGCGTTCTGCGTCAACTCCTTCAGAGCAGCCAATGTGCGCGTACAAGGGAAGAGGGAACCCTGGTGGCGGCCGCTCACACCAGGGTCTTGACGCCTCCTGGAGAGCGCTCTCGCCCTAACACCAGAGGGCAAGCCGCTTCTTCGGGGGAAGCGGGTCAGGATCCTCTTGGGGAGCCTTTCCCTTCTCTTCCGTGGAGAACCGGCGGATCGGAGCCATTGCAGCAAGACGGAGCAAGGCCCAGGAAGGAGGAGAAGCAGAAGGATAGACTGGAAGGGCGCGCGCCGTTTCGTACTTATAGCCGGCGAAGGCCAACCGTCCGCCTCCACGATCACAGGTAATCATGACCTGCTTTGCATGCAGGGACTTGTCGAATCCGAGCGGTTACCGAGGCGTCGTGGGGAAGCAGTGCCGCCCATGTCCAATCAACTGCCACGCGGCGCCCAAGTCCGCAGGCTGTTAGGGCCCGCGGCACTTTGCACTTGCCCTTTTGCTCCTCCACCCAGCCAAGTTCGGGCGCGCCGTGGGCCCGGGGGCTACTGTCGGCGTTCTGGGAACGGGGGTCCCCAGACTTGCCTGCCTGCGGCCTGCGGCGTGGCTCAAAGGAGGCCCAGCACAACCCATCTTCATCAATGCAAGCTCAAGACCCTCACGAGGGGCCAAGCCTCGCAGGGCGGACGACAAGGAGCTTCCTCAGGCACGGCCTCGTCAGGCTGGCTCATGAGGGGGCGGAGAGTTCAAGGCAGGGTACCTCGCGAGGTGCCCATGACGCAAGCCATGACGACTAGGGGCGCCAGTCGGGCGCCAGCCCGCGCAGTGTCCTCCTTTCCTCTTTGGTGCAAAGGGAGCAAGCGCAGGCGAGAGCATCAAGCAAAGGCGTCCATTTCGGTGCAACAAGACCAAGACCAGCCCAACGGCCGAAAGGAAGTCATTGTGGAGCCCAAGCCGGCATCATCACCAGAGCCTTTGACAGGCGAGGACCAACTTTAGTCAGGATAAGTGTACCCGCTGTTCCCCTTCAAAATGGCCAATTGTTGGCGCCCTTACCGCTCAATATTTGGGAAGAGGCCCAGGGCATTTGCCTATAAATAGGACTAGCCACCCGCAAGGTAGGGGCATCGAGAGAACAAGGATAGGAAGACACACACACACAGAGAGAGAGAGGCGACTGAACTCCCCCTAGCAGTTCATCGCGCCAGCCAGGAACAGACCCTCGCGAGGCTGTTCTCCCTTTGTATTGTTCATCATCAAGCCCAAGAGGCAATCCACCACACCACACACTGGAGTAGGGTATTACACCACAATGGTGGCCTGAACCAGTATAAATCTTGTGTCTCTTGTGCTGTTCAGTTTGGTAGTCTAGATCTTAGCGATTCGGCGAGGAGCGAGCCGGTAGAGGGTTGAATCTCCGCGCGCACCCCAGTGTTCGAACCTCAAGGGTCTGCCGGAACGGAAAATCCGATAGATAGCATGAACACGTATCGCTAGAGTATGCATTTAGTAGGTGTCTTTCCATTTTGAAGATTCATAATAGACTAAAAGAGATTGATAAATGAAGAAAATACTCTACTGGATTTGCACAAGAACGCGAACTAACAAGTTTTCACTTTCCCAATGTGGGCGCAGGGATGATCGACGCAGACTGCCGCGACCTGTTGGGCGTCGTGCTCTTCAACCACTCGAAGACGAACTTTGCCATGAAGCCCGGCGACCATGTCACATAGATGATTGTCTAGGTGATTGCGACGGCGGAGGTTGCCAAGGTGGAGGACCTTGACGCCGCCGTCTGGAAGTCGTCCAGGTGGAGGACCTCGACGCCATCGTCTGGAGGTTGCCGTGGTGAAGGACCCCAACACCGTGGTAGATACATCTACAAAAGTGGTCTGGTTAGGTTGGTTGTGGAACGCTAGGGAAGGTACCCATATTTCAGTTCTGGTTGTGTTCATCTAATGGGATCTCATGATCTCTTCGAGTTGAGAAGTTCAATGTTGTATCCATGAATGCTGCAAGTGCTAACATGGTTTTGTGACCTTTGTTTATTTTGTACTGGATGTGTCTCGATTTCCATCCTTGGATATTGCATCTAACTATTTTTTAATTTCTAATTACTTAGCAGTGGCGTGGGGGAAGAATGGCATGCTTCTAGTAATTAGGAATAGTAGTAGCGTGGGTTAGGAATAGTGGTAGCGTGGGTGGCACCATGCTACTACTAACTTTTTTAGATGTAGCGCGTGGTAAAAAACGCGCTACTGCTAAAAGTTAGCTGTAGCGTCGTAGTGTTTTACCACACTATTGGTATGCAAAAAACCCATGCTACTGGTAGTGTTTTTCCTAGTAGTGGTGAGTAGTTTACCTCAGACCTGCGGGTCCATAGCTAGTAGCTGGATGGCTTCTTCTCTCTCCTTGATTCTCAATACCATGTTCTCCTCGATGTTCTTGGAGATCTATCCGATGTAATATTCTTTTGCAGTGTGTTTGTCGAGATCCGATGAATTGTGGATTTATGATCAGCTTATCTATGAATATTATTTGAATCTTCTCTGAAACATGATATGCATGATTTGATATCTTTGTAATTCTCTTTGAACTGTTGGTTTAGTTTGGCCAACTAGATTTGTTTTTCTTGCAACACGAGAAGTGCTTAGTTTTGGGTTCAATGTTGCGGTGTCCTTTGCCAGTGACAGTAGGGGCAGCAAGGCACGTATTGTATTGTTGCCATCGAGGATAAAAAGATGGGGTTCACATCATATTGCTTGAGTTTATTCCTCTACATCATGTCATCTTACTTAATGCGTTACTCTGTTCTTCATGATCTTAATACTCTAGATTTAGGCAGGAGTCGGTCGATGTGTGGAGTAATAGTAGTACATGCAGGTAGAAGTCGACCTACTTGACATGGACGTGATGCCTATATTTCATAATCTGTTTTCCATCATACAAGTTCCTGATCTACTGTTTAGCAATCTTTTACATTTCGATCTATAAACCGAAAAACCTAAAAATATTTACTTTATCTTCTGTTTAGTTACATCCCATCAGATCTCACTTTTGCAAGTGACCGTGAAGGGATTGACAACCCCTTTATTATGTTGGGTGCAAGTTGTTTGATTGTTTGTGGAGGTATTGGTGATTTGTGTGTTGTCTCCTATTGGATTGATACCTTGGTTTTCTAACTGAGGGAAATACTTATCTCTACTTTTCTGCATCACCCTTTCCTCTTCAAGGGAAAAAGCAACGCAAGCTCAAGAAGTAGCAGGAAGAATTTCTGGCGCCGTTGCCGGGGAGATCTACGCCAAGTCAAGACATACCAATTACCCATCATAAAACTCTCATCTCTTGCATTACATTATTCGCCATTCACCTCTCATTTTCCTGTCCCCCACTTCTAAAATGATTTTTGAAAAGATTTGGCTTTTTTATTCTCCCTTCTTTCGTTCGTCTTTTCATTTGCCTTTATGTCTTAGTTGGATTCTTTGCCTGTTTTCTTGGTATAATTGTGTGTTTACTGAAAATGAGAAACAAAGTTTATGGATCCAATTAAAGTTTTCTACTTGCACTACAAAAAAATACACTTCCGTGATGATACGTGTTTGTCATAGTAGGTCACGTTTTTTGTCATGCATGTACATCCATGACGATTTTATGATAGAATCAAGATAGTCATACCTATGCCGTCGTCGAAGTGTTCCATGACATTACCAAAATTATCATCACGGAAGTGTCCACTTCCATGACGATAAATCGCGTGTCATAGAAGTGCTTTCTTCAAGGGTGACCGACACATGGCATCCGCCGTAACGGGTCGCCATTAAGCTATCGGGTCAGGTTTTGGATCTGATAACCCGCTAACAGCCCCGACCAATGGGGAATTTGCATGTGTAAAATTATCAGTGGCCGCCGGATCCACATGTCATTCGTTCATAGTACAGGAGGCGCCTATGATACGTCGGCATGTGGCAAGGACCACCAGTGGCCCATTCCGATGAAAAAGGCTAGGCCAGCAGAAATTAGCAGGCCGACCCATATAAGGCCTACTTGTGTCAGGTCCATTTAAGCCAACGACCCATACGAGAGGTGCCAATTCGGCCCATCACTGGCCCATTAACGATTTGACACCATTGCAGCCCATCGTCAGTTCGAGCCCGTTAACAGCCTGCTATACATTTGGGCTCAATATCGACCCGATGTGGTTTCGACCTGTTAACGGCCCATCCAAGGGATGGGCCAATTTTCAAGATGTACGACTTTCGGCCTTTTAGCGACCCATTTAAGTGTTGGGCCAACTTCCGGTCCGGCGTGTCTTTCAGCCTGTTAACAGCCCATAAATGAGATGGGCCACTTGCATTCAGACCTGACTTTTGGCCTTTTAAAGTCCCATGCTCTTCATGGTCCAATACCAGGCTGGTTTCTCTTTCGGCGTGCTAAAGGCCCACAACACAGTTGAGCCATATATAGTATGACCTAACTTTCAGCCTCTTAGCGGCCCATGCTCTTCATGGTCCAGTACGAGACCGCTTTCTCTTTCGGCCTGCTAAAGGCCTGTCAGCGTCAAAACAGGCGGATCTCGGGCAGGGGGTCCCAAACTGTGCGTTTAAGGTAATGGTAACAAGAGGCGGGGGACATAATGTTTACCCAGGTTCGGGCCCTCTCTATGGAGGTAATACCCTACTTCCTGCATGATTGATCTTGATGAGATGAGTATTACAGGAGTTGATATACCACGAGATCGTAGAGGCTAAACCCTAGGAGCTAGCCCATGATTATGATTGTTATTTACCTATAGACTAAACCCTCCAGTTTATATAGACACCGGAGGGGGCTAGGGTTACACAGAGTTGGTTACTGATAACCCACAAGTGTAGGGGATCGCAACACCTTTCGAGGGTAAAGTATTCAACCGAAATTTATTGATTGGACACAAGGGGAGCCAAAGAATATTCTTGAGTATTAGCAGTTGAGTTGTCAATTCAACCACACCTGGATAACTTAGTATCTGCAGCAAAGTGTTTAGTAGCAAAAGTGGTATGATAATAATAGTAAAGATAGCAAAAGTAAAGACAAATGTTTTTGGGTATTTGTAGTAGTTGTAACAGTAGCAACGGAAAATTAAATAAGCGAAGAACAATATGTGAAAAGCTCGTAGGCAATGGATCAGTGATGGATAATTATGCCGGATGCGATTCCTCATGTAATAGCTATAACATAGGGTGATATAGAACTAGCTCCAATTCATCAATGTAATGTAGGCATGTATTCCGTAAACACTCCTACGTGCTTATGGAAAAGAACTTGCATGACATCTTTTGTCCTACCCTCCCGTTGCAGCGGGTTCCTTACGGAAACTAAGGGATATTAAGGCCTCCTTTTAATAGAGAATCGGAACAAAGCATTAACACAAAGTGAATACATGAACTCCTTAAACTACGGTCATCACTGAGAAGTATCCCGATTATTGTCAGTTCGGGGTTGTCGGATCATAACACATAATAGGTGACTATAGACTTGCATGATAGAATCAAGAACACACATATATTCATGAAAACATAATAGGTTCAGATCTGAAATCATGGAACTCGGGACCTAGTGACAAGCATTAAGCATAGCAAAGTCATAGCAACATCAATCTCAGAACATAGTGGATACTAGGGATAAAACCCTAACAAAACTAACTTGATTACATGGTAAATATCATCCAATTCATCACCGTCCAGCAAGCCTACGATGGAATTACTCACGCACGGCGGTGAGCATCATGAAATTGGTGATGGAGGATGGTTAATGATGACGACGGCGACGAATCCCCCTCTCCGGAGCCCCGAACGGACTACAGATCAGCCCTCCCGGGAGAAATTAGGGCTTGGCGGCGGCTCCGTGTCGTAAAACGCGATGAAACTTTCTCTCTGGTTTTTTTCTCCCCGAACGTGAATATATTGAGTTGGAGTTGAGGTCGGTGGAGGTCCAGGGGGCCCACGAGATAGGAGGCCATGCCCGAGGGGGGGCGCGCCCCCCTGTCTCGTGGACAGGCTGTGGGCCCCCTGGCATTAATTCTTTCTCCAAAAGTTCTTATTAATTCCAAAAAGTGCCTCCGTGGATTTCCAGGACATTCTGAGAACTTTTCTTTTCTACACATAAAACAACATCATGGTAGTTCTGCTGAAAACAGCGTCAGTCCGGGTTAGTTTCATTCAAATCATGCAAGTTAGAGTCCAAAACACGGGCAAAAGTGTTTGGAAAAGTAGATACGTTGGAGATGTATCAACTCCCCCAAGCTTAAACCTTTGCTTGTCCTCAAGCAATTCAGTTGATAAACTGAAAGTGATAAAGAAAAACTTTTACAAACTCTGTTTGCTCTTGTTGTTGTAACATGAAAAGCCAGCATTCAAGTTTCAGCAAATATTATGAACTAACCATACTCACAATAACACATAGGTCTAACAATTGCTCATATCAATAACATAATCAGCTAGCGAGCCATAATAATAAAACTCGGATGACAACACTTTCTCAAAATAATCATAACCTGATATAACAAAATGGTATCTCGCTAGCCCTTTCTGAGACCGCAAAACATAAATGCAGAGCACCTTTAAAGATCAAGGACTGACTAAACATTGTAATTCATGGTAAAAGAGATCCAGTCAAGTCATACCCAATATAAACCAATAGTAATGAATGCAAACGACAGTGTGCTCTCCAGCGGGTGCTTTTAATAAGAAGGGTGATGACTCAACATAAAAGTAAACAGAAAGGCCCTTCGCAGAGGGAAGCAGGGATTTGTAGAGGTGCTGGAGCTCAGTTATAAAATAGAGAGTGAATAACATTTTGAGCGGCATAATTTTGCTGTCAACGCAACAACTATGAGATGGCTGTATCTTCCATACTAAATGCATTATAGGCAGTTCCCAAACAGAATGGTAAAGGTTTATACTCCCCCAACCACCAACAAGCAACAATCCATGGCTTGCTCAAAACAACGAGTGCCTCCAACATACAACAGCCCTAGGGGAGTTTTGTTTAATTATTTTGATTTGTTTTGATCATTTGGATCATGGGACTGGGCATCCCAGTTACGGCCCTTTCTCGTGAATGAGGAGCGGAGTCCACTCCTTGTGAGAATAACCCACCTAGCATGGAAGATATAGGCAGCCCTAGTTGAAACATGAGCTGCTCGAGCATACAAAACAGAATTTCATTTGAAGGTTTGAAGTTTGGCACATACAAATTTACTTGGAACGGCAGGTAAATACCGCATATAGGAAGGTATAGTGGACTCATATGGAACAACTTTGGGGTTTAAGGAGTTTGGATGCACAAGCAGTATTCCCACTTAGTACAGGTGAAGGCTAGCAAAAGAATGGGGAGCGACCAACTGAGAGAGCGACAACAGTCGTAAGCATGCATTAAAATTAATTCACACCGAGTACAAAACATGAGTAGGATATAATCCACCATGAACATAAATATCATGAATGCTATGTTGATTTGATTCAACTACATGCGTGAACATGTGCCAAGTCGAGTCACTCAATTCATTTAAAGGAGGATACCATCCCACCATACCACATCATAATCATTCCAATAGCATGTTGGCACGCAAGGTAAACCATTATAACTCATAGCTAATCAAGCATGGCACAGGCAACTATAATCTCTAAATGTCATTGCAAATATGTTTACTTCATAATAGCTGACTCAGGAACGATGAACTCATCATATTTACAAAAACAAGAGAGGTCGAGTTCATACCAGCTTTTCTCATCCCAATAACTCCATCATATATCGTCATTATTGCCTTTCACTTGCTCGACCAAACGATGTGTGTAATAATAAGAGTGCACGTGCATTGGACTAAGCTGGAATCTGCAAGCATTCAACTCAAGAGAGAAGACAAGTAATATGGGCTCTAAGTTAAATAAACAATCATGCATATAAGAGCCACTAAGCATTTTCAATAAAGTCTTCTCGACCCCCAAAGAAAAGAAAAGAAAATAAAACTATTTACATGGGAAAGCTCCCAACAAGTAAAAGAAGAACAAGAAATCTTTTTTGGGTTTTCATTTTAATTTCTACTACGAGCATATAATTTAAACTAACTAATTTTTGTTGGTTTTTCTTAAGATTTATCAAACACACAAGAAGAAAACTAGAAAAAGAAATTTAAACTAGCATGGATAATACAATGAAAGAGTATGAGCACCGACGACTAGTGTGTGAACATGAATGTAAAGTCGGTGAGAAATACGTACTCCCCAAAGCTTAGGCTTTTGGCCAAAGTTGGTTTAATACCAATGACCGCCTGGCTGATATCCGTAAGTAAAACTGGGGTAGTACTGAGATGCAGAGGCGACCACCTCCTGAGCAGCAGCGTGTTGGCGAGCTACCTCCATTCCCCTCTCATATTTAGTTGCTTCTTCCCTGGTGACAACATATCTTCCGTTTGCCTGATAATCAAAAAGGTAGGGAGCAGGAAGAGTAACAGGGACGACGTTGCGTCTGTCATAGATTAGTCGATAATGGAGGAATTGTTCATTCCTCTCAAGAAATGATGATGAAACATAGCTTCTTTATCCAAATAAACAGGAGGTACAATCATATCCCCATCTCGTGGAGCTATATTTAGAAAATTAGCCACACGGGTTGCATAAATTCCTACAAAGAAATCTCCCCTTCTACTATTATTCTGCAACCTACGTGCAACTATTGCCCCCAAGTTATAACCTTTAAAACCTGACACTGCACTCTTGAGGACACAAAGATCGGGGGCACACATATGACATACTTCGTCCTTACCGTTAATGCATCTACCAATAAAGAGAGCAAAGTAATGTATAGCAGGAAAACAAATGCTCCCTATCACTACTAGGGAAAACCTTATACATAGACGCTTACTAGTAGCGAGGGTTAAAAACCCTTGCTACTGCTACTTACTAGTAGCGCAGGTTTTTAAGCCTCGCTACTACTAAGTTGATAGCAGTAGCGCGGGTTTTTAACCCTCGCTACTACTAAGCGGTCTCTACCGTGCCCCCCGGGACATGCCATAGTAGTAGTGCGGGTTTTTAACCCTCGCTACTACTAAGTTGAGAGCAGTAGCGTTGGTTTTTAACCCTCGCTACTACTAAGTGGTCTCTACCATGCCCCTGGACCATGCCATAGTAGTAGCGATGGTTATAAACCCGCGCTACTACTAAGTTGATAGTAGTAGTGGGGGTTTTTACCCCTTGCTACTACTAATCGTCTGCCATAGTAGTAGCGCGGGGTATGGCCTGTTTGCAAATTTTTCAAACTCTACCCCCCCCCCTGGGTGATCGCCTTTTCAGTTTTAAAAAAAATAAAAGAAAATGATGAAAATGTCAAAAAAATAAAAGAAAATAAGTTTCCCACGCGATATGTGGTCTAGTTGTTGGGAAAATTTGCAAATATGAATTTCGACTTCATTTGCAAAATCTCTCGAGAATTTGTAAAAATGGGCATAACTTTTGCATACTAACTCGGATGAAAAAGTTTTTTATATGAAAAATCATCTACTCGAAAAGTTACATCCGAATTTAACCGGGGGAACCCCGTTAAACATTTTCAAAATCCTCAAAAACATAACAGAAAAAAGTTAGGGGGCTTTTAAGATCTGGAGGCAAAAAAATTCATCATATTTTAGTTTTTTTAATTTTTGTTAAATCTGGTCAAACTAATTATTCAAGAATATTAGTGTTACTAAATAATTATTTCAGTTTTTTGAATTTTGGTCAAATCTGGTCAAACTATGGTCAAATTGTGGTCAAACAATGGTCAAACTAATTATTCAAGAAATATTAGTGTTACTAATTTTTTAGAACAATAGTTTCAAACTCAAACAGTGAAATGTGTGACTTCATGCTCAAGCTAAATTCCTGAGGTTAATAGGATTGACATCTTACTATTGTCAGGAAAACAACAAGTCGAGACTTGGAAACGAGGGAGAATAGAACCCGGAAGTTAAGCGTGCTTAGGCTGGAGTAGTGAGAGGATGGGTGACCGTCCGGGAAGTTAGATGATTTGGAATGATGAGGGGTAAATAGAGATTAGAGATTAAATTGAGCAGCGATGAGGGGTGATTAGAGATTTGAGGTTAAAATAATTCAGAAATTTGAAAATTAGGGAAAAATCGATTTTTTTTCAAAAAAATTCAAAAAAATTAATCAGAGATTAGAGATTAGTAGTGCGCGGGTTTTTACCCACGCAACTACTAACGGACGTAGTAGTAGCGCGGGTGGCACCCGCGCTACTGCTATACGTTTGCTGTAGCGCCTTATTAGTAGCACCGGCCCCCGCGCTACTAATAGGCCCAAAACCCGCGCTGCTGCTAGGTTTTTCCCTTTTAGATATGGTAGCTTGTGCTATGTCCCTAGATTCTCCCACAGTAATACTAGCAAGAAAATCTCTAAATTCAGATATGCGAGGATCATTGTATTACCCCACCGAGGGAGTTTGCAAGTAGTTGTGAAATCCTCTAAATCCATGGTATAAGATGTATCATAAATATCAAACATGACACTAGGAGAATTACATGCAGAAATATATTCAAACCTCCGCACAAAGGAATTAGTCAATTGATAATATTGAGGACACTTATCTTGTAAGAAGTCCTCCAGCTCGGCATTACGCACATACGCGTCAAATTCCTCCTTGAAGCCTGCTTCGACCATAAAATCATCGGATGGCCACTCACAAGCCCGTACATTTGCGTCCCTTGGCAAATTAACATCTTGTTCACGTATAGCAATCCTTGGCCCTTTGTTTGCCGAGGAACCTCCTTGGTGCATTCTTCTAAGCATATTTCTTTTTCTAAAAATTTCTAAAATTTTAGTAACTTCAAAATAAAAGTGGATAAAACTAAACAAGATTGATAGCAACTACTCCTATAAGTGCCTAGAGCCTATATCATGCATTGGAATTGCTTGGGACCTCAAAAATTTAATATGCAAGCTCAAGAACATGGTAACCTATGCAGTAAGAATTTGCAATGAATAAAGTACTAGAAGAAAAACTAATTGGACCAATGGAGCAGTCACATACCAAGAAACAATCTCCCAAAGCAGTTTTGTGAATGGAGCATTGAGCTAAGAGATCAAAAATCGCAGCAAAACGAGCTAGAACTCGTGCTTGAGCTGGATGGGGATTTTTTTGGGTAGAAGATGAAGTGTGTGGGTGTTGGCATAAGTGGAGGGGAGCCACCAGGGGCCCACGAGACAGGGGGGCGCGCCCTACAGGGGGGGTGCGCCCTCCTCTCTCGTGGCCTGGTGCTTGCCCCACCTGCAGTGTTTTCAGTGCCTAAAATCCTAAAATATTCCAGAAAAAATCATACTAAATTTGCAGGGCATTTGGAGCACTTTTATTTTTGGACTATTTTTTTATTGCACGGATAATTCAGAAAACAGACAGATAATATTATTTTTGCTTTATTTATTCTAAGTAACAGAAAGTAAAAGGAGGGTACAGAAGGTTGTGCCTTCTAGTTTCATCCATCTCGTGATCATCAAAATGAACCCACTAACATGGTTTTTTTTGAATTAGTGACAGTGGGAGAGGCTCCCACTGACTTTGTATTACTCACAATAGAACAGTTACATTTGTGTTACATAGGGTTATTAGGCCCCCCGGCCATGATTGATACAAAGCTAGCTGCCCAAACTAACAATGAAATCAGAGAGGAAAGGATGAACCTTCTCAGGACAGTTGATCAAGTCTTGTTAACATGGTTGATCAAGTCTTGTTAACAAACTCATTCTGAATAACACAGAACCGGAGAAATTTTGAATAACACTAAGTTACCTCAACGGGGATATGAAAATCCCCAACAATAAGAATATCATACTTTTTCTTGACAGTAGGGAGAGGAAATTCAAAACCTCCAAAAATGATAGTTGGAACTTTTTCAATAGAATTGATGCTATGAACTTGAGATTGTTTCCTCGGAAAGTGTATCGTATGCTCATTACCATTAACATGAAAAGTGACATTGCCTTTGTTGCAATCAATAACAGCCCCTGCAGTATTAGGAAAAGGTCTACCAAGGATAATAGACATACTATCGTCCTCGGGAATATCAAGAATAACAAAATCCGTTAAGATAGTGACATTTGCAACCACAACAGGCACATCCTCACAAATACCGACAGGTATAGCAGTTGATTTATCAGCCATCTGCAAAGATATTTCAGTAGGTGTCAACTTATTCAATTCAAGTCTACGATATAAAGAGAGAGGCATAACACTAACACCGGCTCCAAGATCACATAAAGCAGTTCTAACATAATTTCTTTTAATAGAGCATGGTATAGTTGGAACACCCGGATCTCCAAGTTTCTTTGGTATTCCACCCTTAAAAGTGTAATTAGCAAGCATGGTGGAAATTTCAGCTTCCGGTATCTTTCTTTTATTTGTGATGATATCCTTCATATACTTAGCATAAGGATTTACTTTCAGCATATCAGTTAAGCGCATACATAAGAAAATAGGTCTAATCATTTCAGCAAAGCGCTCAAAATCCTCATCATCCTTTGACTTGGATGGTTTAGGAGGAAAGGTCATGGGTTTCTGAACCCATGGTTATCTTTCTTTACCATGCTTCCTAGCAACAAAATCTCTCTTATCATAACGTTGATTCTTTGATTGTGGGTTATCAAGATCAATAGCAGGTTCAATTTCTACATCATTGTTTTTGCTAGGTTGAGCATCAACACGAACATTATCATTAACATTATCACTAGGTTCATATTCATCACCTGATTGTGTTTCAGCATCAGAAATAGAAATATAATTAGGATTCTCAGCTGTGTCTATAGTAGGTTCTCTAGAAGCATGCAAAGTTCTATCGTTTTTCTTTTTCTTCTTTTTAGAAGAACTAGGATCCTCTAAATTATTTCTCTGAGAATCTTGCTCGATTCTCTTAGGTTCGCCTTCAGGATACAAAGGTTCCTAAGTCATTGTACCAGTTCTAGTAGCCACTCTAACAGCAAAGTCATTTTTATTATTTAATTCACCAAGCAAATCATTTTGAGCTTTAAGTACTTGCTCAGCTTGAGTAGCAACCATAGAAGCATATTTGCTACAGCGGTGAAGTTCATCTTTAACTCTAGCCAGATTATCACTTACGCGTCCTATCTCGAAAGCATTATTCTTTAACTCTCTACCAACATAAGCATTAAAACTTTCTTGTCTAGCCATAAAGTCATCAAATTCATCTAAGCATGGGCTATGAAATTTAGTAGAGGGGACTTCGACTTTATCATATCTATAGAGAGAATTTACCTTTACTACCTGTGTCGGGTTATCAAGACAATGTGGTTCTTCAGGCGGTATATTAAGACCATGTATTTCTTCAATAGGGGGTAAATTCTTAACATCTTCAGCTTTAATACCTTTTTCTTTCATTGATTTCTTTGCCTCTTGCATATCTTCGGGACTGAGAAATAAAACACCTCTCTTTTTCGGAGTGGGTTTAGGAATAGGCTCAGGAGTTGGCTCAATTGGTTCAGGAATTACTTCAGGAAATCACTCGGGAAGAGTCCAATTATTTTCATTAGTCAACATATTATTCAATAGTATTTCAGCTTGGTCGACTGTTCTTTCCCTGAAAACACAACCAGCACAACTATCCAAGTAGTCCTTGGAAGCATCGATTAGTCCATTATAAAAGATATCAAGTATTTCATTTTTCTTAAGAATATGATCGGGCAAAGCATTAAGTAACCGGAGAAGCCTCCCCCAAGCTTGTGGGAGACTCTCTTCTTTGATTTGCACAAAATTATATATTTCCTGCAAGGCATCTTGTTTCTTATGAGCAGGGAAATATTTAGCAGAGAAGTAATAAATCATATCCTTGGGACTATGCACACAACCAGGAGCAAGAGAATTATACCATGTCTTAGCATCACCCTTTAATGAGAACGGGAATATCTTAAGGATATATAAATAGCGAGACTTCTCATCATTAGTAAACAGGGTGGCTATATCATTCAACTTGGTAAGATGTGCCACAACAGTTTCAGATTCAAGGCCATAAAAAGGATCAGATTCAACTAAAGTAATAATATCAGGATCAACAGAGAATTCATAATCCTTATCAGTAACACAGATAGGTGAAGTAGCAAAAGCAGGACCAGGTTTCATTCAAGCACTAAGAGACTGCTGCTTCCATTTAGCTAATAATTTCTTAAGATCATTTCTATCATTGCAAGCAACAATTTCCATAGCAGCTGCTTCACTCATAACATAACCCTTAGGAACAACAGGTAATACATAATCATTGGGGGAACCTTCATCATCACTATCATCAATAATAGGTTCTTCAATATTTTCATTCCCCCTAACTCTAGCAAGTTGTTCATCAAGAAATTCACCTAATGGCAAAGTAGTATCACGCACAGAAGTAGTTTCATCATGCAGATCAGAAGTGGCATCATCAATAACATGCGACATATCAGAATTCATAGCAGTAGTAGGTTTAGGTGTCGCAAGCCTACTAATAACAGAAGGAGAATCTAATGCAGAGCTAGATGGTAGCTCCTTACCTCCCCTCGTAGTTGTGGGCAAAATAGTGGTTCGGTCGTCTTTCAAGTTCTTCATAGTGATCAACAGATATAAATCCCAAGTGACTCAGAGAATAGAGCTATGCTCCCCGGCAACGGCGCCAGAAATTAGTCTTGATAACCCACAAGTGTAGGGGATCGCAACAGCTTTCGAGGGTAAAGTATTCAACCCAAATTTATTCATTCGACACAAGGGGAGCCAAAGAATATTCTTGAGTATTAGCAGTTGAGTTGTCAATTCAACCACACCTGGATAACTTAGTATCTGCAGCAAAGTGTTTAGTAGCAAAAGTGGTATGATAATAATAGTAAAGATAACAAAAGTAAAGATAAATGTTTTTGGGTTTTTGTAGTAGTTGTAGCAGTAGCAACGGAAAAGTAAATAAGCGAAGAACAATATGTGAGAAGCTCGTAGGCAATGGATCAGTGATGGATAATTATGCCGGATGCGATTCCTCATGTAATAGCTATAACATAGGGAGATATAGAACTAGCTCCAATTCATCAATGTAATGTAGTCTTGTATTCCGTAAATAGTCATACGTGCTTATGGAAAAGAACTTGCATGACATCTTTTGTCCTACCCTCCCGTTGCAGCGGGGTCCTTACGGAAACTAAGGGATATTAAGGCCTCCTTTAATACAGAACCGGAACAAAGCATTAACACAAAGTGAATACATGGACTCCTCAAACTACGATCATCACTGAGAAGTATCCCGATTATTGTCACTTCGGGGTTGTCGGATCATAACACATAATAGGTGACTATAGACTTGCAAGATAGGATCAAGAACACACATATATTCATGAAAACATAATAGGTTCAGATATGAAATCATGGCACTCGGGCCCTAGTGACAAGCATTAAGCATAGCAAAGTCATAGCAACATCAATCTCAGAACATAGTGGATACTAGGGATCAAACCCTAACAAAACTAACTTGATTACATGGTAAGTCTCATCCAACCCATCACCGTCCAGCAAGCCTACGATGGAATTACTCACACACGGCGGTGAGCATCATGAAATTGGTGATGGAGGATGGTTGATGATGACGACGGCGACGAATCCCCCTCTCCGAAGCCCCGAACGGACTCCAGATCAGCCCTCCCGAGAGAGATTAGGGCTTGGCGGCGGCTCCGTGTCATAAAACACGATGCAACTTTCTCTCTGGTTTTTTCTCCCCGAACGTGAATATATGGAGTTGGAGTTGAGGTCGGTGGAGGTCTAGGGGGCCCATGAGATAGGAGGCCGCACCCTAGGGGGCGCCCTCCTGTCTCGTGGACAGGCTGTGGGCCTCCTGGCATTAATTCTTTCGCCAAAAATTCTTATTAATTCCAAAAAGTGCCTCCGTGGATTTCCAGGACATTCTGAGAACTTTTCTTTTCTACACATAAAACAACATCATGGTAGTTCTGCTGAAAACAACATCAATCCGAGTTAGTTTCATTCAAATCATGCAAGTTAGAGTCCAAAACAAGGGCAAAAGTGTTTGGAAAAGTAGATACGTTGGAGACGTATCAGTTACAGAGAAGGAAATCTACATATCCAAATTGCCAAGCTTGCCTTCCACGCGAAGGAGAGTCCCATCCGGACACGGGACGAAGTCTTCAATCTTGTATCTTCATAGTCCAATAGTCCTGCACGGGTACATAGTCTGGCTGCTCGAGGACCCCCTAATCCTGGATTCCCTCAGTTGCACCTGAACCAGGCTTCAATGATGATAAGTCCGGCGCGCAGATTGTCTTCGGCATTGCAAGGCGGGTTCCTTCTCCGAATACTCCAAAAAAGATCTTGAACACAAGGATAGTGTCCGACTCTGCAAAACAAATTCCACATACCACCGTAGAAGCACAATATTCCACAAATCTAAACTGCTGGCAACTTTTCATAGCGTGACATCACGCCGCGGCCCGGTCATTTATTCGAACTGTTTTTCCCAACCTGCTACTGCACATTTTGTGAGGCGGTTTCAAAGGCACGTCTTGTCGAAGCAGAGATTGTGTCCCCTTATCATGGGATACTCATCAATATGGGTGTGGGTAACCCAACCACGCCATCAACACGGCGCTTGGGGAATAAGCGAGTTTATGGGGCAAGTGGGGAGGTGCACAATTTTTACCGCATTTATAAGGAGATAAGGATTCCCCCTTTTCACCCACGCCTTCTTCTTCCTCTGCTCATCCATTCTCGCTCGAGCTCTAGCGCCCCAACTTTCACCTTCTCCGCAAAGCCATTCCAAGCATGTCCGAGTGGGAGGCAAGTGGATGGTCTCCTCCCTTACGGAGGAGGACATCATGAAGCTTCGGGAGGCCAGATACCTGGCCGCAACTGGGGAGAATGAAGCTTCCGGGGAGAAGGTGATTTGGCGCTCACGAGGTATGAATGGGGAATTGGGAGGGGGAACCATGTCTTACGAACGTATTTGTCTAAAATGTGTGTGTGTGTGGGGGGGGGGGGGGGGTTACAGTTTTACCCCTGCCTTTAGGCTTCCGGGCTTGGACCTGTCTACAGAGGGTCGGGGGTAGTAGAGTAAATTTGCTTCTCCCAAATAGTGGGCGCGAGCGATTTCGGGTGAGGAGGGCGTGTTTGAATAGTGGGCGCGAGCGATTTTGGGCGAGGATGGCGTGTTTTGAAATAGTGGGCGCGAGCGATTTCGGGCGTGTTTTGAAATAGTGGGCGCGAGCGATTTCGGGCGTGTTTTGAAATAGTGGGCGCGAGCGATTCCGGACGAGGAGGGCGTGTTTTGAAATAGTCAGTGCGAGTGATTTCGGGTGAGGAGAGGGTGTTTTGCTGCCCATGGTTTATGAATTATTCGGCACATGTCATTTCGGCCGAGGAGAAGGCGCGCTTGGATGAAGTTACGAACCTACCCTAGATGTACAACAAGCCAATTGATGTGTGTCCCACATAGGACGGTAATTTCGCGTCTCCCATTTATTTGCTCGGGCGAATTCCACTGAGGAGAGGGTGTTTAGCAGCTCGTTCAAATTTTGGGACAACGAGCATCCACGTCTACCTTACCAAGTTGATTCCAATCAAATTTTGAAATATTAGCTTTGCGACTTCTTTTTTAGATGGAGAGACGATGCTCGGGACTAATGTGTTTTACATGCTCGTTGCTAACGATTTACTATATGACAAATAGTTGACCCACTCAACAACGATAATCAAACCCAAAATGAAATAGCTCGATTCAATGAAATAGCTCATTTACCAGGTCAACATAGTGAACTAAATCCAAAATTAACACCTCAATCGAGTAGCATGTTGTACAGTATTATAGTACTCCATGAACATGTTGAAAGTCAAATTAATGAACTTGTTTGATACCCATATCTCAGTTCATGTGTGGGTTGCACACAACATGTTCTACATTTTAAATATTTGAATGCAAGTTTATATCGAAACATGGTTTATATCAGTCTTTGATGCATAAAAGCGACCTCCCCCTCTCCTAGACTCCTGCTCTCTCTCCCTCTCTCTCGCCGAAAATCTTCAATTCTGTCGCGCGCATCCAACACACAAACCTTGTTGGTCCCTCTCCATCTCTCTCCTCTCTCTCCCTCTCTCTCTCTCTCTCTCTCTCTCTCTCTCTTTGTGTGTGTGTGGGGGGGGCCTTTCTAGTTTGCATGCATATACACTCCATGTATAGGTCTCTCTCACAAACTATGTATGATTCTCTAGGCCAAGCTAAATATATTGGGTGCACTCATCATATGCACACAAATTCCCTGGCTCGTTGCCCGTAACTCTCTCACGCACCACTCTGTCGTCTCGAAGCTCTTCCCTCTCTCTCTCTCTCTCTCTCTCGCTCTCTCTCAAACTCTCCATATCCCTGTGTAACACATACACATGCATATCTCACCCGCACTCGATAGACACATCTACAACTCTATCTATCCCCCTCGTTCTCTCTCCATCTCACACGCACACACACAATATAATGCCTAGCGAAGTATGATGGTCTCTCACTCAATTGTAGGCACACGCAGTCCCCCCTGTATGAATATGACTAGCTAATTCTTAGTCTCCATCACAAACATGTGCATGGTCTATCTCGATTTCTCTCGGGGCATCTTTCTATTGCATAAGAACCTCGTCCCTCTATCACCCACCCATATAGTCCCCACACGATCTCGAGTGGATCTCTCTATCAGAAACACACCCTCTCTCCCTCCCCATGTGTCCATCCTATCCATGCGTCCCTCTCGACCTTTGTTCCTTGTTGGCCAGACCTCTATTGGGCATGTGCTATAGGGGTGTGTCTCTCCGTTGCAAACAATCACGTACTAGCTATCTTCGTGTATCTCCTCACCTCGCTTTTATATCTCAGAGATGCATGCGTGATATGTTTGCATAAGAAACGAACACACACACACACTTCTCTCTCTAATTTATCGTTTGTTGTCCCTTTCTCTTTCACACACATACTCTTTTTGCACACTCACTCATTCTCCTTCACACGCACTTGATCTCTATCTACTTAGGCACTTTCTTCGGGCCATAGCATATAGATTTATTGAAAAGTCAAACATCACAAAGTTTGACGATGTACGTGGAGAAAGACATTTACATCTAGAACGGCAAACATATACCATTAGATTCATCATGAGATGTAGTTTCATATGATGTATCTTTGGCATTGTACATATAAATAATATTTGCGCAAACCTGGTCAAAGTTTCCAAAGTTTGACTTCTAAAGAATTTATATGCACTGCATTATCGAGCGGATGGAATATCTCTTTCCCCCTCTCGGCTATCTGATGAACGTCTCAGCCTTACCAGGGCTCCTCTATCTCTCTCAAACTTTATATCTCCCTGGTTCACACACACACATGTCTCGCTCACGCTACATAGACCCATCTGACACTCTCCGCCCTTGTTCTCTCTCTATGTGACACACACCCCCCTAAGTAAAATAATCCCTCACTCCATCATAGGCACACGCAGTCCACCCCTAAGTTTGACTATCTCTCACTAGCCATCAGGAACACACATATTGTCTCCTTCCATCCACACGTCTATCTTGATAACCCTCGGGGTATCTTTTATCGCACACACACCTTGTCACTCGATCTCCCACCCATGTAGTCCCATCACGATCTCTAGGCGATCTCTCTATGACAAACATACACTTTCTCCTCCCCATGTCTGCATTTTCTCCGTACATATCTCTCGACCTGTCTCCCTTGTTTGTCGGACCCCTATTGGCCACGTGCTAGGGGCCTTTCTCTCTCGGTTGCAAACAACCACACACTATCTCCTCACCTTTTTCCGCTATCGAAGATGCATGTGTGATATGTTCTCATAAGACACACACGCTTTTTCTGTTTTATCGTGTGTTGTCCATGTCTCTTTCACACACGCACACATACTTTTTTCAGTCACTCTTTCTATTTCCCTCTCTCTCTCTCTCTCTAGTTAGGTACTCTCTCACGTCCATAATCATATGGATGTTTTGAAAAGTCAAACCTTAGAAAAGTTTGACCAGGCATATGTGGAGAAAAACATTTACATCTGGAACGATTAT
Organism: Triticum aestivum; assembly: GCF_018294505.1. Lineage (NCBI taxonomy): Eukaryota > Viridiplantae > Streptophyta > Magnoliopsida > Poales > Poaceae > Triticum > Triticum aestivum. The sequence continues at coordinate 169,562,065 of NC_057807.1, read as the reverse complement.
TAGATTCACCACAACATGTATTTACTTCATACCTTCATTTATCTCTGGTATTGTAGATACAAGTAATTTATTTATAAACTTGGTCAAAGTTTCAAAAGATTGACTTAAAAAATGTAGGCACTACATTATAGAACGGAGGGAGTAGCTCTCTCTCTCTCTCTCTCTCTCTCTCTCTCTCTCTGCTATCTCTCATGGGCCTCCTCTCTCACTCGAACTCTCTATGCCGAGGGATTATAAGGTCACGGTGTCAGCGTATAGTTCCCTATATTGTTTAGTTAACCGGCCAACAAGTCCACATACTGCCTTGTCAACTCGTGTTCACTATCTTCGTGTGCTGGCCCATGTGGCAGTGGGTGAAAATAAGTAAACTAGAGTCCCATCTGACACGCGGTGAAGTAAACAAAGTTGAAACCATTCGGGGTAGCACCCCGCATGCTAGTAAATTGAGGGCACACGTCTTCTGCGTGACGGACGCACTCATGCACACTTCACCACTGCGTGGCGGCATGCACAGAAGGACGCACTCGCGCACAACCAGCACACAACACACACCAACACACGTGTACACCAGCGTCGCCGCAGGCTGAGATGGACGGCGAGGCAGCCAACAAGCGGAGGCAGCTCAAGCCGAAAATGCTTCCGGCGAGCCTGGACTTCATCAGCAGCCTCCCCGATGACATGCTTCTCGTCATCATTGGCCTCATCCCCACCAAATCTGCCATGTGGACCACCCTGCTCTCCCGGCGGTGGCGCCCCCTCTGGCGCCGCGTCCCCCTCAACCTCACCGTTGACAGCTGCCTCTGTGATGGGGATTGCAAACACATGGCTGCAGTCTCCAAGATCCTTTCATCGCACCCTGGGCCAACCAGATGCCTTGACATCCGCATGTTCAGTACCAACTGCAAGGTCCAAGACATGTTCGACGAGTGATTCTTTTCCCCCGCCCTAGATCAGCTCGAGGAGCTCAGCTTTGAAGCTGGACGATGTCGCGCTCTACCGCCGTCCGTGCTCCGCCTCATGCCAATGCTGCGCCGCACCAGCTTCAGCTCCTGCTATCTTCCCCAGATTAATGTCGCGCTTGCCCTTCTTCTACCTTAACTCAAGCAGCTTGACCTCTTCGACATTGGCATCTCGAAGAAGGCTATGGAGCACCTGCTCCGTAGCTGTACTGCGCTCGAGTACCTTTGTCTTCAGCAGATCCACGGGTTCATTAGCCTCCACATCGCCTCGACGAATCTCTGACGAATCTCCACGGGTTCAATTGGGAAGAGATCACTCCAGCTGTTCCATGTTATGGTCACTGAGAATGCGCCTTTCCTTGAGAGATTGCTTGTATCTGATCTAGAAAGTCCAACAAAAATCATGGTCATTGACGCGCCGAAATTAACAGTGTTGGTGTACTCATCTGCCAAATTCTCCAAAATCTTTATTGGATCCGTAATCATTCAGGTACAACACTGATCTTCTTCTCCGTCTTCTTGAAATTCACATTTTTAAATTTCTTCTTGATGTATTTACAACTGTCATCTAGAAAATAATTCCCACAAGCTTGACCCACTCTATTCGCACAGTGATAATCTTGGCAACAAAATCTATCGGCCCCAATCTGGATCAAGTTGTTGGATTCCTTACATGCTTTCTGTGCACCGAGAAGCTACTCATCGAGGTGAAACTTCTTTTCTATTAGTAAACGGTAATCACAACATAGCTCATTTTTTTGTAATTTTCCCAAATTATGATGAAAAGTGTAGTGTTCAAAACTACATCTACGCACTGCACCGAAAGAAATGTTCTTTAGTATATTTTTCTCACGTGATCACCTGCATCGTTTTTTTGTTGTACTACTACTATAGTAGCCTAGGCTAGTCATAGTAGCAAGTAACTTAGACTAGTAATTGTATGGTTACCCTAAGAGCAAGTACTACCTCCGTCCTGGTTTACTCTTCCTATTTTGTAGTACCAAAATTTGACCATAGATTTAATTAACAAAAAGGTAATGCATGTCACTAAAAATTATATCATTGGATTTGTATTTGAACATAATTTCAAATTGTATAATTTTTGGTGACATGCATTGGCATTTTCTTAGGTAAATATATGGTCAAAATTTTACACTAAATATGAGGTAGTACAAAAGTGCATGATAACGACCCTCCACTATGTAGGCCGAAACACGTGCCAAATTTACTTGTGATGCATTTGGCATCGATGCCCCTCCATTGCTCACCTGGTGCCCCAATCTAGATCACCTACTTTGCTTCAATGCCAAATTAACACACGCAATGAAAAAACACTTGCGTGGGAGAGGGAGAGGACTGAGGCAATAAAAAACACTTGTTTGGGAGAGTGAGAGGCTGGTGTAGTTGGTTTGATTTATTTGTTTATATATGTGGGTATGTGTGCACAGCGGTGCCAACTCTCCCACATCGCTAGAGCGGTGCCAAAAATCTTTTGATTGGACATCCATGCGTATTATGTGGCATACTTTTGAGAAATATGGCATTGGCCACAGAGTGGATGGCAACAAATGCTCGAGCTCTTCATGTGCTCCTAGGTAAATGAGAGGAAAGGGAGGGAGAGAGAGTCAAAAAATATCACTAGCCAGCCAACCCTATCATATGCCTTGTTTCAAGAAAAACTATCATATGAGCAAATGATATTAGCACCTCTTCATGACACGACAATCTTATACACCCATCTGCTCTAATAGGTTCTCTTGTTTTGCAGATAAAAAAAATACCCGAATACCTTGATCTCCAAGTTGATTTGATCGACTACTGAGGCAGCACATCTGAGATTAAATTGGCCAGGTTCTTTGTTCTAGAGGCAAGTGTGCTCAAGGTAATGAGGTTTGGCGTTCTCTGGCGCAACAATGAATGGTGTGCTGATCACCGCAAGCATCTAACCCTAAAAGAAAAGGTCTCCCAGAAGCCGAATTTGTTTTTGAAACATCAAGTGGCCAGAGACTCGAAAATTTATTTGCCCACTAGTTACTTGTGAGGACAGTGGATTTTAGTTTGTACGATAATGCTGCATCCACCTAATGTAACGGAAGTTCTTACGTAAACTTCCTAGTAATTCCCTCTTCATAGGTGCAGCATTACTCCTAACATTTGTAATATCAGTTTGAAACTTGTAGTTATTGCGTGTCCTATTCATACGTTTTCAAAATCCTGCGAATCAAGGAGGTCCTGAGTTCATGATGATATTGTGCAGTGCCATCTTTCACCAATAGCCGTCGGATCTAGATCTGACGCATACAAACCAAACTTCTGCAATTTTGCAAAAAGATGCCCGCACTTGTTCCCTATTTATGAACAGCTCCTTGTCTCTCACAATCAGCCTTATATCCTCCCCACCACATATAGAAGGCCATGGAAAAATCTGGCACGATGGCCACTGTTGCCACCGTCCACCCCTATATTGGTGTTTCATATAATGCACGGGCATGTACGCATGAGAAATTATGTCGAACACGACTGGTTGTAAGCAGGCTAGCTGTACAGCCATGATGATAGTGACTGCAGACGGTGAGGCTGACTTTGGTATGCCGAACACGGCGCCTACACTTGGGTGTCATCTCCGGCGCAGGGTATTGTCACTTCACTGTGAGGAGCAGCACGTAATAATTTGACAAACGGGTAGTACAGTACTACTACATTGCTAGTACTACTACTATTACTAGCACCACCATCTGGATTTAGTACTAGTACTACCACATCCGTCTGGATTTAGTATTTTACTAGCAATGTCTAGTAATGGTTAGCCTAGTAATGCATGTCACAAAAAATATACTACTCCTTCTATAAATAAATACATGATGTATTGTTTTATTCCTTCTGGTAGATGGCTCAAATCTGAAGTCTCATCAATCAGACTACTATTATACTCACCGAGCGCTTAACTTGGTAAGCTGCCAACAAAAAATTGCAATCAAAAACTACTATTGTACTCCCTTCGTACTGGTGCATTAGTCACGTTATGAAAACCATATACTAGTAATCCCAAAACTTTTAGTTGTGATGCATTAACAACCCACCTCATTCCGAGTTTCTTGCCAAGAAAAAAGAAATCACCCAATACGAGACGTGGGGTGCATATGCGTCCAATGACTTGATACTACTTAGCACAACATTTTTGGTTAGATGCATTAACATTTTATTAGTTAAATCAAAGGTCAAAACTTGGTGCAAAATGCAAAGGGGACCAATAAACATGTAAACATCAAAGTTCTCTTGTTTGGACCCAACTACAGGTCCAGTGAGATGACTATATTGCACCGGCACGATGGGGCCGCAGCTTCATTGACTTACTGCACCTGCCTTTGGGTGTATGATAAGTGGGCCCAACGGGTGGCTGACCCACCTGTCATACACCCAAAGGTAGGCGCAGTTAATGCATCAGAGCTTAGTCTGTTGCATTCACATGTGTGTTGTCCATCTACTCCTCGGCCATCTACTGCACCTGCCTTTGACTATATGACATGTGGGCCAGCCACCTGTTGGGCCCACCTGTCATGCACCAAAGGCAGGCGCAGTAAGTCAATGAAGCTGCGTCCGAATGCAACGCAGTCTGCACTTCTCATATAAAGGCTCCCCGCTAGTCCAATCTACGAAATCCTACACACCCTAACCAAGGGCAAGAGTGATCACTCCAATTGCAAGATCAGTTGACTTGATGCTAAACCCATGGAGGCGATGAGCGCGAGCATCAGCCGACTATGCCAAATGGTCCACGACGCTGGCCTGCGGCCCGACACCGAGGAACATCTCCAGGTCATGCTTGAGGACGCCAGGGAGAGAGGCTGCTTGGACGATAACTTTGTCTCCTTGTTTGACGAGGTCCTCGTCGGCTTCCTCGACAAGTTCACCATCGTCAAGAAGCTCGCGGACGACCTTGACGTACGCCTCCGGCCCACGCGTCCAGGTTGTGTGATGCCCGCCACCCTCAAGAACGTCTATGGTGACAACCTCTTCGACGCACTAGTGGCCCTGTGACTACCTGCCATCGCGCCAGAGAATGTCCAACTCAAGGTCATGCTCGCCGCATAGGGCCTGACGCAGCAAGACACCGTCGACATAATCACCCATGTCTACGTGCAAATCGTCCACAAGGACTACTACATGCAAGTGGAGGACGATAGGTTGCTGGCCTTCTTGGACCGCATGGCAACCTTGGACAGCATTGTTTAGAAGCACGTTGAGCTCGCCGCCAACGCCGCTGCTCCTCACACGTCGATTGGTTACCTAGCGCACTTGGGTGTGAGGATGTCGTTGATGGATCCGTATGTATTTTTATCTTTCCGTCAAATCCATTTAGTACGATATTGTACCACTAGTAATTATCTTACCTTTCACATCAACTTCATAATTTTCGTACATACTCCATGCATGAACCTAACCAGAACCAAACTTCTCATTACTGTAGGGAAAATCGTTATTTCTATCTATCGGTCTCGCCATGGAGAAGAACCAAAATTTACAAGTTACAAGTTCAAAAGAAAAAGCCTGTTGTGTTCGCGTCGCACCCCAACACAGTTGGTCTGGCACGCCGCTCAAGGGGAATGCGTGTTGTGTGGCATTTTCACTTACAAGTGGGACCGCAGTTGAGCAAACCGACTATTGGCAAACCCCCACGCCGCCCACCGCGTGATGGCGGAGAATATAGGAGGGAGAAGAGATGGTTGTAGCATGGACTCCAAGAAAATTGGTGTCAGATGGGACTTGTGTGGGTGGCATGTGCCGTACTGCTAGACGTGAATGCTAGTTATGGCCCATGCCACCCCACTATATCGAGCCTATATCAAGCTGCTGGTTACGTAGAACAAATTTCTTGGAGTCCGGGCTCAGCCATCCTCTCTCTCTCTTCTCAGCCAGCAAGCAGACGCGCGGAGCCCATCGTCTGCTTGCTCACATGCGGTCCCACATATCAGTGAAAACGCAAGATGACCCACTGAACCTGCACATCTTTCACCTCGACATGCTGGTGATGAAAAAGAAATCCAATAAAGATCTTCGGTGGCTGCTTTTGTAGTTACTCAAGAGTAAGATTCTATTTACAGTTTAACCCAAGATGCACATCATGTGGCTTCATCTAGCACTCCATTTTCTTGCATGACAGGACCTGGATGCTAGATGTCCCACGTGGGACCGCAGTTGAGGAAACCGACTATCGGCAAACCCCCACCTCGCCCGCTGTGCGATGGCTGAGTTAGAGAAACGATGCCGGAGGTTGAAGAGATAGTTGTAGCACAGACTCCAAGGAATATGGTGTTAGATGGAAGTCATGTTGGTGGCGTGTGCCGTACTCCTGTACGTGAATGCTTGTTCTGGACCATATTGAGGATTCGAGGTGCTGGTTACGTACAACAAACACATTAACATATGGCCCACCTCACACCGTTGCCAAATTTCTTGGAGTCTGTGCTAGGTTAAAAAGAGTTCTTCGTGAGGGTGGATGGCTGGTCTCAAGTTTAAAACTTGTTGTATTACGTATACGTAGACATAGAGATAGTGCAGCAATTTTGGGAGTTTGAACCCAAACATCATAACGCAATTTCTACTGGACTCATCCGAGGATCTAGGATGATGGGTTTCGCAGCTACAGTAAAAACACCTGCCCAACGTGCGAAGCATGTGAAGCTAGTACAAATAGTAGTACTATTGTTGATTGGACTCATCTGATAACCTATTGCAATGCACGTACAATTATGTATTCGGAAAATATTTTTTTGCCTCGTCGCAGCACCCACTCTGAGAAGCAACTTGAAAGCCATTCATATATTTAGTAAGTTCATCAGAACCATATCATTTAGCATTACATACAACAGGTCATCAACCCACACCGACAACGAGGATACATTATAAATACTGAAGTTTTCATCACATAACAAATAACATGCAATGAAATGAACTTCAGCTCAACCACTCGTCAGCGTTGAAAACGCTTGCTTTGAACCAGAAGTGATTCTCTTGGAAGGGCCAACTACTTTCAATCTCGAGACCAACGCAGGATTGATCATCAAGGCTGAAGCGGCCTATGTCAGGACGCATATTGTGAAGGCCATGGTAGGGAAGTAGAGCAATGTCCGATGTATAGATACAGTTGCTTCTCATAAATGGTAGTAACGTTGTGTTAATAGCAGCTAGATCACTTTTCACAATCATTGGATAGTTTTGTCCAAGAAAGAGCGAGTTTCCTTCAAGACTATCAATATTGAACCAGGGAGAAGGTGTTGGCGCTAGAACACTAGTATCCATCCCGAATACCCTGAAATGGATGTTGGAATAGGTTCGGATAATGCGACCATGCGAGACAACACCTGCTTCCTTAGTATCATCAGCAGTGCCCTGTACATAGACAAGAAGAGGTGATCCATCAGAATAAGTTGCCAGGCGCCATTGAGTATATGGGTCCTGCTCGTCCTCATGCTCGTGATCATCATCGTCGTCATCTCCCTCTTGGTTATAAAAAATTTCAAGTATAGGTGGTGGAATGTTCACAGGACCTTGGAAACATAAGAAGGTTAATTAGTAAACAGAAACTAGCTAATCCACATGCATGTGGATGAAACAATTATAATTACAGTGGAAGACAAACGTACTGAAAGCATAAGGATCCATGCAAAAACAGTGCCACAAGTGGTGGCAGCAAACACAAGACCCTTGTATTGAATTGCATCACAGTACTCATCCGTGTACAGAAATTGATTTTTGAGCAATTTCCATCGAGGCGTGGAAGTAAGGACGGCAACAAGCTTGTCGAAGATAGCAACAACTTCATAGCTTGTGTAATCCCAAGAGCGGTTGGGAACTCGACAAATTGCTATCTTCCATAGATGACAATCACCATGATCGTATTTGAACGTGTGTAGAATACCGGTGTGCTCAACCTCTGGGCAGTCTGAGATTTTTGGAAGTGGAACCGGGTGACGAGTGTACACATTCACAAGTTCCCACTCGCTGTTGGACCCAATATAAACAACCCAGTCTCCATTTGCGCTTGCACAAGCCTTACCCTCAAGCGATGGCATCTTAACATCACACATATCGTTATCAAGCGGCATCAACTTGCACAAGGCAAGGGCTCCGTCGTCCGTTCACCAGTCAGCAGGGTCATGGCAAAGAAGATAGGGGAGATCAAACCGCTCCTGGACCCTTGGGTTCCTTGTAATGATGTTATTAGTTGAGTCGAGAATGGTCTTGAACGAACCTGCCATGCTAGCCGAGGTGATGACATCACACCGACCAATGAGTTCCTCCACCACGTCATCCTTTAGAACGGGGCAAGAATAACGGTGTCATTTTCGGCCTGTTCCCTCCATGGAGAAGATGATCGAACAATGACAGAAGGAAGGGTTAAGGAAAATGGTGGAGGGAGGAAGAGGGTGCGACAACAGTTCCAAATCGAGAGGGAAACTCAAAGAGGCGGTGGACGGTTGCCATAGTACACAAAGAGGCGCCCCGGCTTACATAGACGTCCATTCAGAAATTGTACAAAAGGACTCGCCGTCGTCTCACTGACAAGTTGGAACGGGACCACCTGTCAACGAAACATGGTGTGTAATTTCTCGTGCAAAATGCATCTGGCCGCATTGGCCTGAGGTGCCGCATTAGTTATCGACCTTCATTTTTTAAATGGTGTGCCATTTAATTTTCAAGCACGATTAACTGGTACTATATGCAGAGAAAATATAAACTACTCTACCACCACTCCACCTCTAGTACTAATATCAAAAAGATATATAGGCTGGAGTTTCAGCGCTTTCTTGCTAAGGGCTGCCCACTTGCTTCTCACGCTATCACCCTCTCTCAAGATCTACAAAAGACGGCCTCTGTCTCCCTCCTCACCGGTGGTCTCAGATCTGCAGGGGAAGAAAAGGACGTGCAGCATTGACACGCTCGTCGTTGACGAGCGAGGTCATGCACTGATGACAAGGCCGTCCTCTCAGACCTAGTGCCCTCGCAGGATGGCCTCCATCCCCAAGCTCGCTGCCGTAGTGTGTGCGGAGGATGACGACCATGAGCGAAGACACTTCCCGCTGACCCTTAGGTATGCTACCTATTTTCTAACCATACCCTTGTTCTATTGCCCCATCTGCCACGTCGCTGCATGTGGATCTTTCTCCACTACACCATCTTCCCAATTTGCTATCCTATGCTCTGCTGGTCACGCAGACGAAAACCTTAATTTGCACTATTAAAGGAAAACCTACTTCATGAAAACTAATCCATGACTAGGTTGAATAAGGAAAGGAAGGGAGAAAGTACTGTCCAAGAGACTAGGCATCGAACGCGCATCTAGGTTGAAAAGGGGGAAATCAGTAGCTAAGGAGCGAGTCTCATGTCTCTTGGTTAGAAAAGGGTGGAAATGGGTAGAAAGGCATGACAACGCAATAGAGAATGACCAGGTTGTTCGGTTTGTTATCTTCACATAGGAAAAAGGTGGCTAAAGAGAACAAAAATGGGACGTAATCGACTTATGCTGCCTAGATATTTATTGCTCTTGGCACCACTCTATGCGTCCGTGGAGGTACATCGTACTGGTGCACCCACTATCCAAATGGGCATCCCATGCTCTTATTGCCACTTTTTTGCTGTTAGTACAACGCCAGCATTAAAGTCAAGCAATGCTACAACTAAAGTGATGCCACATTTAAATAATGCCACACTCAGTCTAATGCCACCGATAAATTAAAGCAATGCCATTTAATGTCACTGGATTAGTTCAAGGTTAGCTGTTGAATGTGGATGTATTAAAGATCTTCTAGCTAAGGCATTCTAATGATGTTGCACAACCAGTATACCAACGATGAAACTTGTTACTACCTTCAGATTTTTGCACTGTTAATTTTTATAGATTACATACCTGTCGATTACATACCTGACATCATGATGTAATGTTAAGTCATTTCTTTTTGTATAGTGTCACTGAATTGTCAAGGCGGTGATGGCATTTTATTGTAGTTGAACTGCACAAAATATGCTTAAAAGAAAAGGAAAGGTCAGGAATCATTGATTTTTTCAGAAAGAACTATATATGCCTTCCTGACATCAGCCGTTGTTGCCTTATTTATTCCTTCAAATAGGTGGTTAGAAACTGTCTTGCTACCTTTTCCCATTAAGAAATTGGAATGCTTATATTTGTGAGTCTATGCTTCAACTAGTCCCACTTTTATAGTAATCACACTTTCAATATCTATGCAAACAGGGATGCTCGATTTTAGTGGAACTGCACAAAAAGTCCAAATGGTTCAACATTAGGAGCATGTTTTCTTCCAAACCTTTATATCGAATTGGTGGCACTATGAGTTGTTCATTACGAAGGTACAAGGTTTGCTACTATCTTGCTACTGTTTTTGTACTGTCATTAGATAGTAATATTAGTGGTTTGCATGTGAATTTATTGGCAGGGTGGACCTACATTGGAGGTGCAGGACATGATTCAATGATTGGATGCTTAATTTCTGTTGTATCGATTTCAACTCTTCCATCACTGCGAACATGGATATCCTTGGTCTGATGAAGAATAGGCACTATAGTTATGCTCTAAACCAGCAAATTAATCCAGTACGAAATTTTCCAGGGCCAAACATGACAGTATCAAATTGTCTAGTGCAAAACATGATAGATGATAAGCGGAAGAGGTGTGTTTAAACCGAAAATACAAGGTGGGGTATGATAATCCCCAAGTGCGGGGAATCATCATAGCAATTTCCAAAGGTGGAAGTGATAAGTATGGAGTGTCTAACCCACGAGGAGCTAAAGGTAAGATCAATATTCTCTCAAGTCCTATCTGCCATTGATATGACTCTATGTACACCGAACGATTGCTTCCAACTAGATACAAGAAATAAAATTACGTTGTGGGTATGAAGAGGATAACTTTGCATGATATCGGAGAGCTAAAATATAAAAGTAGGTGTTCATATCATAAAGTTAGAATATATTACAAAATATTATAAATAGCGAGTGTGGAATAATGATGGATAGGTGTGCGGAATTATCCTAGGCAATTGTTAACAAGACCAGTAGTCGTCATTGCAATTTCACATGAGGGAGAGGCATAAGCTAACATACTTTCTCTTCTTGGATCATATGCACTTATGATTGGAACTCTAGCAAGCATCCGCAACTACTAAAGATCATTAAGGTAAAACCCAGCCATAGCATTAAAGCATCAAGTCCCCTTTATCCCATACGCCACAACCCCCTTACTCGGGTTCATGCTTCTATCACTCAAGCAACCCACTATAAGCGAATCATGAACGTATTGCAACACCCTACAGTGGGAGTCCCTCACGCTTGCGCGACATGGAGGGCACAATAGGACAGCACCAAAATAAAACATACAACTAGTACCAATCTAGACCATCAATCAACCCAAAGACAAAAGATATCTACTCAAAACATCATAGGATGGCGACACATCATTGGATCATAATATCTGGCTTAAAGAACCATGTTCAAGTAGGGATTACAGCGGGGTGCGGGAGAGTGGACCGCGTAAAAGAGATGATGATGGTGATGTTGATGAAGACGATCACGGCGGCGATGATTCCCCTCCCGATGGCACTCCGGCGCCACCAAGAGAGAGGGGGAGAGGTTATCTCCCTTGTGCGTCCTCCTCCATGGCCTCCCCCCTAGATGGGAGAGGTTCTCCATGTGATCCTTGGCCTTCATGGCGATGATGGCCCCTCCGGGATCCTCCTCCATCGCCTTCGATGATGATGGCCCCCTCCGGTAGGGTGCCAGAGAGGGCCTAGATTGATTTCTCGTGGCTACAGAGGCTTGCGGTGGCGGAACTTCTGATATAGGTTATTTTCCGAATGTTTCTGTATTTATAGGAGAGGTTGGCATTGATTTCACGTCAGGGGGGGTCTCCGGGCTGTCCACGAGACAGGGGGCGCGCCCCGGGGGGTGTGCACGCCCCCACCCTCGTAGGCAGATCGGGACTCTTCTGGCCCAACTATTTCACTCCAGGGGCTTCTTTTGGTCCATAAAAGTTCATCAAAAATTGGCACGTCAATTGGACTCCATTTGGTATTCCTTTTCTGTAAAACTGAAAAACAAGGAGAAAACAGAAACTGGCATTGGGCTCTAGGTTAATAGGTTAGTCCCAAAATCATATAAAATAGCATATAAATGCATATAAAACATCTGCGATGGATAGTATAATAGCATGAATACTTCATAAAGTATAGATACGTTGGAGACGTATCAGCATCCCCAAGCTTAATTCCTGCTCGTCCTCGAGTAGGTAAATAATAAAAGAAATAATTTATGAAGTGTGAATGCTAGTAAGTGCATAAGTTTGATCAATCATAGTTCCAATCACTTTTTCTAGCATCATCCTATCAGCTGCTCAACTCATAAAACTTCTCATGATCAAGTAACAAGCTATTCACATGTTAAAGTATAGATCATAAACTTTCTTGAAACTAACAAACTATATTCTCAGTCATCAAACAATTGCAATTCATCTTATTTTCAGCAAGGGTCTATGTCAGAGCTTTGATTTAGCAAACTCCACATACTCAACTATCATTTAATCTTTCAGAATTTCTAACACTCATGTGATATTTATGGTTCAAAGTTTTAATCGGACACAGGGAAAGATAGGGGCTTATAGTTTCGCCTCCCAACCTTTCACCTCAAGGGTAATGTCAACAATAATAGTTCATGATAACTTACATCCTATTGGATATATATATCAGGATCTTTCCAACACAATGTGCTTGCCAAAGGATAAAATGTAAAAAGGAAAGGTGAAGATCACCAAGACTCTTGTATAAGGTATAAGAGAAGAATTAAAAGATAGGCCCTTCACAGAGGGAAGCAGAGGTTGTCATGTGCTTTTAAGGTTGGATGCACAAAATCTTAATTCAAAGGAACGTCACTTTATATTGCCTCTTGTGATAGAGACCTTTATTATGCAGTCTGTCACTTTTATTTCTTCCCATCACAAGTTCGTATAAAGCTTATTTTCTTTGCACTAATAGATCATACATATTTAGAGAGCAATTTTTATTCCACGCACCGATGACAACTTACCTAAAGGATCTTACTCAATCCATAGGTAAGTATGGTGGACACTCATGGCTAAACTAGTTTAAGGGATATTCAGAAGCACAAGTAGTATTTCTACTTGGTGCAAAGAATTTGGCTAGCATGAGGGGGAAAGGCAAGCTCAGCATGTTGGATGATCCAAGACAATATACTTTATTTCGGATATAAGAAGACATAACCCATTATGTTGTCTTCCTGGTCGAACATCAACCTTTTAACATGTCATATTTTAATGAGTGCTGAAAATTACAAAAGATGTCCAATATAGTATATTTATATGTGAAATCTCTCTTCCTTCAATATTCTTTCAGGAATTGTTCAAGTGACCAATTCTGCGTTTGCTAACTTTCAATAAGTTTACTACCTATACTTATTACATGTGAAGTCATTACTCCCCATGGTATAAGCATATGAAACATTTATAAATTCAGATTTATGATATTCAATTAATTCAACCATTTACTCATAGGATATACGTGAAGCATGTGAGCAAATGACAAATTACTCCAAAAGATATAAGTGAAGAACACTGAGTAGTCAAATAATTAACTAGCCATTGGAGGATTCTTTTTTATTCAAGATTTCAGATCCAATGATTTTATTCAAACAGCAAGTAAAATTGAAAATACGCTCCAAGCAAAACACATATCATGTGACAAATAAAAATATAGCTCCGAGTAAAGTATAGCGATAGTTTTGAAGACGAAAGAGGGGATGCCTTCTGGGGCATCCCCAAGCTTAGGCGCTTGATTCTTCCATGAATATTACCTTGGGGTTCCTTGGGCATCACCAATCTTAGGGTCTTTCCACTCCTTATTCTCCTCATATCGATATCTCACCCAAAGCTCGAAAACTTCAATCACACAAAACTTAACGGAACTTCGTGAGATAGGTTAGTATGATAAATAGCAAACCATTCACTTTGGTAATGTCAAAGACAAGGTTCATAATTGTTCTCACACAATGCCTACTGTACCATATCATTTCTACAATTTATATTGAGAAATATAAGCCATAGAAACTAGCAAACAAGCAAACTATGCAATGAAAACAGAATTTGTCAGAAACAGAACAGTCTGTAATGATCTGAACAGCAACAACACTTCTGCTACTCCAATTTTTTTGAAATAAATTGGTGGACGTGAGGAATTTGTCTATTAATCATCTTCAAAAAGAATCAACCTAATAGAACTCTCCAGTAAAAATTGGCATATATTCTTGTGAGCGCAAAGTTTCTGTTTTTTTACAGAAAGATTGCAAAGACTTCAACCATGTCTTCCCAAAGGTTCTACTTGGCACAACCACTAACTAAAACATAAAACCACATCTAACCAGAGTCTAGATGAATTATTTATTACTAAACAGGAACAAAAAGCAAGAAACAAAAATAAAATTGGGTTGCCTCCCAACAAGCGCTATCGTTTAACGCCCCTAGCTAGGCATGATGATTTCAATGATGCTCACATAAAAGATAAGAATTGAAACATAAAGAGAGCATCATGAAGAATATGACTAGCACCTTTAAACATAACCCACTTCCTATGCCTAGCGATTTTCTGAGCAAACAATTTAAGGGAACAAGAATCAACTAGCATAGGAAGGCAAAACAAGTATAACTTCGAAACTTTAAGCACATAGAGAGGAAACTTGATATTATTGCAACTCCTACAAGCATATATTCCTCCCTCATAATAATTTTCAGTAGCATTATGAATGAGTTTAAAAATACAACCATCACATAAATCATTCTTTTCATGATCTACAAGCATAGAAATTTTTCTACTCTTCACATAAGCAAAATTCTTCTCATTCAGAATAGTGGGATCACTAATTCCTAAAGTTGACACTCTTCCAAACCCACTTTAGATGATAGTATTATTCATACTCAAAAAGATATAAGTGAATTTCATGGAGAATTCTAAAATTAATCTTATATTTACTAATTGGAGGCACCATCCGAGTTACCACATTAATCCTAGCAGTTACGAAATAACATCCGTAGGATTAATAAATAATATGTCCATAGCCGTTTGATGAAGTAACATGAACGGTTTTCCATCTCAGCCTTATTCCCCTTGGTCTCTTACCTTTTCTAGCGTGAACGCAATAAAAGGTATACGCTCCTTCTCTGCCTTCTTTCCCTTGGTCTCTTAACGTTTCTAGCATGAAGGAAAAAAAGATATTCTGATAGAAGGTAACAAAATACAAAAGGAATGTATGCGTCTCTCTCCCCGTTTCCCACAAAAGGAAATACCATCGTGGTGTCCCGTGAAGGCAATAAAAAGGTATACGCTCCTTCTCTGCCTTCTTCCCCTTGGCCTCTTAACGTTTCTAGCATGAAGGGAAAAAAGATAATCTGATAGAAGGTAAACAAAATACAAAAGGAATCTGTGCGTCTCTCTCCCCGTTTCCCATGAAAGGAAATACCACGGTGGTGTCCTGCTATATTTGGTCTCCATGCCTTCGTCGTCTCCTGTCATCAGCATGTCCTCGGAGACTCCTACCACAATTCATCCAACTTGCCGCATGCACTTTCCAGCTATTCTCAGGTTCAATCTTCCAAACAAGGTGTAATTGATGTTAAATAAAGGTAAAATCCAATCAAGGCTGTTCATCTCTCAGTCATCTCATTTTTCTAGAAGTTCCCTCCCATGGTTCTTGAGAAAATCGAGCATCAATTTTTAAACCCGCAGAGTAGTCTCTAACATGGTTCTTGAGGAGGGGTACCGAACGAAATTAATTTGAAGAAAATAATCCAGCAAGGATCAATGCAGAGCAAAAGAAAGATAAACTGCTAATATTGTTGTATTACATAATAGATCTGTTGCTCACCAACAGCACATGTCCAACTATTCTGATCAGCTATCTCTTTTCTATTTTCATGTACTTTTTTTCTTCGTAATCTCTTTCCAGTAACATGATTAGCTGGACAACAAGTCGATCTGTGATCTACGATTGGACGTTCTCGGCGGAGTCACCAGGGTCGATGAATCAACAACTGCAGGAATGCCACTGTACATTGGCCAAGACTAAAGACCCATGTGTCCAACTCTAGCTATAGGTACGTGGAGACCCATAATTAGTAGCTTTATATTTGAGATACATTAGACTTTACGAGTGAGGGGCAAGCTGTGCTGAGGTTATTCAAGGTACATATGTATTTCTCTCATTGGCTTTTAATTACCACTGCACTCCTTAATTAAGATTGCACCTATAGATGTGCTACTAATACATGTCTTCCCTTTGTTTCCTTGGTATACCTTCTAATATATGTCAGAATATATGTGCAATACCTCTTCGTGCAAGGATGAATCACCACATGCTCACGGTTGATGATTGATGAGCTATATGTTCATATTTAATGTTGAATATCAAAATTAATATTCCACGTTAAAAAATGTCCCCTTTTCCATGTACCAGATAAATAATACAACGATGTCGTTGATTCTAATATGAGTTCAAAAAAATGAAGGCCTTTGAAAATCAATAATTGTACATCATAATAGATGTGATAGTTTAATTCTGTATTCACGAGATTCATATTCACTAAAAAAATTGTACTAACATGTCTATTTATTTGTTCTCAAACCTATTCGTCTGTGGCTTTAAAATATATGATTTCAATCCTTTCAGTACGGACAAACGTCATGCGTATACTTCATATTCATATTCCCCAAGTCAGAATACTACCATGTACTATGCGATTAAACATGGAAGCACAATTTTCACTGAAGACCATCAATGATGCAATACATCTAGACTATCTAAGATCTAAAGTTTTATACCTATTCGCTTACTTCAAATTCAAAATGTGTTAAGTTGTGTCTTCTTACAATCCAACTATTTTTTCTATAATTCTCAGTTTCTAAAGTCTCTTGGAATAGGGTGTGTTCTTTATGTACGAACTGTTTTTTCTTACTGAAATAATTTGAAGGATTTATAAAGTGTCTACCACATCCAGTATCCGGGAATGTTATTCTAATTTATTTTCCTACATTCAAATAGTATACATGAGTACCTATATTTTATCATTAACAAAAAAAATTAAGGTTTGTTAATCACACCATAGTTAATATAATTCAATATTTCATCAAGGACAACCGTTCACAGTCATGCTAATATATCACGAGAGTTACATCTATACAAGTACGTTAAAGTGTCAAACATATGTTAGAACAAATTAGTAATTCTTCACAAGAAGATACATCTTACAACCATATTTTGTGCAGTTATAAGAATATAATGCCAAACAAATATCTCTCTATGTAGCTGATTAAAGGTTGTTCTTCTTATCTGTGGTGTCACTAATATGTTCTCAGTTATCTATCTACCTTAAAGATTGGCAACTTCTTACGGTACATTTTTGTCAAGCAACCATTTACAGATTTTATGCACATAGTAGTTGTCATTAGCTGACTGAATTATTTCTAATTTGTGCATGCATTATTGATCAGAATGAAATCACTATCTTATATTCCTTTAGATTAAAGAATTCCATCTTCTAGGGAATCTACTCAGTTTTACTAGCCTCAGTTGAGAAGACATTAACATTGTTGTTGAGTTTGCATACAGTTCAATAATTTGTACAATTGGATGTCTGATCTAAATTAGAAATTTAACGACCCGATTCTATATATGTTTTTCATTCTTTTTCACTAATGGAACTGCAAACATGGATATTTTTAGAAAAGGGAAATCTGTATTATACATAAAATTATACATTTCTAACAGCCTATATTTTTTCCACAAGCCCAAATTCGCTGTCATAATTGGTGTAGAATTTTTTTTACGATACATTCATTTTGTGATTTTTTTAATACTGGATTATTGGTATGATGCTTCCATACATTCTATCAAAGTCAATAGGAATAGTGATGCAAATTAGTTGAAGCTCTTCTTGGACATTATATTGTACCCCTTCTCATAAACTTGACATGTTGATATCAGAACAATATTTAGTTAATCATCAAGGCACCTACCAAACTAGGATTCGTAAGGTCAATAATAACTAAGGAATTTAGAATACATAAGGTTGATAATAAATTGAGGAGTTTACTGGAGTAATAATTTTTAATATGGATAAAAAGGAATATTGTGAAATGATATTGTAGTCATAATACTTAAAGCTTAATGAGTATGTTTTTTATGCTAGCCCGTGCAGTAGCACAGGTCGATGACTAGTATAGACTAACCAATATCCAAGCTCAAAATATGTAAGTGAAGCACACGAAGCATTCTATAAAACCACACTCAAAAGATTTAAGTGAAGCACGAAGAGCAATTCTATAAAATCATACTTAAAAGATATAAGTGAAGCACATGAAGTATTCTGTAAATCAATGAAGGGCTATATCATACTATCATGGTTCTTAAAGAAAAATAAAAACACAAAGGACACAAATCATGTGAACAAAACAAAAACCGAGGTATACCGATATTTGTTGAAGGAGATGGGATGCCTGCCGGGGCATCCCCAAGCTTAGATGCTTGAGTATCCATTAAAATATTTACTTGGGGTGCCTTGGGCATCCCCAAGCTTGAACTCTTGCCTCTCTTTATTCTTCTCATATTGATAGCTCCTCGATCTTCGAACACTTCATCCACACAAAACTTTAACAAAAACTTTGTGAGATCCGTTAGTGTAATAAAGCAAACTGCCACTTTAAGGTACTTTAATGAACTCATTCTTTATTTATATTGGTTTTAAACCTACTGTATTCCAACTTCTCTATGGTTCATACCCCCCGATACTAGCCATAGATTCATCAAAATAAGCAAACAACACGCGAAAAACAGAATCTGTCAAAAACAGGACAATCTGTAGTAATCTGGAAGTTTAGTAAACTTATGTAACTCCAAAAATTATGAAATAAATATGAAAATTTGAAAAATTAGTACAGAATTAATGTGCAAAAAGTTTCAGACCCATTTCACCTTCCAGTAAAAAAATTAAAATCCTGCGCTACAGCCAAAGTTTCTGTTTTTGTTCTGCACATAGTAAACAAGCAATCTAATCATCCTAAAACCAAAGCTTGGCACATTTTTTATAATACAATGTATATATACAAGGGGATAATTATTTACAGAGAAACTTCCATGATGACATTGTTTCCGTGAGCATGAACACAAGTGCTCAAGGTCGACCCTCACTTCTTCAATGCATAACTTTTCAATCACTTCTCTTTTTGAAAAACTTTTTTTAGGCATGAGAGGCAAGTAATTTTTTTTATTTTCATTCATTAATTTTTTTTGTATGTTTCACCCACAACTAAACAGAAACAAAAAGGAAAAACAAAATCTACTTAGTGAAGAAAGCAAACAAGCACACACGAGAATATCAACCCCACGCTATTGGTCCCCGGCAACGGCGCCAGAAAAGAGCTTGATAATCCCCAAGTGCAGGGAATCATCGTAGCAATTTTCAAAGGTGGAAGTGATATGTATGGAGTTTCGAACCCACATGGAGCTAAAGGTAAGATCAATATTCCCTCAAGTCCTATCTGCCACTGATATGACTCTACGTACACCGAACGTTTTCTTCCAACTAGATAGGAGAAATAAAACTACGTTGTGGGTATGA
The DNA here is from genome assembly GCF_018294505.1 of Triticum aestivum. Classification (NCBI taxonomy): domain Eukaryota; kingdom Viridiplantae; phylum Streptophyta; class Magnoliopsida; order Poales; family Poaceae; genus Triticum; species Triticum aestivum. The sequence goes on along the minus strand of NC_057807.1, from coordinate 169,542,418 downwards.
AGAGGATAACTTTGCATGATATCGGAGAGCTAAAATATAAAAGTGGTGTTGTTATCATAAAGTTATAATATATTACTAAATATTATAAATAGCGAGTGTGGAATAATGAATTATCCTAGGCAATTGTTAACAAGACCAGCAGTCGTCATTGCAATTTCATATGAGGGAGAGGCATAAGCTAACATACTTTCTCTTCTTGGATCATATGCACTTATGATTGGAACTCTAGCAAGCATCCGCAACTACTAAAGATCATTAAGGTAAAACCCAACCATAGCATTAAATCATCAAGTCCCCTTTATCCAATATGCCACAACCCCCTTACTCGGGTTTATGCTTCTGTCACTCAAGCAACCCACTATAAGCGAATCATGAACGTATTGCAACACCCTACAGCGGGAGACCCTCACGCTTGCGCGACATGGAGGGCACAATAGGACAGCACTAAAATAAAACATACAACTTGTACCAATCTAGATCATCAATCAACCCAAAGACAAAAGTTATCTACTCAAAACATCATAGGATGGCAACACATCATTGGATCATAATATGTGGCTTAAAGCACCATGATCAAGTAGGGATTACAACGGGGTGCGGGAGAGTGGACCTCGTAAAAGAGATGAGGATGGTGATGATGATGGTGATGTTGATGAAGACGATCACCATGGGGATGATTCCCCTGCCGATGGCACTCCGACGCCACCGAGAGAGAGGAGGAGAAGTTCTGCCCCTTGTGCTTCCTCCTCCATGGCCTCCCTCCTAGATGGAGAGAGGTTCTCCCTCTGGTCCTTGGCCTTCATGGCGATGATGGCCCCTCCGGGATCCTCCTCCATGGCCTCCGGTGATGATGGCCCCCTCCGGCAGGGTGCCAGAGAGGGCCTAGATTGATTTCTCGTGGCTATAGAGGCTTGCGGCGGCGGAACTTCCGATCTAGGTTATTTTCCGAAGGTTTCTGTATTTATAGGAGAGGTTGGCATTGATTTCACGTCGGGGGGGGGGGGACTCCGGGCTGTCCAAGAGGCAGGGGGCGTGCCCCAGGGGGGGTGGGCACGCCCCCCAACCTCGTGGGCAGCCTGGTACTCTTCTGGCCCAACTCTTTCGCTCCATGGGCTTCTTTTGGTCCATAAAAAATCGTCAAAATTGGCACATCAATTGGACTCCGTTTGGTATTCCTTTTCTGTAAACCTCAAAAACAAGGAGAAAACAGAAACTGGCACTGGGCTCCAGGTTAATAGGTTAGTCCCAAAAATCATATAAAATAGCATACAAATGCATATAAAACATCTACGATGGATAATATAATAGCATGAATACTTCATAAATTATAGATACGTTGGAGACGTATCAGGGTATATGTTTACTAGCTGGTTGATATTTGTGCGGACAAATGTCTGCCCAAACAAACAAAGTGACCGCAATTTTGGTGGAACTGCACAAAAGAATAGTATAGTCATTGCATGTAGTGCCATTTGAAAAGAGACACAGAAAGACTGGATAGTCACTTCATGGAATGCACAAACATAGTACCGTACTATTTATTGGCCAAGACTAGGTGCTTCATTGCTTTGGTATGATTATACATCGGGCATCATTTTGCCTAAGTTTAAGTTTGTATTCCGAAAATAGTCTCGCCATGTGATCGAGAGAAGACCAACTAATATTGTAGTGGATGTTCCTCTGTCATTTGTGGTTCATTCTCATGGTTCCAGTTGTTGGCGAAACCACTTACGTTTGCAAGAGGAATTGTAGCCTTCACATACAAATTTTTCTTTCACTCTGTACTGAATGTTCGCCCAGAAAAGCATCCGTGTTAGTAGGAAGAACAGATGTTTTTTCTAGATCTTTGCTTTTGGAGCTACATATTTGTATATGATCTGTGAATCATTCAGATGCATTAACAGCTTACTAGTTGGTAGTGAATTTGGGCTACTAATGTGAACATATTACAATGCCAGGCCTGTGAGTCTTGTGTGAACATTTCGAACGGATCGGCTCTTACTGCTGTGCACAACATGATCATGATTTCTGTGTTCTCGGTGTTTACAAGTTATTAGCAGTTCTTTATTTCTATTCGCTCAGTGTTTACAAGTTACTTATAGATCACTAGCTAGCCTAATACGCTCCTGGCAGTTTTAGTTGTGATGCAAGATCCAAAGGTGGCAGTTTTCTGAATAAAAATGCCTATCTCTAAAGAAACTGACAGGTTGTTCTGAAGAAAATGTCGTGCGAATCTGAAGAAACTGACAAGCTTTTCTGAAGAAAATGCCATGCGAATATGAAGAAATTGCCAGCAAAAATGTTCGCAAATGCCTTATGTACCAGCGAACGTTCATCAACTAATGCGATCCTACACGTACACTATCCGACCTACTCGATCCTACACGTACACTATCCGACCTACTCGATCCTACACGAATAAATAGCGGATCACGCACGTACTAATCCCTCCGTCTAGGTGTGTAAGTCATCTTATGAAAACTAAATAATCCCAAAACACTTAGGCGTGGTGCATTAACTTCTACCTCATTTCTTGTTTCCTGACATATCAACCAATAAGAGATGTGTGGTGTGCATGCTTTTAATGACTTGAGACGACAAACATGACATGAAGTGGTTTGTTCAGTGCATGCAGTGCTATTAATGAGCAAATAAACATTAAGTTCTCTTGTTTTCCCCTCCTCCTTGGTCACGGTGCATAACCTAAGATGACTTATTCACCTAGATGGAGGGAGTACCTCCTTTCCTGTTTGCAGGGCTCAATTCAAAAATCTCACCAACCAGGTTAGATGATGAGTGGTGGAATCATTTTTGACAAGGAGGGAGTACCTCATCTAGATGATTCGAGTGCACTAGTTTGACCGTCATGCTGACAGTAGCACTACACGCAGCATAGATGGGACGCACCACTGACGAGACGAGGCGCACTAAGCCATGCATGCTTATGCATTGAATTCCGATGACCGTCGCGTTTCCTGTGACACGCTGCTTCAACTACCTTGGTTGGTGAGATTTTTGATCATCCTAGCGTTTCCCGCGACACGTTGCTACATGTACACTATTTGCCTATAATTACCGGTTCCCGGTGTTCTCCCGTAGCACCGTCACCCAACTAGCCCTATCGTCTCCCCTCAAAAATCCCAATCGGCCCGACGTAGCTCGCCACTTGCCCTTGCTCTCGCCACGTCCGTCATGCCCCGGACCGTCCGCAATAGGCCAAGCTAGAGGCGCTCACCACTGGAGCTAGTGTTTGGTTAATCACCAGAAGGAAGATGGAGGGAGGAGGCATTCTATCGGTCTTTAAAAGGCAATGCGGAGATCGAGGACTTGCTGGAGCGTGATTGCCTGGTGGAGGAGCAGCGTATCGCCAATTTGCGTCACTAGTGGGGCATGGAGCAGCAGGCACCACCGCTTTGAGTCGCGGGCACAGCACCCGCGACTGGGCCTACTATGTGGAGGCCAGTGCCTGGCAAATATCCTTAGAGGTTATTGGGCAAGCACGCGTGCGCGACGCCGAATTTTACTACCATCTCATCAAGTGGGTTTCCCACTTAGAAGCCGAAGCTTCGGTGGACCATGTGTAACGCCCCGGATTCGATGCGCCAGGTGTCTGCCAGTTATTCGCCATAGTTGCCATGTCATTTGCTTGTGTTTTGCATTTTGCCATGCCATCATCTACTTTTCATATCATGTCGTCATGCGCATTTCATTTTGCATACGTGTTCATCTCATGCATCCGAGCATTTTCCCCGTTGTCCGTTTTGCAATCCGGCACTCCTATGTCCTCCGGCGTCCCCCTTTTGCCTCTTGTTGTGAGTGGGTGTTAAACTTTCTTGGAATGGACCGAGGTTTGCCAAGCGGCCTTGGTATAGCACCGATAGACCGCCTGTCAAGTTTCGTGCCATTCGGAGGTCGTTTGATACTCCAACGGTTAACCGGGTAACCGCGAAGGCCTCTTTTGTGTGCAGCCCAACACCCCTTCCAAAGTGGCCCAAAACCCAGCAAACTGCCCTCCATGCTCTCGGTCGTTCGATCACGATCGCGTGGCCGGAAACCGCTCCTCATTTGGACTCTCCTAGCTCCCCCTACCTATAAATTTAGACCTCCCCCGAAATTTTCGGGTCATTCCACCCCTAACCCTAGCATAATCTCCCTCGCCGCCTCCGGACATGTCCGGCGCCCGCCGGATGTCCCGCGTGTTGGGTTTCGTAGTAATTTCAAAAAAATTCCTACGCACACTCAAGATCATGTTGATGGCATAGCAACGAGAGGGGAGAGTGTATGTCCACGTACCCTCGTAGACCGTTAGCGGAAGCGTTATAACAACACGGTTGATGTAGTCGTACGTCTTCACGATCCGACCGATCCAAGCACCGAACGTACGGGGCCTCCGAGTTCAGCACACGTTTAGCTCGATGACGATCTCCGGCCTCCGATCCAGCCGAGCTCCGGAGATGAGTTCCGTCAGCACAACGGCATGGTGACGATGCTGATGTTCTACCGGCGCAGGGCTTCGCCTAAGCTTCGCGATGATATGACCGAGGTGGAATATGGTGGAAGGGGGCACCGCACACGGCTAAGGAACGATCCGTAGATCAACTTGTGTGTCTATGGGGTGCCCCCCGCCCCCGTATATAAAGGAGGAGAGGAGGAGGGGGCCGGCCTAAGGGGAGGCGCACCCTAGGAGGGGGAAACCTACTCCAAGTAGGTTTCCCCCCTTCCTTTCCTAATCCAAGAAGGAGGGGGAAGGAAGGAGTGGGAGAGGGGGAAGGCAAGGGGGGCGCCGCCCCCCCCTTCCTTGTCCTATTCGGACTCAAGGGGAGGGGGCGCGCCACTTGCCCTGGCCGGCCCCTCTCCTTCTCCAATAGGGCCCATCAAGGCCCATTACTTCTCGGGGGGGTTCCGGTAACCCTCCAGTACTCCGGTTTTTCTCCGAAAACTCCCGGAACACTTCCGGTGTCCTAATATAGTCGTCCAATATATCAATCTTTATGTCTCGACCATTTCGAGACTCCTCGTCATGTCCGTGATCACATCCGGGACTCCGAACAAACTTCGGTACATCAAAACTTATAAACTCATAATAAAATTGTCATCGTAACGTTAAGCGTGCGGACCCTACGGGTTCGAGAACTATGTAGACATGACCTAAAACCATTCTCGGTCAATAACCAATAGCGGGACCTGGATGCCCATATTGGTTCCTACATATTCTACGAAGATCTTTATCGGTCAAACCGCATAACAACATATGTTGTTCCCTTCGTCATCGGTATGTTACTTGCCCGAGATTTGATCGTCGGTATCCAATACCTAGTTCAATCTCGTTACCGGCAAGTCTCTTTACTCGTTCTGTAATACGTCATCTCATAACTAACTTTATTAGTTATAATGCTTGCAAGGCTTAAGTGATGAGTATTACCGAGAGGGCCCAGAGATACCTCTCCGACAATCGGAGTGACAAAACCTAATCTCGAAATATGCCAACTCAACATGTACCTTCGGAGACACTTGTAGTACTCCTTTATAATCTCCCAGTTACGTTGTGATGTTTGGTAGTACCCAAAGTGTTCCTCCGGTAAACGGGAGTTGCATAATTCTCATAGTTACAGGAACGTGTATAAGTCATGAAGAAAGCAATAGCAGAATACTAAACGATCAAGTGCTAAGCTAACGGGATGGGTCATGTCAATCACATTATTCTCCTAATGATGTGATCTCATTAATCAAATGACAACACATGTCTATGGTTAGGAAACATAACCATCTTTGATTAATGAGCTAGTCAAGTAGAGGCATACTAGTGACTATATGTTTGTCTATGTATTCACACATGTATCATGTTTCCGGTTAATATAATTCTAGCATGAATAATAAACATTTATCATGATATAAGGAAATAATAACTTTATTATTGCCTCTAGGGCATATTTCCTTAAATCTCCCACTTGCACTAGAGTCAATAATCTAGATTACATAGTAATGATTCTAACACCCATGGAGTCTTGGTGTTGATCATGTTTTGCTCGTGAGAGAGGCTTAGTCAACGGATCTGCAACCTTCAGATCCGTATGTATTTTGCAAATCTCTATGTCTCCCACTTGGACTTGGTCCCGAATGGAATTGAAGCGTCTCTTGATGTGCTTGGTCCTCTTGTGAAATCTGGATTCCTTTGCCAAGGCAATTGCACCAGTATTGTCACAGAAGATCTTCATTGGTCCCGATGCACTAGGTATGACACCTAGATCATAAATGAACTCCTTCATCCAGACTCCTTCATTTACTGCTTCAGAAGCAGCTATGTACTCCGCTTCACATGTAGATCCCGCCACGACGCTTTGTTTAGAACTGCACCAACTTACAGCTCCACCGTTTAATAAAAACACGTATCTGGTTTGCGATTTAGAATCGTCCGGATCAGTGTCAAAGCTTGCATCGACGTAACCATTTACGACTAGCTCTTTGTCACCTCCATATACGAGAAACATATCCTTAGTCCTTTTCAGGTATTTCAGGATGTTCTTGACCGCTGTCCAGTGATCCACTCCTGGATTACTTTGGTACCTTCCTGCCAAGCTTATTGCTAAGCATACGTCAGGTCTGGTACACAGGATTGCATACATGATAGAGCCTATGGCTGAAGCATAGGGAACATCTTTCATTTTCTCTCTATCTTCTGCTGTGGTCGGGCATTGAGTTTGACTCAACTTCACACCTTGTAGTACGGGCAAGAACCCTTTCTTTGCCTGATCCATCTTGAACCTTTTCAAAATTTTGTCAAGGTATGTGCTTTGTGAAAGTCCTATTAAGCGTCTTGATCTATCTCTATAGATCTTGATGCCCAATATGTAAGCAGCTTCACCGAGGTCTTTCATTGAAAAACTTTTATTCAAGTATCCCTTTATGCTATCCAGAAATTATATATCATTTCCAATTAATAATATGTCATCTACATATAATATCAGAAATGCTACAGAGCTCCCACTCACTTTCTTGTAAATACAGGCTTCTCCAAAAGTCTGTATAAAACCATATTCTTTGATCACACTATCAAAACATTTATTCCAACTCCGAGATGCTTGCACCAGTCCATAAATGGATCGCTGGAGCTTGCATACTTTGTTAGCATCTTTTGGATCAACAAAACCTTCTGGCTGCATCATATACAACTCTTCTTCTAGAAATCCATTCAAGAATGCAGTTTTGACATCCATTTGCCAAATTTCATAATCATGAAATGTAGCAATAGCTAACATGATTCGGACAGACTTAAGCATCGCTACGGGTGAGAAAGTCTCATCGTAGTCAACCCCTTGAACTTGTCGAAAACCTTTTGCAACAAGTCGAGCTTTATAGACAGTTACATTACCATCAGCGTCAGTCTTCTTCTTAAAGATCCATTTATTCTCAATGGCTTGCCGATCATCTGGAAAGTCAACCAAAGTCCATACTTTGTTTTCATACATGGATCCTATCTCAGATTTCATGGCCTCTAGCCATTTTGCGGAATCTGGGCTCATCATCGCTTCATCATAGTTCGTAGGTTCATCATGGTCAAGTAACATGACTTCCAAAATAGGATTACCGTACCACTCTGGTGCGGATCTTACTCTGGTAGACCTACAAGGTTCTGTAGAAACTTGATCTGAAGTTTCATGATCAATATCATCAGCTTCCTCACTGATTGATGTAGTTGTCACAGGAAGCGGTTCTTGTGATGAACTACTTTCCAATAAGGGAGTAGATACAGTTATCTCGTCAAGTTCTACTTTCCTCCCACTCAGTTCTTTCGAGAGAAACTCCTCTAGAAAGGATCCGAATTTAGCAACAAAAATCTTGCCCTCAGATCTGTGATAGAAGGTGTACCCAATAGTCTCCTTTGGGTATCCTATGAAGACACATTTCTCCGATTTGGGTTCGAGCTTATCTGGTTGAAGTTTCTTCACATAAGCATCGCAGCCCCAAACTTTAAGAAACGACAACTTTGGTTTCTTGCCAAACCACAGTTCATAAGGCGTCGTCTCAACGGATTTTGATGGTGCCCTATTTAACGTGAATGTGGCCGTCTCTAAAGCATAACCCCAAAACGATAGCGGTAAATCAGTAAGAGACATCATAGGTCGCACCATATCTAGTAAAGTGCGATTACGACGTTCGGACACACCATTACATTGTGGTGTTCCGGGTGGCGTGAGTTGCGAAACTATTCCGCATTGTTTCAAGTGTAGACCAAACTCGTAACTCAAATATTCTCCTCCACGATCAGATCGTAGAAACTTTATTTTCTTGTTACGATGATTTTCCACTTCACTCTGAAATTCTTTGAACTTTTCGAATGTTTCAGACTTGTGTTTCATTAAGTAGATATACCCATATCTGCTTAAATCATCTGTGAAGGTGAGAAAATAACGATATCTGCCACGAGCCTCAACATTCATTGGACCACATACATCTGTATGTATGATCTCCAATAAATCTGTTGCTCTCTCCATAGTACCAGAGAACGGCGTTTTAGTCATCTTGCCCATAAGGCACGGTTCGCAAGTACCAAGTGATTCATAATCAAGTGATTCCAAAAGTCCATCAGTATGGAGTTTCTTCATGCGTTTTACACCGATATGACCTAAACGGCAGTGCCACAAATAAGTTGCACTATCATTATCAACTCTGCATCTTTTGGTTTCAACACTATGAATATGTGTATCACTACTATCGAGATTCAATAAAAATAGACCACTCTTCAAAGGTGCATGACCATAAAAGATATTACTCATATAAATAGAACAACCATTATTCTCTGATTTAAATGAATAACCGTCTCGCATCAAACAAGATCCAGATATAATGTTCATGCTCAACGCTGGCACCAAATAACAATTATTTAGGTCTAAAACTAATCCCGATGGTAGATGTAGAGGTAGCGTGCCGACTGCGATCACATCGACTTTGGAACCATTTCCCACGCGCATCGTCACCTCGTCCTTAGCCAATCTTCGCTTAATCCGTAGTCCCTGTTTCGAGTTGCAAATATTAGCAACAGAACCAGTATCAAATACCCAGGTGCTACTGCGAGCATTAGTAAGGTACACATCAATAACATGTATATCACATATACCTTTGTTCACTTTGCCATCCTTCTTATCCGCCAAATACTTGGGGCAGTTCCGCTTCCAGTGTCCAGTCTGCTTGCAATAGAAGCACCCAGTTTCAGGCTTAGGTCCAGACTTGGGTTTCTTCTCTTGAGCAGCAACTTTCTTGCTGTTCTTTTTGAAGTTCTCCTTCTTCTTCCCTTTGCCCTATTTCTTGAAACTAGTGGTTTTGTTAACCATCAACACTTGATGCTCCTTCTTGATTTCTACCTCCGCGGCTTTCAACATCGCGAAGAGCTCGGGAATAGTCTTGTTCATCCCTTGCATATTATAGTTCATCACAAAGCTCTTGTAGCTTGGTGACAGTGATTGAAGAATTCTGTCAATGACACTATCATCAGGAAGATTAACTCCCAGTTGAATCAAGTGATTATTATACCTAGACATTTTGAGTATATGTTCACTGACAGAATTATTCTCCTCCATCTTGCAGCTATAGAACTTATTGGAGACATCATATCTCTCAATCCGGGCATTTCCTTGAAATATTAACTTCAACTCCTGGAACATCTCATATGCTCCATGACATTCAAAATGTCGTTGAAGGCCCGGTTCTAAGCCGTAAAGCATGGCACACTGAACTATAGAGTAGTCATCAGCTTTGCTCTGCCAGACGTTCTTAACATCGTCAGTTGCATCAGCAGCAGGCCTGGCACCCAGCGGTGCTTCCAGGACGTAACTTTTCTGTGCAGCAATGAGGATAATCCTCAGGTTACGGACCCAGTCCGTGTAATTGCTACCATCATCTTTCAACTTTGCTTTCTCAAGGAACGCATTAAAATTCAACGGAACAACAGCACGAGCCATCTATCTACAAACAAACATAGACAAGCAAGATACTATCAGGTACTAAGTTCATGATAAATTTAAGTTCAATTAATCATATTACTTAAGAACTCCCACTTAGAAAGACTCTCTCTAGTCTCTAAGTGATTACGTGATCCAAATCAACCAAACCATGTCCGATCATCACGTGAGATGGAGTTGTTTCAATGGTGAACATCGCTATGTTGATCATATCTACTATATGATTCACGCTCGACCTTTCGGTCTCCGTGTTCTGAGGCCATATCTGATATGCTAGGCTCGTCAAGTATAACCCGAGTATTCCGCGTGTGCAACTGTTTTGCACCCGTTGTATTTGAACGTAGAGCCTATCACACCCGATCATCACGTGGTGTGTCAGGACCCCGACTCGATGTCACATCGATCTAGCCGGTAACACCTCATATCACTTTGCGGCCTCACGCATGGTATCCCCACGGGTGTCGTCTTTACCTTTTCCCGGGACCGTTTGCGCCTTTTGGCTCACGTATATGATAGTGTCGCTAGCATCCATATGATAAGGAGTCTGGGCTGACATGACTAGTTGTAAACCCAAAGTGGCACAGACTTACAGGGACAGGCATCCATGACCCAGCTTCGAACGTGTCGGTCATCAGCAAGTGGGTCCGGGCTGTAGCACTGGGCTAGCAGGACTCCGGTAAACCGGGCTGTAGCGGGCTAACAGGACTCCGGTACTCAAAGCGTGACATTTCCCCGAAGGGACAGACACAGGAACGAAGAAGGACACATGCCGGCCAGCCTAAGTGTTCCAGAGCAGTAGCAAGCTACCATGGCTCAGCGGTAACAGTAGGAGACATTTCCCGGTAAGAGAGGCTACTAAAGATAAACAACTAGATAGTCAGATCCCACACATACCAAGCATTTCAATCATACACACAATATGCTCGATATGTGCAAATACAACGAAGCATCACAACATGACTCTACGACACAAGTACTTTATTTAAGGCTCAGGGAGCCATACATAACATACACAAAGGTACGGGTCTCACGACCCAACATACAAGTCATACAGTCATACAAACCAGCAGCGGAAGTACATTGTCTGAGTACAGACAATTAGTAAAATAAAAGAGGCTTGGAAAGCCTAACTATACTACATGGTCCATCACAAGCTCAGGGTCACCACCTGGGTCTTTAGCCTACTCGTTGATGTCAACGTCTACATAGAACCCATCAGAAGGGGTTGCAGCGTCTTCTGTAAAAATGTAAATTATAGCAACATGAGTACAAGGGTACTCAGCAAGACTTACATCAGATCCTACATACATGCATATTATCAAGAAGGGTTGGTGGAGTTATTGCAGCAAGCCAGCTTTGACTCTTGGCTAGACTATCCTACGATACTTCAATTTGAAATGGTTTTGCGCACACGAGTCCACTACTCACCACTTCAATACACTACCGAGGATCCACCTCCGTCTTCCTACGGAGGAGCCATCCTCGGCACTCACACTTATCTTGAGGCTTTTAGTAGTTTCCATTTACTTGTCTATGAACTGTATCGGCAACCAAGTAGTCCTTTACCGCGGACGCGGCTATTCGAATAGATTATGATAACCCTGTAGGGGTGTACTTCTTCATACATGTTTCCACCACTTAGCATCTGCACACGACATGTGCTCGGCAGACTTCAAGCGAAAGCCGACGTGGGTGTAGACCACGACCTACCTAAACACTTAAGCCTCTAGTCCAGGTTTATCGCCTATTCAGGTTCCATCCGCAGGGAGTCCGGCCGAGGTTTCCCATACGGCCCCGAACGATGTGAACAGGGTTCCCGAGATACCTAACGGGTATTCGGTACACCCGGCCACGTACCTACCGCATCACAGCCCACCCCTACGGTCAGCGCTGTCCACGGCCTCCAGTAGGCTACAAACACCAGAAACTATTTGCAACTCCTGGACAGAGAGCTAGGGTGAATAAGAAGTCGAGCGGGGTCATATTTCAGGGCCCAATGCATGGTAGTAGCTGTATCTTAAATCACACATACAGATCTCAGTGCTTAAGGTCGGCTTCAATGAAACAACCCACCATGTACTCCTACATGGCCTCTCATTGATACCTTTACCAAATCGTGTTCATCACACCACTCTCATTACCGACATAAACATTTCACTCTAGCCCATCACCCAGATGAACCAGACCTGACACGACTCTAAGCATAGCAGGCATAGCAAGGTAGGAACAACACATACATATGGCTCAATCAACTCCTACACATGCTAGTGGGTTTCATCTAGTTACTGTGGCAATGACAGGTCATGCAGAGGAAATGGGTTCATCTACCGTAGCACACAGCAGTTTGAAACGCGTTGTCTTAATGCAGTAAAAGAGAGCAGGAGCGAGAACATGGGATTGTATCGATATGATCAAATGGTTGGTTGCTTGCCTGATGGTTCGATGCACTGATACGGTTCTTCGTTAGGGTAATCACGGTACTCCTCGGGGGCAGAACCTGTCGCAAGGACATCGATACACAAGCATCACCAAACAATGTGCAACAATATGATGCATGCATGAAACATGGCAATATGAGTGTGTTGGGCTAATGCAACTAAAACCAGAAGGGTTTGAACAAATTTGAATCAAAGATTCAAATTTCAAACTCAAACATGGCCTCTTTAAGTGCTTTTCCTTGTTCTGCTTAAAACATCAATTTAACTTGTTTGATCATGCATGAAAATAGTACAGATGGATAGATTGGATTTTTCTGATCATTTTTCATATATAATTTGTCCAATTTGGAGTTACAGAATAAAAGTTATGAATTTTTGAAGTTTAAATAATATTCTGGAATTTCCTGATTTAAATTAAATCCAGAAATTATAATTATTGCGCCAGCATGACGTCAGCGTGACGTCAGTGGTCAACTGCGGCTGGCTGGAGTCAAACCTGACGTGTGGGGTCCACACGTCAGTGACAGGGGGGTTAAACAGGGTTAGTTTAATCCTAATTAGGGGTTAGTGGCGCTGGGGGCCCACTGTCAGTGTCAGGGGGGTTAACCATTAGTGGTTAGCACTAATCCTAATTAGCTACAGGGCTGGGCCCACCTGTCAGGGACTCAGGGGGTGTCTTGCCATGGTCAAAGTGGGTCAAACCCACCGGCGACGTGACGCCGGCGAGGTCCGAGACGGCGGCGCGACGCGGGATCGCGCTACAGGGCACGGGCGAGGCCGTGCTTGGGCTCGTTGGGAAGCTCTTGCTCCCGCGCGTCGAACGGTGGCCGTGGCTGGGCCTGGGGTGGCCGGAGTCGACGGCGGCGAGCTCGGCTGCGGCCGCCGGAGTTCGGGTGCGGTCGGGATCGGTGTTGCAGGGGGTTTGGGGAGGCGTTAGCGCGTGCTGCGTACTCCCAGTGAGGTGTGGAGCACGATAGTGTGCTCGGTTGGGTGCTACGGTGACCGTGGCCACGACGGCGACATCGCCGGCGGCGTGGAGCTCTCGGCCAAGGTGGGGCTACGGCCTAGAGGTCGGAAGAGACCAGGGGAGAAGGGGGAAACGATCCGGGGGCTCACCGCGGAGCTGCAGGGATGGTTAGCGGGCTCGGGGACGCGCTGGAGACGACGAATTCGACGGCGACGATGGTCGGAGCCCGAAGAGGGGAACGGCGACGTGGCGGCGATGCAGGGCTTCCGGGGAGCTGTGGGTCGGTGGAGAGGGAAGAGGGGGTCGTGGCGGAGCTTCTGAGCTAGTCGGGGGAGCGAGGGGTGGCCGGAGACGGCTGCTGTGGCGAACGGCGGCGACGGTGGTGTTCGGCCGTGTGAGAGAGAGAGCGAGGGAGAGGAGGGAAGAGCCGGGGGAGAGTGAGAGGGAGCAGGGGGGAGGCGTGGCGTCGTCCAGGGGCATCGAGGCGAGGAGGGGAGGGCAGGCAGGCAGGGAGAGAGGTGGCGTGGCGCGGTGGCGCGCGCGCGCGCCGGCCACACTCCCCTCCCTCTGTCGGGACGAAGACGACAGAGGAGGGAGGTGGGCTGGGCCGGCTGCTGGCTGGGCCAGCCAGCTGGCTGGGCCGCACAGTGGAGGAGCCCAGGTAAGCTCCTCCTGTTATTTATTTTCTGTTTTCTAATTTCTGACATTTGTTTTGATTTAAATAATATATTAAATCATTTATTTAACTTATGCCAATTTTTGCAGGAGCTAGATATATTATTCCAGAGCTCCTTTATAATGGCATAATATTTGGACATATATTAATATATATAATTAATATATTTCCAATGCAAATATTTATGCATTAATTCCAAATGCCCAAAATAAATACCTATGAGCTCTTAAAAATATTGGTTTGATTTTTATCTCTGTCCAATATTTTCAGAGAGCAACATGAGCATTTTCTTGGACCCTTTTGGAGAAATTTTTATTTGGGTCATTTTCAAAATGATTCTGAGGGTTTCACAGATCCCCATTTCAAGTTTCTGGTGAAAGAGTAAACATGATGCAACACTCTAATGCATGACTAGCTAGGGTGTGACAACTCACCCCCATTCAAAAGAATCTCGTCCCGAGATTTGGGTTCCTCCGAGAAGAAGGCGGGATACTCGAGTCGAAGACGATCCTCCCTTTCCCAAGTTGCTTCATCTTCAGAATGATGCGACCATTGAACTTTGAGGAACTTGATGTTATGACGTCGCGTGGTACGCTCGGCCTGATCGAGGATACGGATGGGGTACTCTCGATATGTAAGATCATCTTGGAGATCAAGCGTTTCGTGGTCCACTTCACGGATAGGATCCAAGAAGCAACGCCTGAGTTGAGAAACGTGGAAGACATCGTGAACTCTGGAGAGGTGCGGAGGTAGTTCCAATTGGTAGGCAACTTCTCCTCGTTTGGCAAGAATGCGAAAAGGTCCAATGTAACGAGGAGCCAATTTGCCTTTGATACCGAAACGATGGGTTCCCTTCAGAGGGGTGACCCGAAGATAAGCCTTCTCGTCAACCTCGAAAGTCATAGCCTTATGTTTTCGGTCATATTGACTCTTTTGACGAGATTGGGCTGTTTTCAACTTTTCACGAACGATACGAACTTGTTCTTCTGCTTCCTGAATCATATCCGGGCCAAAGAATTGTCTTTCCCCGGTCTCTGACCAGTTAAGGGGTGTTCGACATCGTCGTCCATAGAGAACTTCAAAAGGGGCTTTACCCAAGCTAGATTGATAGCTGTTGTTGTAAGCGAATTCGGCAAATGGAAGGCACTTCTCCCAGTCCATTCCGAAAGAGATAACAGAGGCTCAAAGCATGTCTTCTAGAATCTGGTTGACGCGTTCCACTTGACCACTCGACTGAGGGTGGAAAGCGGTGCTAAAGGAGAGACGAGTTCCCATAGCATTTTGGAAACTTTCCCAAAATCGAGAGGTGAAAAGACTTCCTCGATCCGAGTTAATTTCCAAAGGAACACCATGGAGAGACACTATTCGGGAGATGTACAAATCTGCCAGCTGACTAGCGGTTATACTCTCACGAACAGGTAAGAAATGGGCTACTTTGGAAAGACGATCGACCACGACGAAAATAGCATTATTCCCTCTCTTGGTCCTGGGAAAACCGGTAATGAAATCCATACCAATTTTATCCCATTTCCATTCAGGAATAGCTAAGGGTTGAAGGGTGCCAGCAGGCCGTTGGTGCTCTGCTTTTACACGACGACAGACGTCGCAATTAGCAATAAACTGAGCAATTTCTCTCTTCATCCTAGTCCACCAGAACCTCTGGCGTAGGTCCTGATACATCTTAGTACTACCGGGATGAATGGTGAGAGGAGATTCATGAGCTTCTTTAAGGATCAATTGCCGTAGATGCTGGTTCTTGGGAACCACTAGACGGTTCTCAAAGTACACAACACCATGATCATTTGTGGAGAAACAACTAGCACCTCCGCTAGCAATGTTCTCTTTGATTTTAGATATTTCCTTATCTCGCCTTTGGGCAGCGATGATTTGATCCGTAAGAGTAGGTTTTGCTACCAAGGTGGAAAGAAAACCTTGAGGTACAATGTGAAGGTTAAGCTTCCGAAATTCCTCATGGAGGAGCGGTTGACTTTGTTGTAACATCAGGTTGTTACAATAAGATTTACGACTTAGCGCATCAGCCATGACGTTGGCTTTCCCTGGGGTGTAGGTTATTCCTAAGTCGAAGTTTGTGATCAATTCAACCCAACGTCTCTGCCGGAGATTCAAATCCGGTTGGGTGAAAATATACTTCAGACTTTGGTGATCAGTGAATATTTCGCAACGATTACCGAGGAGGTAATGTCGCCAGGTCTTAAGTGCATAGACTACGGCTGCAAGCTCTAGATCATGAGTAGGATAATTCTCCTCATGTGGGTGCAATTGCCGTGAAGCGTAAGCAATTACGTGTCGATCTTGCATAAGAATGCAACCTAGTCCTTGTCGCGAGGCGTCGCAGTAGATAACAAAGTCCTTGGAAAAGTCTGGCGGTACCAGTACGGGAGCAGAGGTCAGGCGTCTTTTCAGTTCCTGAAAGCTGTGCTCACATTGTGGAGTCCATTCGAACTTTTTATCTTTCTTGAGGAGTTCGGTTAGAGGTTTAGCAACTTTGGAGAAGTTCTCGACAAAGCGACGACAATAGCTCGCTAAGCCTAGAAAACTCCGAACTTGCTTGACCGATTCAGGTGGAGTCCAATTAAGGACGGCTTGAACTCGCTCAGGATTAACAGCAATACCTTTACCAGATATTACATGACCCAGATAGGTCACTTCTGACAACCAGAATTCACATTTAGAAAATTTGGCATAAAGGCGATGCTCTCGAAGTTTCTTCAACACTAGCCTTAGATGTTCGGCATGTTCTTCCTCGTTCTTGGAGTAGATGAGTATATCATCGAGGTAAACAACGACGAATTTATCCAAATACTCCATGAAGATTGAGTTCATTAACCGAGAAAAGGTGGCTGGAGCGTTGGTTAAGCCGAAGGACATGACGGTGTACTCGTATTGGCCATAACGAGTAACGAAGGCCGTTTTAGGAATGTCCCCGTTTCTGATTTTGATTTGATGGTAGCCCAACCTCAAATCCATCTTGGAGAAGACTGAGGATCCAGCGAGCTGATCATACAGATCGTTGATCCTGGGAAGTGGGTATT
Source organism: Triticum aestivum (assembly GCF_018294505.1). NCBI lineage: Eukaryota > Viridiplantae > Streptophyta > Magnoliopsida > Poales > Poaceae > Triticum > Triticum aestivum. The sequence continues at coordinate 169,525,328 of NC_057807.1, read as the reverse complement.
TGTTCTTGATTGTGACCAAATTGACAGGTCGGTAATCTACAACCATCCGGTCCGTACCATCCTTCTTCTTGACGAATAGGACGGGGCAAGCCCACGGAGATGAACTAGGGCGGATGAAACCCTTTTTCAAGGATTCATCGAGTTGTTTCTTAAGCTCGGCTAGTTCTAGTGGTGCCATCTTATAAGGTCTTCTAGCAATCGGAACAGTTCCGGGGATGAGGTCGATTACGAACTCAACATCCCTGTCAGGTGGAACACCTGGCAATTCCTCTGGAAAGACATCCGGGAAGTCACGGACTACCGGAATGTCCTCAAGGTCTGGCAAAGGGCTGGCGTTAAGAGAATATAATTGTCGCTTGGCTATTCGGGTCAAGACATTGACTATCTTCCCTGAAGGATGGGTGAGTTGAACAGTCCTAGAGAAGCAATCAATTTTGGCTTGATGAGCTGACATCCAGTCCATACCCAAAATGATATTAATATCTAAAGATTTAAGGGCTATCAAAGACGCGAGAAAAACAAGTCTGTCGACTTGGATTTCATTTCCATAACTTACCCTAGAGGTCTGCCATCTAGACCCGGGAGTAGAAATTTCCATAGTGGATGGCATGTCACAGAATGCAACGTTATGCAAACGAGCATAATTTTCGGATATAAAAGAATGAGAGGCTCCTGTATCGAAAAGAACAGATGCCGGGTGGCAATTTACAAGAAGCGTACCGAGAACGACGTTGGGATCCTCTTGAGCTTCTTCGGCAGAGATACAGTTGACATGGCCACGTGAAGCGGTGACCGGTTTGGCGTGGAATATTTTTCCTGTCGGCTTGCCACCGCCAACAGCTTTAGCAGATTGATTGGGGTTGGTCTGGGGACACTCACGCATATAGTGACCAGATTCCCCACACTTGAAACAAGTCACGGAACCGGTACGTGGAGGAGCATTGTTAGTTGGACCCCCATAGGGCTTGGTCGGTGCAGACTATTGAACAGGGCGAGGCACCTGGAAAGATGGCCTCGGTGTGAACCTGGGTGGCAGGGCGGTGTTGGGTACCCACACGCGGCGCTTCTGAGGACCAGCACCGGATGAGGAACCCATATCACGGCCATGCTTGCGTGTTGCGTCATAGTCAGTCTGACCAGTTTCAGCACTGATGGCTTTATTGACAAGTTTCTGAAAAGATGTGCACTCATGCAGACGGAGGTCGCGGCGAAGCTCAGGACTAAGTCCCTTACGGAACCTTGCTTGCTTCTTGGCGTCAGTAGAAACTTCCTCGGTTGCATATCGTGCGAGATTACCAAACTCCCTGCTATAAACATCCACAGAAAGTCGGCCTTGGGTGAAATTGCAGAATTCCTCACGTTTACGGTCCATGAGACCCTCCGGAATGTGATGTTCACGGAAAGCCTCGCTGAATTCAGCCCAAGTAGTGACATGGCCTGCTGGGCGCATAGCTCCATAATTCTCCCACCATAGACTGGCGGGGCCTTCAAGATGATATGCAGCAAAGGTGACCTTGTCAGCCTCCGCTACCAGCGCGGAACGCAGTTTGTGAGAGATACTGCGAAGCCAGTCATCAGCGTCGAGAGGCTCGACGGAGTGGTGGAACGTGGGTGGATGTAATTTGATAAAATCACTGAGTGACACCATGTTAGTCCTCTGATGGTGTGCTGTGTTCTGTTCAATACGCTCCAACAAACGGTTGGTCTCCCGCTTGTTTCTCTCAGCTTCCATCATAACCTCGGCTAGTGAAGGAGGATGAGGCAGATTTGCATCCCTGACTTCACTGCCTTCGGCCTGCTCTTGAGGAGCAGGGTTAGTGCGCGTGTTGACCATCCTAGGTAAACAAGACAATGATTTAGTCAGGATGATAAAATTCCGACATAGGACACATAATGTAAGGAATAACTCGGAATGCAAGATGATCATCCGTATGACATGGTAGATACAGAAACTGCTTCTTTTATTCCATCGTCATACACACCATACAGGGTTTAGTACAAAACCAAACAAAGTACTAATACGGTGAAAAGAGGATTACATCTCATCGGAGGCATCCCAAGCTCCTATACATTATTTTTCTACACCTCCGGAAAGAGTACAAACTAGGTCATATCCCACGAGTCACGCGGAACGATAGAAGACACAGCTAGTGCGAACTAGTGATACTACCACTAACTCAGACCGATCCGTAGTAGTCCTCGTAGAAGTCACCTCCATAGCCTGGAAGCTCAACATGATCATCCGGAAACAGACGGTCTCGCGGAGCTTGTGGACCATAGGGGCTAGGATGAGGCCTTGGACCAACAGACGGTGGCCTGCGGGGACCGCGAGGTGGGGTGATGCCTCCTACATCACACCAAACCATCACGTCCGGCAGAGCAGATCTCACAGGATAGAGATCGCGCATATCTGAATATCCAGCTTGCACCGCCGGTGCGAACCGAGTCAAAGTGGCCCAGTGGTCAGCACGGGTATTGAAGAGCTCTAACCTCAAGGCCCGATTTTCATGGTCCTTATCCTCGAGCATCTCAGCAGTGGTGCGAGTCCGTGAATCCTCCTGAGTGGGGTCAGCATAAATAGCCTGGAGATACCCTTGTGCTCCCGGAAGTGATCCTGGCATATACCGGAAATCAGAGTCCCGAAATAAACCAGATCTGACTCGCATAATGGTCATCATAGAGTAGGCGGCGTCCTGCACAGCCATCTCAATAGTAACCCCGAGTCCATAGGAGCAGTGAAGAGGCTCGGTGGATCCAGGATAAGATGGAAATATCCTGACAGTGCAGAGATACTGGCTTTGATTAAAGTCTCGGAATTGCTCTTCAACCGTGTACTCAGGATACCATCGGTATCCAGCCTCAGTCATTACCCTGACCAACTTGGCAGTATGGCCGGGTACATCTAGGCATCGAGTCAGGCGAACCACTTGATTGAGGTCGCGAGTGGCCATCTGAAAGCACAATCATAATGCAAGGGCATTAGAATTTCTAGCAAAATTTCGGCAGCATAACAGCTGTAAATGCTCAAAAAGGATTTTGAGACATTTGACAAAGAATTTCGTACACACTCAACATCATCATATCAAAGTTCTGAATCCATTCTAACAACATCATGTGGTAGTAAAACTGAACTATGCTTGAACCCATCAACTTATAAGGTACTACTGATTAGTAACTCGTGATCCTGATAGAGAGAACAGATCCTAATTCCTTAACCCCCGGTGGAAGAATGGACTGACTCAGATCAGAAGGTCATAAGATAAAGGAGTAAAAAGAGCCTTACGTTCCAACCCACAAACAATTCCCCTACATATAACTAAAGAATTTCTAGACTCAACATCGACCAGTTTGGCTTGGAGAACCTACAGGCAGTCCGGCTCTGATACCAACGCTGTCAGGACCCCGACTCGATGTCACATCGATCTAGCCGGTAACACCTCATATCACTTTGCGGCCTCATGCACGGTATTCCCACGGGTGTCGCCTTACCTTTGCCCGGGACCGTTTGCGCCTTTTGGCTCACGTATATGATAGTGTCGCTAGCATCCATATGATAAGGAGCCCGGGCTGACATGACTAGTCGTAAACCCAAAGTGGCACAGACTTACAGGGACAGGCATCCATGACCCAGCCTCGAACGTGTCGGTCATCAGCAAGTGGGTCCGGGCTGTAGCACTGGGCTAGCAGGACTCCGGTAAACCGGGCTGTAGCGGGCTAACAGGACTCCGGTACTCAAAGCGTGACATTTCCCCGAAGGGACAGACACAGGAACGAAGAAGGACACATGCCGGCCAGCCTAAGTGTTCCAGAGCAGTAGCAAGCTACCATGGCTCAGCGGTAACAGTAGGAGACATTTCCCGGTAAGAGAGGCTACTAAAGATAAACAACTAGATAGTCAGATCCCACACATACCAAGCATTTCAATCATACACACAATATGCTCGATATGTGCAAATACAACGAAGCATCACAACATGACTCTACGACACAAGTACTTTATTTAAGGCTCAGGGAGCCATACATAACATACACAAAGGTACGGGTCTCACGACCCAACATACAAGTCATACAGTCATACAAACCAGCAGCGGAAGTACATTGTCTGAGTACAGACAATTAGTAAAATAAAAGAGGCTTGGAAAGCCTAACTATACTACATGGTCCATCACAAGCTCAGGGTCACCACCTGGGTCTTTAGCCTACTCGTTGATGTCAACGTCTACATAGAACCCATCAGAAGGGGTTGCAGCGTCTTCTGTAAAAATGTAAATTATAGCAACATGAGTACAAGGGTACTCAGCAAGACTTACATCAGATCCTACATACATGCATATTATCAAGAAGGGTTGGTGGAGTTATTGCAGCAAGCCAGCTTTGACTCTTGGCTAGACTATCCTACGATACTTCAATTTGAAATGGTTTTGCGCACACGAGTCCACTACTCACCACTTCAATACACTACTGAGGATCCACCTCCGTCTTCCTACGGAGGAGCCATCCTCGGCACTCACACTTATCTTGAGGCTTTTAGTAGTTTCCATTTACTTGTCTATGAACTGTATCGGCAACCAAGTAGTCCTTTACCGTGGACGCGGCTATTCGAATAGATTATGATAACCCTGCAGGGGTGTACTTCTTCATACATGTTTCCACCACTTAGCGTCTGCACACGACATGTGCTCGGCAGACTTCAAGCGAAAGCCGACGTGGGTGTAGACCACGACCTACCTAAACACTTAAGCCTCTAGTCCAGGTTTATCGCCTATTCAGGTTCCATCCGCAGGGAGTCCAGCCGAGGTTTCCCATACGGCCCCGAACGATGTGAACAGGGTTCCCGAGATACCTAACGGGTATTCGGTACACCCGGCCACGTACCTACCGCATCATAGCCCACCCCTACGGTCAGCGCTGTCCACGGCCTCCAGTAGGCTACAAACACCAGAAACTATTTGCAACTCCTGGACAGAGAGCTAGGGTGAATAAGAAGTCGAGCGGGGTCATATTTCAGGGCCCAATGCATGGTATTAGCTGTATCTTAAATCACACATACAGATCTCAGTGCTTAAGGTCGGCTTCAATGAAACAACCCACCATGTACTCCTACATGGCCTCTCATCGATACCTTTACCAAATCGTGTTCATCACACCACTCTCATTACCGACATAAACATTTCACTCTAGCCCATCACCCAGATGAACCAGACCTGACACGACTCTAAGCATAGCAGGCATAGCAAGGTAGGAACAACACATACATATGGCTCAATCAACTCCTACACATGCTAGTGGGTTTCATCTAGTTACTGTGGCAATGACAGGTCATGCAGAGGAAATGGGTTCATCTACCGTAGCACACAGCAGTTTGAAACGCGTTGTCTTAATGCAGTAAAAGAGAGAAGGAGCGAGAACATGGGATTGTATCGATATGATCAAATGGTTGGTTGCTTGCCTGATGGTTCGATGCACTGATACGGTTCTTCGTTAGGGTAATCACGGTACTCCTCGGGGGCAGAACCTGTCGCAAGGACATCGATACACAAGCATCACCAAACAATGTGCAACAATATGATGCATGCATGAAACATGGCAATATGATTGTGTTGGGCTAATGCAACTAAAACCAGAAGGGTTTGAACAAATTTGAATCAAAGATTCAAATTTCAAACTCAAACATGGCCTCTTTAAGTGCTTTTCCTTGTTCTGCTTAAAACATCAATTTAACTTGTTTGATCATGCATGAAAATAGTACAGATGGATAGATTGGATTTTTCTGATCATTTTTCATATATAATTTGTCCAATTTGGAGTTACAGAATAAAAGTTATGAATTTTTGAAGTTTAAATAATATTCTGGAATTTCCTGATTTAAATTAAATCCAGAAATTATAATTATTGCGCCAGCATGACGTCAGCATGACGTCAGTGGTCAACTGCGGCTGGCTGGAGTCAAACCTGACGTGTGGGGTCCACACGTCAGTGACAGGGGGGTTAAACAGGGTTAGTTTAATCCTAATTAGGGGTTAGTGGCGCTGGGGGCCCACTGTCAGTGTCAGGGGGGTTAACCATTAGTGGTTAGCACTAATCCTAATTAGCTACAGGGCTGGGCCCACCTGTCAGGGACTCAGGGGGTGTCCTGCCGTGGTCAAAGTGGGTCAAACCCACCGGCGACGTGATGCCGGCGAGGTCCGAGACGGCGGCGCGACGCGGGATCGCGCTACAGGGCACGGGCGAGGCCGTGCTTGGGCTCGTTGGAAAGCTCTTGCTCCCGCGCGTCGAACGGTGGCCGGAGTCGACGGCGGCGAGCTCGACTGCGGCCGCCGGAGTTCGGGTGCGGTCGGGATCGGTGTTGCAGGGGGTTTGGGGAGGCGTTAGCGCGTGCTGCGTACTCCCAGTGAGGTGTGGAGCACGATAGTGTGCTCGGTTGGGTGCTACGGTGACCGTGGCCACGACGGCGACATTGCCGGCGGCGTGGAGCTCTCGGCCAAGGTGGGGCTACGGCCTAGAGGTCGGAAGAGACCAGGGGAGAAGGGGGAAACGATCCGGGGGCTCACCGCGGAGCTGCAGGGATGGTTAGCGGGCTCGGGGACGCGCTGGAGACGACGAATTCGACGGCGACGATGGTCGGAGCCCGAAGAGGGGAACGGCGACGTGGCGGCGATGCAGGGCTTCCGGGGAGCTGTGGGTCGGTGGAGAGGGAAGAGGGGGTCGTGGCGGAGCTTCTGAGCTAGTCGGGGGAGCGAGGGGTGGCCGGAGACGGCTGCTGTGGCGAACGGCGGCGAGGGTGGTGTTCGGCCGTGTGAGAGAGAGAG